>NC_062281.1:133410476-133713506 GCF_902655055.1 Lutra lutra
AAAGTATATATATATGTAGATATATGTATGTATGTATATATATATATATTTTTTTTTAATCTCATAAATATTTTAAAAATATATTATCTATGATAAAAGCAACTGGCTTCTATGAAAAATAAATGAGCAGAATTCTTGGAAATTAAAAACAGAATTACCATAAACTTAATAAATCGGAATAGTTAAAATTGAATAATGAACTCAAAGATCAAAATAAGGGATTCTCCTACAAAACAGCACAAATGACAAAGGGTTGAAGGGTAAAGAAAAAGCTTGTATAAACTTGTTAGTTTATACAGAACAATAAAATGTTCAAGAATCTCAAAGAAATCTTTGCAATCAAGCCATAATTAATTGGGAACTGTCTCAGCAGATATCAAATTAAAAAAGATAAAAGGACTTGGAAAAAACAAGGAAAAGACTAATTTTATTACATAAACATTTTAAGCTTCTGTACTGAAAAGGCTATGAGGAACAAAATTAAAAGATAACTAAGAGGAGATACCTATAACATGTATAATAAACAACTGTTTACTATTCATTTTACACAGATTTCTTTAAAAAAAAAAGACTAATAAGCCAATAGAAGTTTGAACAAAGGAACATTTATAAGAAAAGAGATACATGTGGCTAAGAAACTTATGCAAAATTCATCAGTCTCACTAGTATGAGAATAAAAATTAAAATAAGAAGACAGTATATTTTGCCCATTCGATTACAAATGTGAAAAACATTACTAGTATTTTTGAAAATGTGGTGAAAAGAGCAACCTCAGATACTATGCAGTCTAAGCCCTTTTGGAAGCAATCTCTCCATGTGTAGCTATCAAAATATAAAATGCACATACTCCCTGACCTAGCAACCTCATTTCTAGGAATCTCTCCTAACAGAAATCTTGCATTTATTTACACAAAAGTCACACATATTCAGTGATAGAAAAAAAAAAAAAAAAGAGGCTTTTGAAAACTGCCAGTTATTGAAATCCAACTTTGATAGTTTAAGCAACAAACAAAATCAAAAAGGAAAAACCATAAACCCATTAAAACAAACAATAAGAGAATGAAGAGAGTGCATATATGTGTGTACATGTATATACATACTTATAGGTGTATGTATATATGTGTATCTATATACAGATTATTTCTAAAACATATTGTTAGATACTATTTAAAAAATAACTCAAGATCGCTTCTCAGCCTTTTGGCTAAGATCAAGTGTAGTATCTGTTCTTATCAGTTTAAAAAATAACTCAAGTGACAGAATAATGCTTACAGAATAATTCCATCTAAGAAGCAGCAGCAGAAAGAACAAACACTAGGAAAGTCAGGGTATGTGCCTGTGTATATATGTGTATAGGTAAGGGGCTAGACTCTTACTAGAGGTGACCTGTGGGAAGCAGTGTGGGTTTGAAGGAGAAATGGAGGCAATCCTTCACATTTTTAAATTCTGTTTTCGGTATTATTCAACTCTTCCCCTTCAAAAGTCATAATATTCAACTGTGATGTTTCCGTGTAAAAACAATAATTTAGAGAAAAAGAAATGATGTTATGTTAGCACAGAGGAAAGAAGAGACTAACACCAGGAAATCATCCCAAATTTGGAACCTGAGGCATGGTCTCTGCCCTTTAGGAGGTTAAGGGAGATAAACAGTACTCAGGCTGCCATGACACATAGCACGTAGGTCTGTAGGAGAAGTAAAAACAAATTGTAGGAGAAGTCAGAAGAGGGCTATTACTTCGAATATGTTATCTAATAATTCATTTTGTTCCACCACTTAATGTAGAGAGGAAAATTCAATTCAATTGAAATCATTTATTCATATCCCTAAACTGAACGGCATATTGATTTTGATATTCATTTTCACTACATTCAAGAGGCCTTCGATGTGGAGCCCTTTCCATTTTTAAGTGTCCTTGAATCACCCACGATTGTAGTGCCACTCTCTGAATGTCAAAAAGGCAGAGCCACATGAAGGGGAGAGATGGCTTCCTGCTCAGTTTAGTAGAATTTAACAAACATTGGCCAAATGGCATTTATATGCCAAGTATTGGCCAAGGGCTTAAGAAGGGAAGATGAGAATTCTATGTCCTTGCTCTAAAGAACCTTCAAATCTACTGGGGCGATCAGAGGCATGAACACTGGAGCTATGTTCAGGGCACAAGGGAGACAAGAGCAGGGATGCTGCACACAGGTGGGGATGGTGGGGACTGGCAAAGAAGTCCTGAGGAGCAGGCCTTTACGGTGAGACTTGAACAACAGCAGGATATACGTGGTGGGGAGGAGGTATGGAGATAGGTCCATGATATGTAACAGTACAACTGCCTGCATTAGCTAGAATCCACTCTTTCTGCATTGTTGACGATAAGAGGGAATAAGGAAAGAGGGGACAGAGGAGAGGTTGAAGAGGTCAGACTCCACAGGGCTTTGAAATGGAGAGTTAAGGAACGTATTTTATTCTGGGCAGGATTTGAAGGGCTTTAAGTTGCAGGGTTAGATTTATTATAGTAAATGGATCACTCTGTGTAGGATAAGAGAAGAGGGCAAAGACACCAGTTCGGAGAAAGGCCCTATGTCCTGAACTAGAGTGGTAGCAATAGGTAGGGGAAGTGGAGATTTGTTTGAGAAACTCCGTCTGGAAAGTCTACTTACCAGACTTGAGTTATGAGGATTAAATGAGTTCATATAAACAAAGGTTTTAGCCCAGCGAGTGACATATAGTCAACACCACACAAACTATTTGGTATTATTATTGCCGGATCCCCCCAGGTTCTCAGTACCCCTTCACACTTTCTGCTCCCACTTCTTGGATCATCCTTTCTTCAGTGCCCCTCTCTCTGGTCCCATGGCTTTTTACTATTCTGATCATGACATATTCTGAGATTATATGTGCTCTCCCTGGCATCTAGATTGTAAGGTCTGGGTCTCATTTGTGTTAATGTCCCTAGCACCCAGCATACTACCTTGCACATGGTCCTCAAGGTATTCTTGGTGAAGGGTAGGAACCAAAACCCACAATACCTTACACAGACTATTTTTAGCTCAAGATCATACCTCCAAATGAAAATAAACTTAGTGTGAACACCCATCCTAAAGTTTCTGTCCAGAGCTTCTGGCATGCTGTGAGTTAAATCATGTCCTACATATTTATGCTGGGATTCTTACTCTGATATGGGAAAATCTATGCTATTCAGGCCTATGATTTCATCAGCTGCAGATGACATATCAGGACGGTCCACCATATTTTTAACTGTGCTCTGGAGAGTCAGGCTTCTCTCTCACAAGGGAAATACACTCTCCACCACTTTCAGGCTGATATTCAAAAGGTTGAGAAAATCCTTTCTTCATTGTAATAGGTAGAAAAATGGCCTTAAAGATGTCTACAATCTAAGCCCCAAAACCTGTGAATATGTTACCTTACATGGCAAAAGGGATTTTGCAATTGTAATTAAATTAAGGATCTTGAGATGGAGAGATTATCCTGGATTATTCAGTCCCAATGCAATTGCAAGGATCTTTATAAAAGAAAAAAAGGGAGACAAGAGAGTTAGGAATTGACTTGTAACTCCAAAACTGCACGAAAATAAATTAGTGTTGTTTTAAGCCACTAAGTCTGTGGTAATTTCTTACATCAGCAATGGGAAACTAATACATTCCCTTTACTCAAATCTCATTGGTACAAACAATTTCCAATTTATTTGTTCCCTTTGATGTAGCTCCAGTATCTCAAGGACTGCCCTTACATTTTAAAGTGTCAGAGTAAGGATGGATCCTCATTTTTTAAAAATGATTCTAACCAAAATATTACTGTAGTGCCATCCCAAACAATCCCAATATTATAAATTTCCATCTATTCTTAATATAAAGGTCAATTTCACCCAAGCCAGTTCTCTGAATTCCTGCAATATTTTTGGAACTATTCATTGAGTGCATATTGGATAGCAACTATTCTCATCGCCCCCCACCTCTTTTCTTCATCTTCTCTTTTGTGTTTACTCTTTTGTTCGCCTGTTTTTTGTTTTTTGTTTTTTTTCTCCCCGCCTAGGCTGCACTCAGTGATAAAAGACAGTTTCTTAGGCCACCAGCATTCAAATAATTTCATGCTATATCAATGACTGAAGAATAACTCTGTTGGTCTTTCCAGAATAAATAATGACATTCCCATTTCTTAATGAGCTTAAAAATGACAAGCTGTTTAAATCTTAGACTCTTACATTAGCAGGACCTCAGACCTTGAAAATTCTGTCCTACTTGGTAAAGTATTTATTCTTAATGCGCATTGTCCTTACTAAGCTGATGCTCCATGCTCACCATCTGGCTTATCCTGCCAATTTCAGTACATTTTTATACGACCAAAACACTTTCTAACTGGTTCTTAAATGAGATGTCTCAGACATCATTTGAAGATTTTCAACTTTTCATTAATGTAAAGATGATACTGTACCCCAAAATCTATTTTAGAGCATAAAATAGGGAGAAAGAAAGGACTCCAGGGTATATTGTTACCTGATACTGTCCTAGAAATCTGGGGTCCAGCTCAGCCCCTGGCTGGTCTCTGCTGTGGAATCCTTCTCCCTCCCTCACTCTCCTTTCTAGGGACTCTTCTGGATGGCTTTCTCAGCAGCACAAGCTCTGGTGGGAGACTTCTGGATGAGACATTTCAGCAATACTAGGGCCCAAGTGACAAACTTCAAACATGATGCAGCCTTCCTAGGTCTTTTTGCAGAGAGTCTAGGGGCTCTTCTATTCACAGACTTTAGTGTTGAAACCATTCTGCCATCACATCTCCATTGCCCTGGGCCAAATCTCCTTAAGGCAAGTTTGCTAGTCAAGATAAAGAAGTGAAAGGAGTTAATAAGCACATGAGAAGATGCTCCACATCATTAGCCATGAGGAAGATCCAAATCAAAACCATAGTGAGATACTACTCCAAATCCATGGGGATGGCAACACTAAAAATGACAGATAATAGCAAGTATTGGTAAGGATGAGGAGAAATTGGAAAGTTGGCTGGAAAGTAAAATTGATACAGCTGCTTTGATAAATGGTCCTAAGGCTTCCTCAAAACTTTATACATAGAGTTCATATATGACCCAACAATTCCACTCTTACGCAAGTACCCAGGAGAAATGAAAACTCATGTTGACACAAAAATTTGTATACGGATGTTCACAGCAGCGTTATTCATAATAACCAAATATAGAGATGCTCCACATGTTTACTGAGCGATGAATGCATGAGTAAACTGTGATACATGCACAGACCCAGCTACAAAGAGGATTGATACTTGCTGTAACACGGACGAATGCTGAAAACATCATGTTAAGTAAAAGAAGCCATTCATAAAGAACCTCAAATTGTATGAGTCCATGTGTATGGAATACCCAAAGTAAGTAAATCCATAGAGGCAGAAGGTGCATTAATGGTTTCCTTGGACTAGTGGGGGCTAGGGGATTGACGGGTGGCAGCTAAGGGGTGTGGTGCTTCATTTGGGGATGATGAAAATATGCTAAAATTGATTATGGTGATGATTGTACAACTCCGAATACGCTAAAGCCACCGACCTGTACGCTGTAAGTGAGCAAATTACCTGGCATGTCAGTTGTATCTTAATGAAGCTGTTTAATAAACAGAAAGAACTGGAATGAATGAGTATTTCCCACCAAGGTATTTCCGGAGCTGTGTCACAGGCTGAGGAACCCACACATCCTCTCTTCCAGCCACCTCTCTCTCCCTCCAGCCCCACCTCCTCTTTACTTGGAATTGACAGGATCGACATCAGCAGCTGTCCCTGAGGGACAACAGCCCTGGAATGCCCGGAATTTTAGGTTTTGTATTGTTTGTCAAATAATGAATCGCAAAGGCAATTTGCTTACTCCTGCCTGCGTCTTCCTAAAACATCCTGCTAGGGCCCAACAGCATGTCATTTTTTCAGTATTTCCAAAAGAACATTCACCTTAAATCTTGGTTTCTGTTCTCGTCCGTGCATGCTGCAAGGCTCCCCTCTTCTGTATCAGCATTCGTATATACCTACTTCTCCTGACTTGTAGTCGTTTGTCCAGGATCTGCCCGCAGGGGCCAACTGCCTTTATGACACAATCCGACTGCTGTCCCCTAATCCAAACCTCTTAGGCCAAATTGTCTGCAGCCTCCTCTTTTTCACCAGCTAAGCCACCTGCCTTGGACCTAAAATCCCGATGATTAGTCTCTCTTTTAGAATAGGACACTGCAGTTCTTGAGTTATAAATGTTCCTTGGAAAGAAAAATGCTTTGGTATAATTCCACATATGTCCTCAATGTCATCAGACACAATAGTTGCTCAATAATGTTCTTAAAGAATGAGCTGGGAAGGTCTATAGGACTGACACAATCAGGGAGGGTTTTGCTATACTGGTAACCTCAGCGCTGGGCAATGAACCTCTGTTTACATGTGTCACTGAAAGAAAGAAAGGGACCATTAAAGGAAAGATGAGGATTTAGTGTAAGGAATCTTTCACTTCATTCACAATTTTCCCGGGATGGACCCAGATTCCTTTTTACTGTGACAAGAGTCTCCATTCTTCACTCCCTCTTAATGTGATGTTAATTCACTACTGTTGAACTTCTGTCATATTTCAGTGGTAGAAGTCGCTGTCCTCTCCCCCTTGGGTTTACATCAGCTAATAAAGATTTGCAAGGGCCCCGAGACTCAACCGGGTGCAGGGTACTACATAACGTAAGCAGAAGACCGCCCAGCTCTCGCGGCTCCATTTCCAAGGACTCCGCAACACTCTGGAGTTTATTAGCATATGATGTGTCAAATAAAACCCATGTTTCATACACAGCGCATTATTAAATAATGATTATGTCTCAAGGTAGGAGCCGAACATATTTCATTTTTCCCTCTGCTGTTAAATAAGGAGGTTGCCCTCAGCAGCAACTGACAAGTACAAACAGTCAAATCAACACTGTGCCTGGCACTGAAATTAAGTGGCGCGGCTTCTTCCCCTGCACGTGCAGAGCCCCATGTCCGTCTTAAAATTATTTCTGATGGTTAAGATTAGCAAAGGTGCAAGATTCATGACAGCGAAGCCTTGGGCCCTCCATCCTGAGCTCTCCTTTCAGTGCTTTTAACATCCGATACTATATTCCAAGCAATGCCCAGCCAGGGGGATTAGCCCGACTTCTCCAGGGACGTGCAGGTGATTCTCCACCTAAATTTATGGAAGTCCTTGCCTCTTTGGAAATACGATTCTCAGATTAGACTGGCTGAGTCTCACCGATTTGGGGCCCAGTCTAGCTGTCAGAGTTGGGATCTATTAATAAAGTGAAGAACAACCACCGCCCGTGGTGTCAACAGTTGATGAGGAAGGGACAAGTGCTAGTTTGATTACATGTCCAAATGTTATCTGACCTATTACCCTCAGTTTTTCAATGAAGTTTCAGCTGCCCATTTCTTGACTATATGCTCATTAGCACAACACTACTGAAAAATAATGCTTCTACTAGGTACCAGGAAATACTTGGCCGCATTTTGGGATAGAGAATTCTTTTCTGTTTCGTACAACTGAGCTATGAAGAACACACACTTCCTCACTGGCTGTGTTTGAGTTTCCTATGTAGGTTACAGGATAGGAGGGAAGGTCGAGAGGCTTCTAAGCCCTCTGTTCTTGAAGAAGGGCCACTATAAAGTAAGCTAGAGAAGAAAGGCAGCGGGGGTGATCCTACTAAAAATGCTTCCCACATCAGAACATCTCTCTATAGTCAAAAGTCTTTTTAAAATCACTGAATACTTGTATCAATACTAATAGGTAGTATGACTTAATACCTTAGAGAAGTTCAAAGAGCAAATAATATAACTCCAGGAATCGTAAAATCTCAGAGTATCATAATCTGCTATGCCAATGAAACACAAATTATGTTAGGTTCTTTCCAATGTAAGACTCCAGACAGTGAAAGGGCAAAATAGCCTCTATCATATGCATCTAAATGGTCTTCCAGCATCCATTATTGTGTTTTCTATGCTCTGCGAATATTTCATCTGCATTTACATTTCTTTCTTTTTTCTTGATAAGATCAGAATCTTTATTTTATGACCTATTGCATTTACATTTCAGTACGCTTTTAAATATAGCTTACTTTCATGTAGTTATGAATGCATAACTATTCATACTAAATATGGTGAAGCCACATTGAATATTCATTCATTACTCAAGATATTTATTCAATACTGTAGCAGGTTGAATTGTGGCCCCCTAAAAAATGCCCACCTGGAACTTCAGAATGGGACCTTATGAAATAAGGGTCTTTTGCAGATGTAATTAAAGCACCCTGGATGGCTTTACCCTTGAAAAATTCTGCTTTGTGACACTGTTTTGGTGGGCCTCTGATTCTTTCTGCCTCCCTTCCTTGAATTCTTTCACTGGCTTTATTTATGTTAGTGTATAGAGCTTAAAGCATACTTAGCTTTTACGTTCTGTTACGTGTTATTGGATCTACAATTATAATTTAAACTGTATCTACACTGAGACACTATTTCAAATGTTTTAGTTGCATGTGTATTTTCCACATATCCCTATATATTCAGTCATACGTATTAAGAATATTATGATATTGTTTACTCACCCTATTTTTCATATATTAACTTTTGTCTTCTTGCGTTATGGTGGGAAGAACACAAGTTTGTCATAAAACAAACTTGGAGATCTTGTGGTCTTAGGCAAGTTTTCTAATCACCCCTCTCCTCAGTTTCTTCTGCCGAATGATGTTATGGGCTAAACTGTGCCCTCCTAAATTTCATATGGTGAAGTGACTCAGTCGGTTAGGTGTTTGTCTTCGGTTTAGGTCATAATCCCTGGGTCAGGCTCTGCAGAGCGGTGAGTCTGCTTTTTCTTTCCCCCTGCCCCTTCCTCTGCTCTTCTCTCTTACTCTCTCTCTCAAATAAATAAAATCTTTAAAAAATAATACTTAACCTCAATCAGTATTTTGAGAGGATTAAAGAATGTGCAGACATTGTTGGTCATTTCCCTGAAGACCATGGTCATTTCCCTGAAGACCATGGTTATTGTCCTCTCTGGTAATAGAGCTCTGATTTTTCCTTAGGTGTCAGGGAGAGATCCCTTGCTCTCAAATATGTAGATGCAGTCCTTGGGGTAGGGTGAACCTGTGACACAGCCATGGCCAATGAGATGTGATGGGAGACTGCTGGGGGTTCTGAGCAAAGTATCTTTCCCTAAAAAAAAGAGCCACAGGTGGAGAAACATTGCACCATGTCCCCCTTTGGCTCAAGGTCTGGAAGTGGGTTGTGGGACGATGTGATGCTTGACCCTGCCACATCTGGCTGAGACTGTGGGAACCTTGAGGAAGCAAAAGCATCATGGAGATGCTGAACAGATCAGAAGCTCTGATTGCACTGATTGGCTCAATCAATTCCAGTGACTGCCAATATCTAGACTGCTTGTTATATGAGAAAAAGAAATTTGTACTTTTTAGGCACTCTTAGCCAGGAATTCTCATATAGAATGAAACCAATAAGGCTCCCATCTCCTAGCATGCACTCATTAAACACTGATGCCCTTTTCTTTTCACTCTCATGTCGAAGCTTCTGTAACTTTGTGCCTGTCTTCCTGTTGAAGCTTACTTGTTTAGGCTGTCTTGATATCCCACTTCTCTATCTTTGGTTTCATTAATTTGAAAAAAAAAAAAAAAAACAACCCTGCATTTAACTTGTTCATCAAGCATGTTTTGTTCTTTTCATTTCCTTTACTCATCTCATAAAATTTGCTTCCTCCAGTCAATTTTCCCCAAACTGACCTCCTTTCCTGCTGTTTCAGCACCCGAAAAAACTCAGAATGGTTTTTGTGTGACTTGGAGTCTAATCTCCTGGGATAAGGACCATGCCTTTTGAATGAATCATTTGTCTTGCAGAGCATCGTGCATGTGTTTGGGGATTTACAAGTTACATATAGATGTAACTTGTAACTTGGCAAGTGCCTACGGTGGAGGATGGATGGGAAACAGGCTAGAGTCATTGAACAGGCTCTGGCCTTTTCCACCAGGAGGTCAGTGATTAAATCTGGCTCAAGGTAATAGCAAGCAAAATTCCAAATAAGAAACAGCTTGAAGGAGGGAGGCAGAAGGGAGAGAGGAAAAGGAAAGGAACACATTTTAAATTAATTTTCACTTAACACGTTACTGCCAATACTGGAACAACAGTAAAAGAGGAAAATATATGTCTTCCTCCTCCTCTTGGGGACTTCTCCCAACACCCTAGGAGTAATCACTATGTATTACTACAGAAAACGTGTACAAATATGTGGTCATATACGATTACATATATGTTTACTGGTGTCGCCTTTTCCTTTTGTGCACCTGGGTTCACTGTAAATACGACTCTACAACCATTCTTTTACTCCAAAATGTATCTTGGATATTTTCTCACATCTTTATATATATATATATTCCATAAATGCTTGAGTAAAAGCTGCAGCTATTGTCCCCAAATTATCCTTCAGGAAAAAAAAAAAAAAAGGATAATTATCTGTGGGTTCTTGCAAAGTCTCTCAAATGATGAGAGGTTTTCCTTATTGCTTAACTTGAACAGAAGATTGGTGTTTGGAAAAGATGCGTTAGCCTGAAAGAAACAGTCAACCAGCCCTTCCAGATGCTTACTGACGTTATCTATTGGGATCCATTTAAAGAGGGCAAAGAAATTTATCACAGGTTAGTCTTCAATACTGGGGGTAAGAACTCAAAATTTCAAGCTTGAGATTCTAAATGGGCCGTTCAGAGATCATTTAATAAGCAACAGAATAAGCAACTATTTTGTGAAAACCTACATATACCCCCTACAGGATGAGTGATACAAAACAATTCTCCTCACGTTCTATGACTGGGACTTGTGGTTTAGGATAAGATTTCTACTGGAACATCATCTGTGGGCCAACAAATGCTGCTTCTCAAGTAACAGATGGAAATAAGTCAAATGTACACTGGAAGAATATGTGTTAGATGACTCAGAAAAGAGCTCCCATTTGTTAAAGATGCGTGTGAAACATTTGAATAATACTGATTCTAGAAATGCAGAAAGTAGCAATATTTCCAAAGTAATATGTTATATGATATGTGATCTTCAATGTGAATGTGCAGCTAGATTAATAAATGTAAACAGACACTTAATAATTTCATTTGTAATTCTACAAACACGTACGTTTTAAGTTGGCCGGTGTTTAAAAACTAAAATCTTCACACTGGGGAATACAGAATGCCTTGTAGTCTAGAAGACTTCTTGAAAGTGTGATGGAAGATCTAGTGTTAAGGGCTGCCTAGTACTCCATAACAGAGAGGCACCATGGTTTACTCTGCTACTACTGACAGCCATTCATACTTTATGTTCTGTAATTACAAACAATATTGCCTCAGATTAATTATTTCTTCAGACATATCTTCATGCACTCTTGCAAGTATGTCTACAGAATAAATTCCGCCAAGTGTAATTTCTGGGTGAATTTATATTATAGCTCAATAGAATTTGCTATTCCTTCTTTATTTTCTCCCTTGTTTGCTAAGAGGGAGTTTCTATTGAGTTGAACTATAAGTGATGGTCAAAATAAGCGAGGGGGATGTTATATTATCTTACATATTTTCACTCTGAAGTCCCAAGGCTCCTTGCCCTCTGCTGACGCCCAGGACACAAGAGGACCCCACCAAAGGAGGACTAATAGAATCGAGAATCTGGAGGCTGCAAATCTGGGGGGAAACTAGAAAGATAAAAAGACCATCTGGGAAGGAAAAGAACCATGAGAAGAGGAGGTGAGAGAGGTCATAGCAAAGGAGCTCAGAGAAGAGGTTTCCTGATATTTTTCTACACTGGACCCTATAGTCTAATAAGTGACCCAATGGGTAGATCAAACACATCTTCTGGGCTCTCCGTATACTTTATTTCTGGTAATGGGATTCTATTTTTACACCCTACCAGATATTATGAGCATTACTAAGAGGTTAAATAAACATTGTCAAATTGCCCTTCAGAAAAGCTGTTTCAAATTATACTCCCACCAAGGGTTTTCTCCCATATCCTATAACAATGTTTCATGTCATCAAACTTTTAAATTGTCAGTCAAAAATGATCTTAGTGGTATTTCTCTAATTACATAAAAATTAAAGCATCTTTTTGCAGTCATTGACCAATTATTTATCTTCCCTGCCTATTTTTTGTTGTTGTTTATAGTTTTCTTATTGATATGTAAGGATTTACTGTTTATTAAAGAAAATAACCTTTTGTCAAGCAGGGCAAATTACTCCCCCACTTATTATTTATCTTCTTGTGTTGTTTGATTAATTAATATTGCTATATGGAAGATTTGTATTTTTATGTAATCAAATTTATCACTTGCTTTTCTCATGTCTTCTGTTGTGCAGTGTTGTTATTTTTAAGGCCAGTTGATTAACGTGTCTAAACACAGAAAAGCAGTCAGAGTCTCAATCTAGCCACTTACCAGCCAAGTGACCTTGACAAGCCACTTCAGTAAGTTTTCTCCTCTACAGAGAGGAGACTGTATCTTCTGCCTTCCTCAATTTTTCTCTGCTGTCTTGATAATTGAATGAAGCTATGCTTATCAAAGGCTCTTGACCCTACCCAGTCTACACAAATGGTAGAGTAGTTTATATCTGTAAATGTGGGATAAAATTTGAAGTATGTTTAGAAGTTGGATTTCTCAAAAATAAAACCTTGATTTAGTAAAAAGTAATTTTTTACTTTAGTAAAAATTTAGTAAAATTTTTTTACTAAAAATTTTTTTACTAAATTTACTTTAGTAAGAAGTAATTTAGTAAAAAGCAAATTTGTCAGACCACCTTTAAACTTCAAGCAAGGCTAAGAAAGAGCTTCACTTCTTTCTTCTATTGGTCAAGATTCCCCCTAAACATCCCCAGACACTGTAAACTACCATGTCATCTTAATGACCTCACATTCAGAAAGTTCTTCCATGTGCCTTGTCAGTAATAGAGACTAGTGGTGGAAAAAACAAAACAAAAATGAAACCCTAATTACTCATCCTCTCTAGGGGTTCTAGACAATTGAGGACAGAGAGAACCAGCCAACATAATAGAGCATCAGCTTTGCTGATGGAAAGAAATCAATGGCTAATGTGGAAGGACCTCCTACTATCTTGTTGGGATCACATGCTTCTGATTGGCACCAGGTGCAAACAGAAATGCAGAGATGAAGAGTCACAGGGCCAAGGCCCTCAGAGCAGGACAGACTAGGGTACCAGTAACAAGAGAGAGAGAGCTCAGCCATAGGATGGCCTGAGTGGGTTTGTGTTGTGGTCCTGCCCTTGACCAACATGGTCAAAGATGCTCAGGCTCTCTATATTCTCCTCTGTTAGATGAGGCCTTCCCTTGGGAAGAGTGAGGGTATTGAGAGAGAGCAAGGAAGTGCCATTCTCTTCAATACTGCAAATGCAAGGGTGCTGAATGGAACTCCCCTGTTCTCTATTGGAAGCGTATAATGGAGAGAAATAGGTGTATATTTGTCTCCTAATTTATAGTTTTGATGCGGACTCCCTTGGCTTTCAATCTACCGATGCTAACTGGGCATCCTTAGGCAAGTTACATAAACTATCTGAGCCCTAGTTGTCCTCTCTCCAAAATGGGACATGAATACCTACCTGTCAGGGTATGCGAGAGAATTAAAGAGACAGTATATGTAAGGCAATTAGTAGAGTAATTGGAGCAGGATATGAACTCAAGGGATGTTGGTTTTCTTTCCATGTCCTCCTAAACCTTTCTAAAGGACCACACTTATTTTTGCTCTTTCACCTCAGTGAAAGCAAACAGTTCTGTCAGCCTTCCGTCCATGCGCAGTTAGGCTTCATGCTTTCGAAACTAAACAATACCATGTTTTTGATCCTCTTCCACATGTGCCCAGTTTCCAGCCCGGGACTATACCTTCGATCTCTTCAGAAACCCTCCTTGAATCCTCTTCATGGCTCTCCCTCTGTGGGACAACAGACTGGGAAAGGGGTCCACTCCCCACACCGAGAAGATCCAATAGGCCCAGGTACAATTGACTGTCTTCCCCTGGCTCCCCCACAGCTGCCCACAGTTACACCATTCTCCTGGCCAGGAACTCAGGTGGTGTCAGTGACTCCTCAGTTCCTGCCATTCCAGACCCTGGACCTCCCCCTTCCTCAGAGGATCCTGAATTAGGGTTTTTAATACTCATGACTAAGTCCCTCGAAGGAAACAGACCAGCTGGCACATTGGCAAAGTTCCAAATTATAATCATTAAAAATGAATCCCCCTAAATGAAATTAAAAGAATGAATCCCAGACTTTTCAGTTTCTTCACAGCAAACAGCAGAATGGCTTCAGCACTGGACAAAGCTCCCACCCGCGGCCCCTGAGCAGTCAGCCTTAGAGGGCAGTGACTTTGGGATGCAGACATATGGAGAGGTCATTTGTTTCTCATTTACCCAACAGATAAGAATATGGAAATAGTCTCAGTCCATTTGTTTGATGGGCCTCCTAAGCCAGTAATAAACAAATCAATACAATTAGTTTTGGCTCATCATCATTATGGAACCTTCACTGCTGGGACACAATTTAAGTATACCTCTTGCTCCGCAGGAAAGGAAACCTGTCAAGATGGGGGGCTTCTCTTGGGGTTGTAGCAAAATGGCAGTGGGAAGGGAGGCTCAGAGGCAGCGTCTGCATGACTCCGTGAGAACACTGTGCATATGCATGGCATAGCAAGGGTCTCTCCAGGACGGTTCTAAGTGCTCCTGCTGCAAGTTCTTGGGAATTCATTCAAGCCAATCAGCATTCCATGTGGAGCTCAGATATATAACAATACTAACACACTGAAGCAACGAGTAAAGATTAAAATGACAATGTCTAATCCAGAACTGAAACCAAACCAGGAGCCAGAATGCCTGGTCTGGCTCCTCTCTGCCCCTCTGTGATAGTGACAGAGGTCCAGAACCACCTTCTGCCTCTGCTTTGCCAGTGAAGTCTCTGGCACACTATGATGAACAAGCAGCTCTAACATTCTGTAAATGAGACCTGGAAACTTTGCATGGTGCACAGTGAGCTCTCTTTGGGCTGTGGTCAGTGTCCAGTGGACCCACAGTTTTAAAGAGCGCCTGCCTACAGTTCAGGTGGGTTGTTTTACAAGATCACAGAGGAATCCCTTCACATGGCTTCACTTTCTTCCCTCACCTCTGAGCAGATCTTCTCTATAAACCAAATCTAAAGAGATCATTGTCCAGTTGGAGTTACTGCAGTAAATTTGATTTGGAAGCAATCTCAATCAATGATGTAGCCAACACCCCAAGTTTCAAATTAGGTAAACAAAGGCCCAGAGCAGTTAGCTGGTTTTCTGAGGTTACCCAGCTTGATGAGGACAACTGGCGCTTGAGTCTAAAACTAGTCGGAAGTTTCCCTCTGCTATATTGGCCTAACAAGCCCACATTTCCAAAGCTCTCTGGTAAGAAAGACTCCCTCATAACAAAACATTTGAAAATTTAATTTGCTGTTTCCACTTGTGTTTTCCCCCTGGGCTCCACAGAACATCATCAATGAAGAAAAATGATTTTTCCGAGGTTATGCAGCTTCTAATTTATAGGAGCCAGTAATCAATTAAATATTTATTTTGGAGTTGATTTTGTATCTCTTTCATTTTCAAAGTAAAGTGACATACATATTGATTTTAGGATCTATATTTAAACATATGGAAGTGTTCTATAAGTGGATATTATAACTTGGAAGAGATACCTAGGAGAGCCTCCTGACCTTTCTCAGACTGTGAGGTAAATGGGAAATAACTTTTTTTTTAATTAAGCCATTAAAATTTAGGGACTGATTATTATAGTACTTAGCAATACTTTCTCTGACTAACACAAGAACCTTGTCACGCCAGTGTTTGGGATTACAAAGGTAGCCAATGCTGACCTTCCAACCATAACAAGAAAAGTTTCCCTTAAGCATCTGACTACCCAAATGCAACAATATTATGACAAGTATACTGTTATGTTCAGTAATCTTCTCTAATAATAGTAAACTAACTCTACATTATATTATTTAATAATAGTAAAAAGTTCTGTTAAATAAGTACCATAGTATGTACTCTGGATGGTTAATTTTATGGGTCAACCTGAGTAGGACACAAGGTGCCTTGACATTTGGTCAAACGTTATTCTGTGTCTATGAGGGTTTCTGGAAGAGATTAACATCTGGATCAACAGACCGAGTAAAGCAGATTACCCTCCTTAATTTGAGTGGGCCCCATGCAGTCAGCTGAAGGTTTGAATAGGAAAAAGAAGAAAAAAAGAGTCATCTCTCCATGAGGGCACTCTTCCTGCCAGGTCGCTTTAAGCTGGGACTCTTTTTTCCCCACTACTGGATCCAGTATCTTGAGTCTGAAGTCTACAAGCCTTTGGTTTCAACTAAAACTAGACCATCAGCTCTTGGGTCTCCAGTTGGACACCTACAGGTCTTGGGACTTATTAGCTTCCATAATCACATGAGCCAATTCCTATATATATAAATATATATATCTTCTTGGGTCTGAAGTCTACAAGCCTTTGGTTTCAACTAAAACTAGACCATCAGCTCTTGGGTCTCCAGTTGGACACCTACAGGTCTTGGGACTTATTAGCTTCCATAATCACATGAGCCAATTCCTATATATATAAATAAACACACGCACCTCCTATTCTTTCTGTTTCTCTGGAGAACTCTAATACACACTTGCATTCTATACAAGTATATAACTTGCATGTTTGTAACTTAACAAATGGACCAGAAAACTTAACTCAGGAGGCATAAGTGACTTATAAGAACCAAGATTTTCTAGGAAATAAAAGCAATTTGACCTAAAACAGGATTCTCTCAGTAAAATGTCAGAAATGAGAATGCTAGATATTTAAGATGGTATGGATTCCAGAAAGCATAGGATGTGGTCAAGATATCATTTAGCCCTCAAATTGGATGTAAAGTGTATTAGGACAATGGCATTGGAGATGTGTTCAGAAATCCTGTTGCCAAGAATGAGTCAAGGTTTTGCTAAAACACCAAGATATCCTGAAAGATATTCTACTATTTGAACAACTTGAAAGAGTTTCAGAGATTTAGAGCTATGGAAACAGCAGAACTCTCCTACAGGTCTGAGCAGAGATAACAAAGGAGCTCTGATGTGAACAGGGGACAGTCCTGCAGTTTTGGAACATCCACACGAACCTGCTCATATCCTTAAGGAAAGGGCCCGATACACATACAACACTTTCAGCTTGTGGAGATTCCTCCCAATACGTTTGTTGATATCAATTTGAAAAAGTTCTGAACCACTGAATTCAACACCTCCTCTCTTTAATATACATGCTGAAATGACAAAGTGGGCCAAATAAATAAATACATGTAAACATGTTTTGAAATAAGACTAAGCTGTACAACAGAGACATGGAAATCATACCCAATGTGTGCACTGTCTTTTATCCGGAGTTGCTGAAAACATACCTATAGCTATTATCTCATGTAAAGCAGAGAGACAGGCATTCTTTTAGGACAGTAAAAGAAAGCTCACATTTTGGAAAATTAGAAATTCCAAAATAACAGCACAATTGAGAAATGGTGAATCAAAACCAGGAATCAGTTCTCTGAGATCAGAGAGCAACATCAGGCGCAGAGGATAGGTTTGAGCAGTGAGACCAAAAGCCAAGGTTGTAGTTTGGCGTCGTTCTTTCACACTAAGATCACATTTCTGCTTCTGGTATTCCCTAAAGTTCCTTGCCTTGCAAATCCCATTCCACAGGGTATTCTGCAGTGACGGCCCCTTGTCAGTTCCCCTTGGCTTGGTGTGCCTCTGCAGGCCACGTCTTTTTTACCTTGCCACCCCATATGGTAGCATCTACCTCTCTAGCCCCTTGAAAAACCTCCGGCACGAGCAGTTTTATAACACATTTTTTACTTCCAAAGACAGCATTCAATTTTCAAAGGCTGATGAATGATACAAACAATTGAAAAAAAATGAGCTTGATAGGGAGTAACTGATACATAAAAATAGGTCTAATGGTACTTTAAAAAATAAGTCAACAAAAGTAAGATGTTAAAACTGTTCCATATGCCTTTCACCTGCTCCCAGGGTGAAATAAATGTATGGAGCTCGAAACAACTTAGACTGCCCCAATCTCAGGGCACTAGGAGATGAACCTTCCTTTCAGGTAAATCAGTTAGTTGGCAGAAGAGGCGATAAAACAGAGCTTATAAATGACATTACTGACGTTACCCTACAAGAGATCTGTACTAGTCCAAAATTTCTCAAATCTCTGTGCTTATTAGTCTTAACAGACTTATTTAATACTCCCCCTGCTAATTGCTTTATACTGTACAGTGGGTAGTCCTACAGCAAGGCTAATTCCATGCCTAAATTAGGTTTGCATATTACAACATGGAGGGTAGCTCAGTTTCCCAGAACATGTCCTATGGCACAGGTGGGATTCATTGTTGGTGATAAGCTAGTGCCAATCAGTTTCCTTTCAAGTGTGGCCAAACCACATTTAGCTTTTATTACCATATAATCAGATATTTAGTTTTTAGTAATGAGGATTTTTTTCTTTTTAATTTTTACTGTGCTCATATTGTTAGGTATTTTTGTTTCTTTATGACGTAAGCCTATTTTTCTCAATTAAGCCTACTTATTCTAAAGCATCATTAATCCTACCATTTTATTTTGTTTTACTTCCCGTGAATCATGTGTTTTCTTTATTCAGCGTAAGTGTCTCTTGGGAATTCTGTAGGCTCATAGAATAGAACACCAGTAAGATTGTTCTTGTTCATTAACTCATTGGGCCTCCAGTCCATTGTTAGAAGTACAATAAGTTAACTCACCGGCAAGAAATGAGCATAGACCATGGAATGAGAAAACCTAACAAGTCATAGTGCAGGTTACTTAACTTGTCTGAACCTTAGTTTACTTACATGGCAAATAGGAATAATAATATATGCTGCACACGCCATGGGACAGTTGTGCACATCAAACCGTATGTTTATAAGAGGATGCTAAATTGGAAGTTTTGACTGAATAGTCAGCTCTCACAGATATCAGATACCAACGTGATTTATGATACAGACCAGCCTGTAGGAATTGCAATGGAGACAATTAAAACCCAAAGCAAGTCAACCGCACAGAATATAAGAGGTCTGAGAGCGGAAAGAACTTTGGATGGAATTTCTTTAGCAAGAGCTAAGTTGTAAAGTCCCTCCCCCAAAGGGATGCTTGTCCCTTCAAATACAATCAAGAAAAAGACTCTGACTTGTCACTTGGAAATTTGGTATCTGTCCCCTATAGCCAGGGAGATATAATAAACTGACATACAAGTTCCAGCAGCAACAATGGCCCAAGAAGTGTCTCCTTGAATTTCTTGGTACAAAAGTTGAATGAGCATGTGCCTTACATTAAACACAGGCCATGCAAACAAGGGAATTAGATGCAGGTTCTTTTAGATCCCTTCTGTTTAATAACACCTTTGAAATGGGAAAAGTCCTAAAATAGAAGCTGGGATGGGCTCCCCACCCATTCCTCAGGATTTTGGAAGGAATAAGAAACCAAGCGGAGCAAAATGTTTCATCACCGTATCAAGACAACTGTGCAGTTGGGAGGTTTCTGGCACTGAGGATGGCAGGGGGAGTCCAAAGAACCCAGGAAAGTGTTCCATGAGAGAAAAGGTTTTAATATAGGCCAGGCCCGTGGTCATGAGGTCACCTTACAAAGAACTGGCCATATAAGAGCTTGCCTCTCCCCCTTATCTCTTGCTCCACCTCCACATGATCTATAAATAGCAGCTAGCTAGTGCAGAGAGGAATAAGAAAGGAAAATAAATCAAGTGCATCACATTTCTAGGTGTGGACCTACTGGGAGGAGAAAGAGTCACCATAATTTTGGATGAAGTTGGAAGGTTTGACCATTACATGGGACCAAACATTTAAAGTACCAAACTGTGACAGTGTTCTGTTACTTAAAGTGACCAGAGTATTTTTATTACTTAAGAAGTATCAGAAAAACCATAGA
This sequence comes from Lutra lutra, assembly GCF_902655055.1. Taxonomy (NCBI): domain Eukaryota; kingdom Metazoa; phylum Chordata; class Mammalia; order Carnivora; family Mustelidae; genus Lutra; species Lutra lutra. Next base: position 133,430,520 of record NC_062281.1, read on the forward strand.
AATACCTAAGTTGAGTTTTCATCTAGGGGCAGAGGAAAAATATATTTTAGAGAGAGGTGACAAATGTAATTTTATCATTACATCACGCACGCGCGCACGCACACACACACACAACAAATACCTACATTATATAATGTTACATGAAGACCGTAAGTGCCTACACACACTACAATATAAAATAGGTGGGAACTTCTAAGGTGAACACATATGTGCAGATTAAAAAAAAAAAGTTCTTGTCTTTTATCACTTAATCCCTACTCTGAGAATCCAAGGAGGTCTAGAGTTGGTGCAAGGGAGAGCTGAGTGAAGGAGTTTCATCAGCAAGTTCTTGCTTTGCTGAAACTCTACATTACCATCTCTACTGCAAAGTGTGGTGAGGGTATCTTCACAAAGATTTTTGTGAGACCTGTGAGCTGTGTCTCTTGGTCAGGAGACAGAAAACTTCTGCCTAATCCTTGAGGAACCATCGTATCATCCCAGAGTCAGGCAGGGTAGGGATGTGAATGCTTCCCACGGAGCAGATGTGAGTCATAGGACGGAGAACAAGTGTGGGATTTTCTTACATCACCCCTAAGGCTCAGAAGGCTCCCACTGAGGATATATGCTCTCCAGGTCCTGAAGGCTGAGAGAAGGACCACAAGAGACCATATAGATTGGAATAGAAACACATGCTTAGTATAAGCATACCCAGAGAAAAGAGCCAAGTGGGAACCTCTGAAGGGTCCATGAAAGCTTCCTCATCCAGGTGGATCAACTGGGACCACTTATCGGGCCTGAAGAACCAAGAGTCAAGTAAGAATTATTGAGGCTAAGTTATTATTCCCTCAACTTTCCTCCCATCTCATGCTCAACCCTGAGTTGAATGGCTCTGAAACAGCAGCTGTAAGGTGAGGAAAGAGGTGAGAAAGCCCAGACCCATGATGCCCTCTCTGACCACACAGCTCTACCGGGGGAGGGGAGAAGGCTTAATGTTAACTCAAGTTCAGAGGTTTGATTATTCCATGGAACTGGACATTAAAATTACTGAGTTGAGACTGCATTTGTGACTTCAAGGCATTTTAGGACTGTTTTACCCATGAGTGAGTTGAGAAATTATACAGCCTACTAGAATTTTCATCCAGGAGCAGAAAAAGAGAATCTCTTTCCAAAAAAAAAAAAAAAAAAAAAAAAAAAAGTAAAGTGATGATAGAAGACAGAATTGTATTTTGATTGCACGATGGTCAGCAATTATATATCATAATACCTAGAACACCACAGTAATAAGTACATAGTAAATATTTATTGAATAAATTAATAACATGCTGGTTTCACATATACGTGCAACTCTGGAAAATCTTCCTATAGTAATACTTCTAAATAAGTATATTACTACAAAAATTATTAGTGGTAGCAGTATCCAATTACCTTCAAATCTTGATAAGTAAGGTTTACAGTGGAAAACCTTCATGCATTCCTTCAGTAATTTAGATAACAAATGTTGACTAAACCACTACTTTGTTCCAGGGACCATGACTGGGCAACTGGAGGTACAAGGTGGACACATCTCCCATCTTCACAGATTTTACCATTCAAAGGAGAAGACAGATAAGCAAACAAACAATTGCTTGCAGACAGCCTGAAATGTTGACAGCAGAGGAGGAGAAAGTAGAGGTAAGTAGATCACAAAAATTCATCTGGGGGTTTTACCCTGGGATTGTTGAATTTTGGACAGCCGGCAGCCAGCGTCAAGGACAGCATGGTCTTCGGAAGCAGCAGTACCAGCAAGGAAGGAGAAAGGGCAGAGGCTGCCAAAGAGGCATTTTGTTTCTTTCACAAATAGGCTCAGCACTGGTTCTGGAAGGGGAAGCCAGGGTTTGAAGTGCAGAATCACAGACAAGTGACAGATGCAAGAATGGGCTAGAATGTGCGATTAGTAGGGTAGGGGAGGAGGGGGTCACAGGGCCAGAATGCCTTGTAAGTTGTCTTCCATTGTCTTGCATTCATTCACACAGTCATTCATTCAACAAACATTTATGAACGCTGGCTCTGAGCCAGCCCATATAACCTGAGGCGGGGGGGATATGGGCTCTAAAGCACCGTCCGTGGAAGCCCAGCCTGCTCTTCCTTTCCCTTAGTTACCTCTTCTTGTCAGGGCCTTTCCTTCTTCTCCTCTGGAAGAGAAGGCAGGAGTGCAGTTGAGCAGCTAAGAGCAGAGGCTTGAAATTGAAGTGTACCCTGCCTGGATTTTGTCCAGGTGATTCCAATCGAGTTATTTCACTTCTCTGAACCTCGGGTTCCTCATGGGTAAAAAATGTTATAGTTTTTACTATAGTTTTTACTCCTTGGGAAGTGGTTGGGTAGATTAAATGAAACAATGCATGTGAAGGAACTCGCACAGTTCCTTGCATGTAGGAAGCCCTGCAGAAAGGTTAGTTATTTATCATTCTCTTCTTTTCTTTTCTGCTTGCTCCCTGGGAAATTGAGCACTTCATTCTACTTACCACAGATGCTGTGGTATTTAAAATATTCCTACTCCGTGAAGCCATTTAATATTGGTATGGGGAATATCTCTTCTTTTCTCTCCTCTTAATCAGTGTTATTGTTAACAACTCAGAAGCAACACAGTGATTATGACTCCGAAAGAAGGGAAATCTCAGGGGCTCATAACCTTTCAGAAAATGAAGGACCTCTTGGGCTGAAATTCTGAAAGCTGGCTCTTACTGCAAAGGTGAGTTTTGTGTGGGTGTGTGAAGGAAATTTGATAAAATTCTCTTTGACAAATTTCTGAGTCACTGGAGCATGTAAAAAGGTATTTCTCAGCCCTTGAAAGAAATTCTGGGTGCCTTTTTCAGTGCATGAATATCTCAATAAGCAGCTTGATTTTCAAATGTCAAACTTGCCACAGAACTTGGTTCTTGGGTAGGACAAATGCCTTTGATTTGTTTGAAGAAATTTGATTTGGAAATAGCCAAGTGATTAGTTGTCAAGACTAAAGCTTTTAAGTCACAGAGTATGGATTTCTATTATAGGCCCTTGCAGAGTCCCAGACATTTGCATGTAAAATATTTCTAGAACTTTTGCATATGCTTAGATATTAAAATAAGCACGCTTAATGCATTTATAAGATCCCATCTGTCACATACATAATACACTTTAAAATGCTACCCAATAGGAAATACGGTCCTGTTGTTTAACCTTAATCAAATAGGAGAACAAACACACAGTAATAATGAACTATGATTTTGAAGTCCTAAATGCACAGTTGTATTTAATTCTGTACATCGTGCATTTGGGATACTGTTAAATAATAGCTCTTATGAGATCTCCATTTGAAAGAGAGTCAAGAATGTGAAGCTGAACCAAAGAGAGTCAAGAATCATTCAAGCATAAAAATAGAAGCCTAAAAAGACCTTGAAAGGTTGGAACATCCAATCTCTACCAAAAGTTACAGACTTGTGGGATGTGAGGGCTGGGGCAGGCCCAAGGGAGATCACCTACTCTAAACCATTCATTTTATAAAATCAGGAAATGGGTGTTCAAATTAGAGTTTGTTCAAACCTTATTTGTGTTTTTCTTTCAGATTTTCAGTACAGAAAATTCTACAACTTCCTCTAGTAACATATTTTTGTGCTTAATCATCAGGAAATTGCAACCACCTTAATTTCCTCCAATTAGGCCTATTTTCTTGATGCATGTGGATTTAAAATAAGTCTGCCGTGCACCTCTGTTAGTGACTAATGTTAGAATATGACACTGGAGCAAAACGTTAGAAATTGGAAATAAATCCAGAGATAAGAAAACTCACAAGGGACCTAATGAGATTTTTTTTTAAATAGATTTATAGCACATGAATAGATTCACAGTAGTTCATTGTATGATGATGCAGAATCAGGATGGGTACAAGTGAAGTTTTGGAATAAATGGTCTGAATTCTCATTCTGTCCCTTACAAATTGTGAAACTGGGCAAACTACTTATCTTTTCTAAGTCTGTATTTACTTATGGATAATAACAATGGGTACCAAAAGAATAATACTTTTTTTTTTTTTTAATGTCTAGAAGAATGTCTAGCCTATTGAAACATCCAATATATGGGGGCACCTGGATGGCTCAGTCAGTTAAATGACTGACTCTTGATTTCAACTGAGGTAGCAATCTTGGGGTCCTGGAATGAACCCGGTTTGGAGCTGCATACTTAGTGGGGAGTCTGCTTAAGGATTTCTCCCCCACCATGCTCTGCCCCTCCCCTCTGTTCACCTGTGCATGCACTGTCTTTCTCTCTCAAATCAATCAATCAATCAATAAATCTTAAAAAAAAACCCATTCAGCGTATGGTGTTTTGATTATGGTTGATATAATTGTTACATACCATATTTGCAGGGTAATAAAAAGGGATACTGGGGTGCCTGGGTGGTTCAGTGAGTTAAGCCTCTGCCTTCGGCTCAGATCGTGATCTCAGGGTCCTGGGATCTGGGATCCACATAGGACTTTCTGCTCAGTGGGGAGCCTGCTTCTCCCTCTCTCTCTGCCTGCCTCTCTGCCTACTTGTGATCTCTCTGTCAAATAAATAAATAAAATCTTTTTTAAAAAAGGGGATAGTCATTACCTGTTTTCCTCACCTCTATCCTCTCTAACAAATTATCTTATTTTAAACTATATACATAGACAATAATTGAGTGCTCTAAAGAGAGTTTGACGGGCTAGTATTTGGGAAAGGGTAAAAATATTCCTAAAGCTGATTACTGAAGGATCTTTTTCTTTTTTCTTTCTCAGAGATCATTAAGTATGACAGCAGCTGGAGGTACAATGTGTCTTCTGCAGAGGAACGGACTGGGTGACATTTTGGTGCCTTTCAAATCTGTGATTTCCTGACTTTAGCCTAGCCATCATCCTCATTATTTTCTTAGTTTCATGTAGCATTAATTCATGCTTATACTTAAAACTTAAGAGCAGATATAAAAAGCCACATGTATAAGGTGTGTCCAGTCCCAAGATCCAGTTATATTACACAGCTATCATTTTAAACTTTATTATTTAATATTTTAATCTTTATTAGTTTAATCTTTAATCTTATTAAATTATTTTAATATTATTTTAATTTTTCTTCAGGAATGAAGAAGATAAGTCCTGTTTGTTATCCCTGGAGACTCCAATTTATCTGAGTAAAATGAATTCTAAATGATTACTGATAGTGGTAACTCTTAGGCAAATCTATTGCAGATCAGTAATTTTATGTTAATTTTCCCCACAATGAAAAGCAAATCCTCTAAGTTCTCACTCTCATTATTTAATACAAACTGGTGTCACACCTGGTGTCAGTAAAGAAACTCTTTCATAATATATCCATTTGTTAGTTTCACAAATTTAATTACAGACATGGAAACTGTCAATTTTGTTGTTTTTTTTTTTTAAAGATTTTATTTATTTATTTGACAGAGAGATCACAAGTAAGCAGAGAGGCAGGCAGAGAGAGAGAGGAGGAAGCAGGCTCCCTGCTGAGCAGAAAGCCCGATGTGGGGCTCGAACCCAGGACCTGGGATCATGACCTGAGCCGAAGGCAGCGGCTTAACCCACTGAGCCACCCAGGCGCCCCAATTTTGTTGTTTTTATTAACCAGGAACTACAGACAAGTTTACTACTTTTAGGTCAGTATATTAAAAAAATGTGAATTTTAAAAAGTGGGTTGACCAGTAAAGTGATAAATTTGACACAAAGAGGTTGACACAAAGATACCTAGGGGAGTCTTTACAGGCCAAGAGGAAACCAATGATGAGTAGTCAGACTCTTGTTGGACTGTAATGAGCTATGTGAGGTCTGGGGAAAAGGAATAATGTTGGTTTTGTTTGTCTTTATATTTCAATGACCCTCCTGACCCCCAAACTTACTTCCTAGAGTAATCTCTTCTAGGGATGTAGAGATATACATGGAGCGGATAGTATTTCAGTTTTTCTGTATGTCTCCAGAAAACCATCTTTAGCCTGTTGATACTGCGCTGAGGGGTATTCTGCAGGAAGGCCTGGAGCCCAAATCTGACCATGAGAAGAAGAAGATCGACCAGAGAAAACAATCTGGAGGCACAGGACTGGAAAAGATAAGGGGTACTGGTAGTATATTGATTTTAGAACAGGAGTAACATGTCATTTTTGTCTTATGGGTAAAAAAAAGCCCATTCTCTGTCTGAATGGGAGTTAGAGGTAATGGGCTTGACTATACAACAAGGAAACTGACTTCAATGAGGAATGAAATCTCCTTAGAAACTACCTACAGTAGATCATTCAGAAAGAAAAAACCTGGATACATCAAACATAGGACAAGCGTTGCTTTAGCCTGGGAGTCAAAAGAGTTTCCTCAGAAAATAAACCAGAAGGGACTACAGAAAACAGAAAAGGATATGTTTGCAAGAACTCAGGACAGGTGGTCTACATCTGCAAAGGAACTTCCCTGCCCCACACATGAGACTCATTGACTGCATGACATAAAGATGGTGCCTGTAATGTGCATGTAACAGGCCTGGGGCTAAGTAAGCTGAGACTTAAAGATCCTCATGTAGGCTGCAGGGAAGTGAGACCAAGACCAGGCAAACAGAACAGAATGAGATGAGGTTAGGAGATGAAACAGGATTACACATCTTTTTGATACCAGGAAGGAGGTAGGAAGGAGAGACTGTTATCCCTATGAAGACACAGGGCCTGTAGGCAGTATTGTAGTTCAATACTCCTCCCTCCTTATCCTTCCAGAAAAGCCCGCACTAGGGATTAGACTAGTTCAAAGACATTTTCCTTGGTCACAGGCCAGTTCTCACTCTACCAAACTCAAGTGATCAAGGAAAGAGTCCATGAAAAGAAGGTATCTTCCAAACAAGTTATGGAGTAAAATGATCAGAGACTTTGTCCCTCACACTCATGGCTTTGTCTCCAGTAGTTAGAAGAGCATCTGGCACATGATAGCTACTCAGTACATCTGTATTGGGTGGATGAATGATTGAATAAGCCCCGTGAATGGAGACTGAAGGGTGCTCTCTCCCTTGGTGCAGCTCTTGTCCTGAGAGCGCCTGGAGCATAGGGCCCCAAGAAGGCTGGGAGAGGCAGACCAGGCAAGCTCGGACCTAGGAACAGGGACAAATGTGCTCGGGCCCTCTTGGTCTTGAGCGGCTTCTCTTCCCTGATGAATGTGTTCTTCTTGAGCTAGCCTTCTCTCCCTGCCTGGATGGGTGAGGTACCAAAGGCCAGACTCCAATGTAGGCTTAGGATGAAAGGTACGAAGGAAGTTGGTTGCTTTAATTTGATCCGGACTCTGTGTTAGATACTAAGATCGACCCTCCCAAAAGGAATTTGCCTGGTTTAGCCCAGCTCACACATAATCACAGTAAGGCATGAGGCCAGAACCTCAGCCAGAGTGTCCCTATGCCTGACCTCATGTTCTCAAGGAGGCAGGGAAATGGCTGAGGGCAGGATTGGAAGACTCAGCTCTTGGGTCATGATTCCATCTGCCTCTTTAAACATAAAATATGGGATTCAACAAAAAACATGCCAGACTATATGAAAAGAATGTAGTTTGCTCTAAGCATGTGCAGGGATAAATATTTGGGGGAACCTGTATGTTTTAAAATTATTTATCCATTTTCTTTATGTCTGTAGTCACGCAAAAATAAAGGGAAAGTCAGGAAAATGGAGGAGAAAAGAAAAAAGACACTCTACAGAGATCTCTAAGGAAGCTTTTTGAGACCCAGGCCAGAAAAGAAAAGATCAAGACAATCCTAGATCATGTTGTCCAGGAGAATATTTCTCTCCCAGGTCCACAGAAAGACAGAAGCCAAGGCAGGGCTGGCCTTGAAAGAGATTGCTATCTGCCGGCAAGGATTTCCCTCCCGATGGATGATTGATAAAGGCCTTAAAAACCTTTATCGTGAAAGGATACCATAGCAACTGATACACAACACAAATAGATCTGAGGTGGCCAGTGGTCTGGGGCTGACCAGCTGTTCATTTTCATAAAGGGCAACACAATTTTCAGTTTAGGGTGTTAATGACAGTTTGCATCTGATGCTATAAAGCCTGTATCCAAACTGCTCCTCTGAGAAAGAGAAAGAAAAGTACAGGGATATTGGTCAAAGCTAATGTGCTGAATGGTCTCCAGTTCTCAAAATCATACTAACCACTTACTGTCTTAGTGAAAATGGTCCTATGCCATAAAGGGAAGCTATCAGTGGTCTTACTTGAACCCAGCATATGTCCAAATCAGAATCAGAATCACTTATATGTTATTTACTTAATGTATTTTCTCATTCTCTTTATTCCAATATTTATTGGCAGAAGTATCCTAGTAATAAAAAATACAAATTTAAACTAGAGGAAAGGTCTGCTGAACACAGCCTGTCGGTCACATTCAAGCAATGGCCTATTTTCATATGAGCTAAGAATGGTTTGACCATTTTAAAAAGTATTTTATTTGTCAGAGAGAAAGACAGAGAGAGAGAGGCAGACAGAGGGAGAAGTGGGATCCCTGCAGAGCAAGGAGACTGATGTGGGACTTGATCCCATGACTCTGGGATCTGACCTGAGCCAAAGGCAGACACTTAACTGACTCATCCATCCAGGCATCCCTGACTCGAACATTTTTAAAGGGTTGTAAAAAGTCAACAAAGAAGAATATGTGACATATCATTGTGACCTGCAAGGCCAAAATATTTACTCTCTAGTCCTTTGCAGAAAAAGCTTGCTAAAATCCTGCATTTGAACATTGTTTATTTTCTTATACTTACAATTATGAATAATGAAATAAGAAGGAACCAGCATGTTAGCTTTGGTTTGCCTGAAGATTTACAAAGATTCTGTGAAACAACCAAATTTATCCCCAGGAAGGAAATCTTCATGTCACTTATAAAATGACCTGCTGTGATATAATATTAAGTTAAACATTTGTTACATTTAAAGTATTGACTAAAATGCAGTCAGACCCATTTTCTTATATTGTAAATATTCTTGAGAAGTTGTCTCAATGACTGACCCGATGTAGGAAAGCCCCAAATTACTATGAGTTCCGGTGACTACAGCCACCACTTATTGTGCCTTTCCTAGATCGAGAGCTTTGCGTACAGTATCTCATTAAAAGACACTTCAGAATTATGCCATGAGGGAGATAGTGTTCTTCTCATTCTACAGCTGAAGCGACTGAGGCTCGGGACTAACAGCATGTCCGAAGCCCCCAGGATAGTCAGTGATGGGACAAGGATTTGAACTCAGTTCTGGCTGACTGCACAGCATGAGCATGTTATCTTGACAGGATCCTCGAAGGTCACTCCCCAATCCTGTCCCCCTTAGAAGAGCGACCGTGTCAGTTATAGTCTTCACTTTTTAAAGAAAATAAATACTGCCCAACATGGCGAGTGGGAAATCACAGTACCGCGTGCTGAAGGAAACCTCCACACCTCAGCGTTCTGGGCTGACCGCCTCAGCACACAGACACCAGCATGCTGCTCAGGACGCCAAATGACCCTTTCCGAAGGTTTATGAACCCATAAAAGGAAAGCATCTCTTGTCCTTTCATTGTGATTTAAAAAGCCGAGGTTAGGGTTTCGCATTTTCGTTTGGGGCTATTTAAAGGAAGAACCTTTGAATGGTGGTAATGTTAATTGAGTGTGTACGTTGCATTCTTTATTTTTACTGAAGTAATGCAGCCTTTCAAGAAACACAACTAAAACAAGGTGCAACCCCATAGGATAGCATGGGGCCTTTTTCTCTCACGTGAGTCCCCTCTCCCTCTCCTTTTCCTTCTGCCCTCTACCTTTGCTTGATGTCTCTGGCTTTTAAGGGAGAAAGGAGTTGAGAGTAGCCTTTCGGCTGGATCAAAAAGGTAGGAGAGTTGGTTGCATCTTTTTGTTTGAAATCTAGCAGCTCTGGCTTGAAGCAGCCCTCAGGTTCGGGCCTGTGTCCTGAGCTGCTAAGGGAGCATTTTTACACGGAGTTTGCTGTCACATCAAAAAATAACAACTGTAAACTGGACTTTTCTTCCGCAAGACTCCAGCTCTTTATCTAGACATACTGCTGTCCGTACAACATTATATCCCAGAAGGAGCTTCATAAAATCTTTTCTTTCCCTTTCTCCTTTGCCCTCCATCCAATCACTGGGTCACACAGAACCCTGCCACCCACTCTTCTCGGGAGTCTTACCCTGTCTCTCTTTCTGTACTTGTCAGCTCATCACCTGACACCTGGATTCAGTTCAAGGTCTTCCCATTTGTCTCCCTGCCTAGAGACTCTTCCTCTTCACATCCTACTGCAGCATAAGAAAGCTCTCAAGACTCAGAGGCTTAAAGCAACAGCCACTATTTCTCGGCTCATAATTCTGCCATGTGGGAGGGTTCGGCGGCAAATGGCTTGTCTCTGCTTCATGTGTAATGGCGGGAGCAACTTGACCAGGGGCTGCAGGCATCAAGCTGGTGCTACTGACACGTCCGGTGATTCTGCTGGGTTGCTGAAATCAGCCTCTTTGTCTTGTGCTCTTGCAAACCTCTGGGGGCCTCTGTCCACCTGGCCTCTCTCTGCCCCCATCAGGGAAGTTGGGCTTTTGCACTTGGTAGCTTAGGATTCCAGGAAAGCAAATGCAGAAACTGCAGTGTCTCTTTAAGGCCCAGGTATGAAGGTCATGACGTGTCCCTTTTGCCCCATCCTGGTCAAAGAAATCTACAGGTCAAGCTCAGCTCAAGGGAAAGGGATTCACTCCACCTCTTGCTGGGAAAAGTCACAAAATAACATCGTGGTTGGGCATGTAGGATGGGAGAGCTTTTTGTGTGACCATCACAACAAGGTAAAATCCATATTCTAGCACTAAAGTTTCAATATTAGTGGATATTCAGTCTACCCAAAAATAGAATGATCAGCTCTATTAAAAGTAAGTTTCCCATTTACAAGTATATTCAAGGACAGATTTGGTGGTATAGAGACAGGATCTAATCCAACTTTAAGAGTTTACCTTTCCAGCAACATTGCATACTTATAAACCGGAAAAGAAAGGTGATTGAAAAAATCAAGTTGAGTAGGAATAAAATCAGTCATTGATTCGTGGCGAAGAATCTGTTTTTTTTAAAATAAAGAATCATTTTAAATTCTAACTTTACACTGTAGACCAAAACAATTTTCAAATGGCTCACCTTGGACTTGTCATCACTTAGCAATGTTCCATCTATGGAAGTGAACACCAATCTTTTCTTTTAGGAGCCCTATTTCTTATCAGACCAGAATGCTCACTTGTCAGACTCTACATTCTGGCCAGTGTCATATTGTCTCCAGGAGATGCTGCTATGTAACTCCTTCATTTCTTAGTCCTTTGCCATTCCTCACTTCTGCCACCTCTTTTCTCCTACCAGATGAGTTTGTTCCTATTTCACAAAGACAACTGGCTTCATCTGTCTCAAACACCTTCAACTCTCTGCTCCTCACCCACAAAGATATGCATCTCTAGCTTTGCCCCTCCTTATTATCCCTCCCCCAGCCATTGCCTTAGAAAACAAGAAGTTCCTCCTCTCCAAGGTTCATCCATCTATCCACCTCTTCTCTGAGTTCCAACCTCCCTCATCTTCTCAGTAATACTATTCCATCAATTAATCCCTCTCTTTTCTCTGTCTTCAACCTGTCACCTCCGGAGAGCCATTTTTCCTCCAGCATAGAAAATATCCATCTTTTCACCTATCTGGAATAAACTTCCTAATCTCTGCCCAAGATCTCACTATGAATCTCAATTGCTTTCCAGTTCTCATAGCCAAGCCTTGAAAGTAGTCACAACTGGCCTTTGCATACTCATCAAAAACCACAGCTAGTATTGACAAGAACTTATAAGGAAATTAGCACTGTTCTAAGCATTTCACCCACTTGAACTCATTTACTCCTCATAACAACATGCAGAAATTCTATTTTCATTTCTATTTTGTAAACGAGGGGATTGAAAGAGAGAGAGAGATTTAGTGAACTGCTCACAGTCAACAGCTAATGAATGGCAGAGTCTGGGTTTGAAGTTGGGTGTTCCAGATCCAGAGCCCGTGAACTCACTCCCCAGAAGCTACTGACTCAACCATTCACACTATTCAGTTCGCTGCATTGTGGCTTCTGCCTTCACCATGTCGTGAAACTGCTCCCACACAGGTCACCAAGGCCAGGCTAGTTGCTAATTTCAGTTGACACCTGGTGGCCCACATCTAAGATGGCTGCCAAATTATTCATGAAGAGGAATGAAGAAGGAAACTGACAAAAAAAGAAAGAGCAGAGAATTCCCATCCGTTGTTTAGGTGGGAAGGCACGGCATGGGAAAATCTGCCCTTGTCCAACTGAAACCAAGAAAAGGAATCATGCCTCCCACGCACCTATGCCTTATGAATTTTAGACCAAATTTCTACATGGAAATATCTGCAGTGTTAGTTCAAATCACAAACTCGTAACTAGAGGCAAGGGCTTAGTTATACCTGTAAGTCACCCCACAAATCTAGTGTTTACCTTGCTAAACACCAATTTTGCCAGGACCACTGAACACTCTCACTCACTAACACCTGCACAGAGCATGGGCCTGCGAAGCCCTTTGCTGTTAGAAGCATTTTATAAGGCTCAGTCTTTCCACAGTGGGTCAATAGCATTGGCACGTGCAGTTATTGAAAAAAGTCCCCATTGTTTAAAAAAATGACCTTAATCCTACTCAAGTTAGAAAACCAAAACAGAAAACTGTTTGGAAAAATAACGTAACAACAAAAAGTCTCAAAAATGATGCCAAAAGACTAAAGAATGTTAAATAAAGGGGAAATAGTTCATTCTTAGATATTTGAATATTTTTCATTTCTATCTCATTTAGATGGTCAACAAATGTTTATTGAATGCCAAGCACAGGCATGTTGCTGTATTATGTAGAGAGAGTGACCTGAGAGAAACCAGGACCCTACTCTCTTTGGCTTTAAATGCTAGTGTCCAATAAATGTGCAAACTGGATGAACATTTATTCATTCATGAGGCACATGTCAATTGCCCGTGATGGGTAGGTAAGTCACTGCCCTTCAAGGATCCCACTGTCAAGGATCTTATGGATTATTAGGGAAGAACACCATGCACAATAATACAAATTGGAAAAAAATTTTTTTACACATTTAGAACAGCCATAAACACATAGTAAGATTCTATAACATTTGTTAAATAACAGTAAGTGCTATAACATAGGTTCACTTCAAGTGTTGCAAACATTAGAAAAATAAAATCAGTGTGTATTTCATGAAGATAGTATCTGAACTGAACCTGGAAAAGACACACTAGCATTGATAGAAATGGAGAAAAGCATTTCAGGGCAAAGCCATGGAGGTGGGAACATCTAGAAGATATGTGACCATTTGCTTTTCCCAGGTCTGGGAGGTGAGCAAGAAGTAAGTTTAACCAGGGAGTTAGTGTTTTCATCAACAGGTAAGAAGGAACCAGCAACATTACTGGGGAAGAGTAGGACAGTATTAGAACGCTGACTACAGGAGGTGCACTGATGAGGAGGTGCACCTAGCTGTGAAACCCTGAAACATGAGATTCAGGGAGGGATAGAGGTTAAGTCATGTTTGTCTTTGTATCAACAACTTACACAAGGTCTGGCCATCAGTAAACAGAGGAGACATCTGTCCTCTGCTTTCAGCATCTGGTCCATGAGCAAAATCATCCCTGCTCCATGCTCGGCCCAGTTTCTGTGGAGCTGAACTTAAGCTCCAGAAGAGAACAGGCGCCCCAGGCACTATCTTGGCCTCAGTGATGGACATGTGACCCACTTGGAACTAAAGAGATCAGGCCCAGAATTTTTCTCTAAGCTTTTAGGGAAGAAAAGCCCTTGATCTTTTATTTTTCTTTAAAATTTTTTTTTTATTTTTTATTAACATATAATGTATTATTAGTCCCAGGGGTACAGGTCTGTGAATCACCAGGTTTGCACACTTCACAGCACTCACCATAGCACATACCCTCCCCAATGCCCATAACCCAACCACCCTCTCCCTAATCCCCTACCCCCAGATCTTTTATTTTTCTATTGGATTTCGGAAGCATGAGGGAAAAGCCTTTTTGAAAATACAGACAACACAGGATAACATGTATTTCATATTTCATAATAACATCCTTAGTTGCTTAAAACATTTTCAGTTGGAAGTTTCTCCTGACTTGCAAATGGGAAGAATCCTGAGTGATACAGTAAGAGCTTTATTTAATGAATCAAAATAAGAATGAGTGGATTTTTTAATATGAAGAAACAGATCTAGTGGAAGAGGACACCAGTCTCTGTTTAACCAATCTACCATATCATTTCCCGTCCCTAGATGCCATCAATTAGTTTCACTTAGAATCCCTTTCACCCATGAGCTCTGATTTTTTTCTACCCAACAATCTCATGATCTACGTTTCTACTGAGTCAGTTCAGAGAATCACACTACTAGGCACACGGTACCAACGCAATAAATCCAAAGGAATCTAGGCCTCAGAGAGAAAACGAATCATGAAAGACTCTGTCCCCCCCAAAAAAGTATAGTTTCACTTCAAGTCAAAAGTGATTCCTACTTGAAATACCATTCAGCTGGACCAAATAACCTCCTCTGGGCAAATGCTAGAGAAGCAAGAGGGGTCATTTCCATATGTGCTCACCTAAAGCAATGGCTCCATTAATTAAAAAAAAAAATCAAGTATTGGTCAGAACATTTCAAACTTTTCCCATTCTAGCTTCCTCCCAACTAGTCACAGCCATTCAATATTCCCATAGTGGCATTACACTGCCAAGACTTTGGCTGTTCTGAAATAAAATAACTGCTCTCCTCTGCCTTACCTATTGTTAAATTGGTGGGCTTTATACATCATTCATAAGCCTCCTGGTGTTATTTATTGTGAATCTCTCTTGCTCAAGTCACATTTGATCAGCATACTGAGAAACAAGTGTTCCAGCCACTAAACAAAATTTTTATAAGAAGAGAAATGATTTGAAACATGTTCTGGATTCAGCTTACCTTAATACCGTTGACTGGATTAGCTGCCAGGGATATGTCTCTTCGTGAATTATTTGATAAATTTGGGACTCTCTTCCCCAGGGATCTAAATTGAATTCATTCAATATTTACTGAATGCCTACACCATGTAAGATACCGTGCGAGGACCTGGGGCAATCTGATGTTTTATACTCTAAGATATCATTCCTTGAATCCATAAGAAAGCAACAAAAATGTAAATGATGAGGACATGAAAAAGGAAATAGGAGGGGGTGTCTTGTGTTAGGGTAGAAATAAATAGGGAAAAAGAAGTCTTTCAACAATAGTCTTTTTTATTAGGGGAAAAAACACTTTTGGTTAAGCCCCAGGCAAAATCATTGCAAAACATAACCAGAGGAATTTAAAAGAAACAGACGCAATAATTATCTCCTGCATAAATAACATGCTTTTACAACCTAGCTAATATGATTGTAATAATGAATAGGTTACCCTTTTGTGAGGCTTTCTCATTTACACCACTAAGGTAGAAAAAGCAAGTCATGCTCCATCAGTAGAAATGGTGGTCAAGGAAAGACTAATATTTTCATGTGTGATGCCACAGCATTTTCCTTCCTTCCTTCCGTCCATCCTTCTTTCCTTCCTTCCTTCCTTCCTTCCTTCCTTCCTTCCTTCCTTCCTCCATTTTATAAATATTTACCCAAAACCAATAAAAAGCTAAGGAGAAATTTCCATAGTTTTTGCAATTACCAAATTACATCGATTAGAAATCCCTTCTGATGCTTAATTATACTGAATCATCACAGTCTGGACCTAAAATCCCACAGTCCCTTGACCTCAGTGAAAGGAGTCTAGATCCTCAAGTATTATAAGCAAAGATAAATTTTTTTGGTGAAAATATGAGTAAAGAACGGGAACAGAACTATAAGGAAACTCCCCATTTATCAGTACTTTTACAGGGGTGGGTGAAGGGAGTAGCCTTGAGAATTTACATCATTTCATTAACTGCAGGGCTGGTCTGTTCAGTGATGAGAAAGCTGGCAGATTCAGGGGCAAATCTCCTTCAATCTCTCTCTCACACACAAATACAACACTGTCCTTTTGCAGGGTGTTCTATTTAGGAAGATTCCGAGCTTAAGGAATTTTTGTTTCTTAGTGTATGAATTCAGAAGGCTAATGTCAGGTTCCTCACTGTGCCCCCAAAGTAGCTATTTAAATCATAGGCATTAAAACATTTGGGGATAAAAGCTTTAGCTAGTTGATAACTAGTACTTAAGTAAGGGTCTCAAGGACTGTTACTTTCATATTTTCAAGACTGTATAAATCAAGGAATTTTGACAAATGGGCAAACTGAGCTAAACCCATCCTTACTCTCTCTGCCTACTGCTGTAGAACTGAATGGAAGGATGCAAGTAAGGAAAGGAGCCAGGGAAGGAGGGAGGGAGGAAGAAAGAATTGACTGATTCTCGTGAGAATTTTTTTTTAGAAATTTAGAAAAAAAAATTTTTTTCAGAAAGAAAATAGAAAATATGAGAGTGTCAGCAAGAGTTTGCATATACATAAATACCAATATTTGGCATTTCAATGGAAGCTACTCACTGGTGGATTTACATAAAGAGCAAATGACCTTACCTGGACACCACTATAGACTTTCAGCCAATTGCTGCAATCAAATGCATTTTATTTGATTTTATCTTAATTCATATGTTACCTCTCTCTAAAATTATTCAGGCATCAGTTCAATCACTACATAATAAATTCAACTTGAAAAACAACTTTACAAATGACTTTTTCCTAAATTAGGGAGGGAAAAAAAATGAAAGATTCTGGACATGAATGAAGAATTAATTGCCCAGATGACTACTACTGACAAGTTTACATTTTTTAAATTTCTTTTTTCTTATGAGTAAGTGTACAAGTTGGAGTAATGCTCTATGCATAATTTTATATCTCACTTTTCCTCATATACCTTTACTACATATACTCAGATTAATATGAATTTTTCTACTTTACTTTCAATGCCCATTCAATAGTCCATCTTATGACTCCAGCATGCTTTACTTAACCAATTCTCTATTCTTGGGTATTTCGGTTCTTTCTTTTTTTTTTTTTTTTTAAAGATTTTTTACTTATTATTTATTTTACTTATATAAAAATAAATTTTATTTATTTTTTACTTATTTATTTGACAGAATTCACAAGTAGGCAGAGAGGCAAGCAGAGAGCGGGGGGGGGGGGGGGGGGGATGGGGGGATGGGGAAGCAGGCTCCCCGCTGAGCAGAGTCCAATGCGGGGCTGGATCCCAGGGCCCTGGGATCATGACCTGAGCCCAAGGCAGAAGCTTTAACTCACTGAGCCAGCCACCCAGGTGCCCCTATTTCGGTTATTTCTAACAAGCCTCTTGCTATGTATGTTTTCAGGTCTGATTCAAGCCTGGCAGGGATGTTTTTACACTTCCTTTTTTGTCCTGTGGTTCTTCGGGATAGAGTCTCTCCCACAAAACCTATTTACCCTACTCATCTAAAGATTTCTCTGTTCATGGCCACAAGCTACACTGTTGCAACATTTAAAGGAAATGACTTCTGTCTAAATGATCTGATGAGATTTTCTTTCTCCAGGCACTGATATTAAAAAAATTAAAAAAAGAGTAAGGACAGGAGGTGGTATTATTATGGAAAGATGTCTCTTTTGTTTACCTGCTTGGTTTCTCTTTTGTTCAAATTTGATTATTTAAGTGCCAGTCTTCGGACTCTTTGACACTTTGAGTCCTCAAAGGTTAACACTGAACAACTATAATATGCTTAGCAAAGTTCTAATTTAAAACAAAAAAGCAAACAAAACTTTCCATTGATATTAATCTTCCTACTCAAGTAATTTTTAGATTCTGATTACTGTTACAGGCAAAACAACATTGTAACACTAAAACAAAATTTTAAAATCTAAATCTGGATGGATTTTACCAAATTCCATTACTTCATAGGCATGTAATAATTTTATATCCTCATAATCAGATTTTTTTCTGAGCCTTCTATCATAACATTTTACATGTTACCAACTAGACTTCATGTATATCACCCTGATAGATTAAAAATAAAAAACAAAAACTGACCAGAATATTCTCAATTGTTGAGTACCTGGGTTGTTTCTAATTGTTCACTAATATAAAAAGTTCTGCAACGAACATCCTAGCTTTTGTTTCTCTTCTTCTACATGATTTCCTTAGGCTAAATTCCCAGAAGTGAAATACAGTATCAAAGGATATGGACACTTTTCTGTGTGCTAAAATGCTTTCCAAAGCATTTACATTGCTACCAACAGGAGATGAGTTCAGCAGCTTCACCAATAGCTTACCAGCAGTGACAGCTACACTTGAAAAAATGATTTCTGATTTGACAGATGTAAAATGGTAACTGCTTATGGTTTTTAATCTATGTATTTCCATGGGTTGCTTTCTCAAGAACCCCCGAGAGCTATGTGTAGGATGGCCCTTGGTACCGTGTGTGAAGTAGTAGTCAGAATAAACAGATACATAAATAAAATGGGTCACTGCAGAGCAATTTCAGCTCATTGAGACATCTCTTCTAAATAAAAGATGATCTAGGGAGTTGATATCAGTTTGTATCTCCTCTCTAAGGCCGTATCATCACCGCAGTGATTTAACCCAACTATCTGAAACTGAAGGTCGGTTTTTCAGGAGACTAAAAATATTCAGCCTAGATTTATATGATATTAGGGCTATTATAAACCATGACAGGGAGAAATGTTTGTTACGACACAATTTATTTTTATATGAGCATCCTTTATACCAAGAGTCATAAAGCATTTTACAGAGATGCATAAGCTAATGGTCCTTGTAGAATGCTGATTTTTCAATGTTTATTTAACTTGTGATGAAAAATTGGTTGTTTTATTTTCTGGCAGGTAACAGCCGACTTTCCAACAACTGTGTTAAAGAAAATAATCCCAGAGGTTAGCAAAGACCATAGACCCGGATCATCACCATTTACCCTTTCTCGGGGCCTCACTCAGAACTGAGGAAGTACAATGTGGTGAAAACAGAAGAAAATGAAAAAAAATTAGGAAGGAGCAACAGCAATCCTCACCAACAGAGAAAATTTGTCAACCAAGTAATATTTTTTCTTAAAAAAAGTGAAAAACACTGTGCTGTCTTTCCCCAGGAAGTGCACAGCTCCTCAGCTGCTTTCAGTGTATGGCTGATATGACATTTAAATGATAAAGTAAGACAATTTGAAGTTCACCATATCAAACAGAGCAACGGCTCCCCAAGGAACAAGAAAGAAGAATCAATGGCTGTACTGTTGGATGCTTTAGGCCTGTGGTATTATTTTCATAAATTAAATTTATAACTGGCTGGCTTGCTTTCTTTTGCCTTTTTATTGAAGTCAAAACATCGTAACTCCCCATCGAGATGATACTGACAGTTTTCGGATAGACTTGTTGGCTTTCTCTTTTCTTTTAGTCCCAGTCTCTCATCCTAATGCAGAAAATCTGGGAAATGTTTGCTTCCAAGGGAATAAAGTATAGGGTAGGACTCTTTTAAAACCACAAAGTGACTCAGCCCATCAATGGTAAAGCCTTTATTCTCCAAGGATGCAAGTTCAAAATCTGAAATCAGGAGAAAGTCTCATCGGGTCATAAAGCAAGTAACTCAACATCTAAAATGCAGAAAAGTCAATGTTTGATTGTTATTCACTTGAGGGTTCCCCAGGCCCTTTGTTAATATATAGTTCATTTATTCTTTCTCCTTTTCCATAAAATTTCATGCTCTCTACTCTTGTACCACTGGAAGGGAAGGCGATGAATCCAGCCAGCCTTTTTTTTTTTTTTTTGCAATTTATAGAATGCCTGATTAAAAAAAATATTTAAAGCTTTGAAATGATCAAACATGATGGCAAATGGCAAACGTGACTTTCGGCAAAGTTAATGGCACAAACAAAGAGGCTATTGAGAGATGAAATGGTGGAAAAAACACTTCTGAGTCACATGGGACTGAGTTCAAATCTTTGTTCCAAACCTAGCTGTGCAACCCTGGACAAGTCACTTACCCTCTTTAACTCTTAGCTTCTCCATCTACAAAATGGAATTAAGAGCTACCTCACAGAGTAATTGCAATGATTAAATAAGATGATATTGAAAGATTCTAGTATGATGCTGTACAGTACAATGCCTGGCAGACAGCAGGCAATGAATAAATGGCCACTGATTCTGCAATTGCTGTTGTCAGGGGCTTATATAATTACCTCATCCTTTTTCCATCTTCCCTGAGAGTAGATAACAACATTCAACTAGGACTCACATAGTGGGGACTATGGCAAATTTGTTAGCAAGATGATGAGTTCCCTTACTCTCTTGCAGGACTCTTCTTCCCAGGAAACATACCACAAAGCCTAGTGAACAAGGTAATTAACAATGAAGGCCATGACTGCTACCTGGGTCATGATCAGTGTCACCCACAATGACAAATATTTATTGAGCTTTTCAAAGGTATCAATTGGATAGCTTTTAAATACCTTTGGTTTTTAAATACCTTTCCATATTGATTAATAAGATGACTTCCTGGAAATATATAGAAAAATAAATAAATCTCTTGACATTGTTTCAGCTACGTATGTCATAAAATTAGCAAGCCATTAAGTCAGAAGAACTAAAAGATCTTAAAGAAGATGTTTAGAATTAAAGTAGTGTTCAGTCAAGGTACACAGTGCTGAAAAGATAATTTAGGAAGTGTGGGTGTAGTGAAGCCATGATGGATAGTGCTGTACCCCCAGCTGGGTAACAGTTGGGGGGCCTGGAAGAGGGGGTCACTGGAACACGAGAGAAACAACTGTATGGAGAGGGCATCTGAAAGGAGGTGCAATTTTGGCTAGAGCAATAAACACAGCCTGGAGTGAACTAGCAAGGAGGATGCTGGGAGAAAAAATACTCCAACCTCACTCTCTTTCTTTCTGCTGGTCTTCTGCTAGTACTTCCACTGGTTAAACCCAATCAAAATCCAGAGAACAAGAGACCTTATGGGTCAACCTCCAGGACAGAGAGCAAGGTAAAGGGTATAGAATGGCTTTGGGAGGGCAAATGGAGGATCTTTAGCCTACCCATAGACCTAGGCAACATGAAACCAAGTCCTAAAGTAGAAAGACACCTAGACCAGACAGTCCTTTAGAACAGGGATTGTGTCTTGCTCACTTTTGTAACCCTACTGTCTGATAATTGCCTAGCTTGGAATAAGCACTCCACAAATATTTGTTTTAGGAAGAGCAGTACTGCTTGGGTATTCGCTTCAATATTAGATTTTTTAAGAAGAACATTTTCAATTTGCTACTAAAACGATCAAAAGCTTGTCTCTGCAGAGTCGTAGAGAAATATGAAAATAGACGAAGTGACAAAAGTTTGGCATGTGAAGTCAAAACTGTCTTATCTCCAATGAGCTGTGCAAGGCAGCTCCGCACATGAATGCATTCCACAGCAAAGTTTGGCTCCTTCACAGCAAGTTCAAGTTTAAATCCTATATTAATATTCTTGACTGATATAAATGGAGCCCCCACAATTTACCTAAAGCAGCAGAGCTTTCAGGTAAACATTTGGAGGAGCAAACTTAAAGAAGAGTACAAAATGGAATAAGTCTGCAAATTCAAAGGTAAGCTTCCACTATAAAAAAATTTAAAAACCTTCTATGCATTTTCCTATTAAAATTATCTGTAGTATTTTTACTTTTGATCAGATGATGTTAAAATAGTTGTATTGCAATTAAACTTCCTAAACCTTGGCCATGTTGGTTATTTTTTTAAGTTTTTAAAGTATTTTTTTAAGTTTTTATTTAAATTTTAGCTAATTAACACTTCAGGTGTACAATATAGTGATTCAAGGCTTCCATACAACACACAGTGCTCATCACAAGTGCCGTCTTTAATCCCCATCACTTATTTATCCCATCTCCCCCATCTACCTCACTTCTGGTAACCACCAGTTTGTTCTCTATAGCTAGGAGTCTGTTTCTTGGTTTGCCTCTCTTTCTCTTTTCTCTCCCTTTGCTCATTTGTTATGTTTATTAAATACCACATATGAGTGAAACTGGATGGTATTTGTCTTTCTATGACTGATTTATTTGCTTAGCATAATACTCCCTAAATCTATCTACTTCATTGCAATTGGCAAGATTTAATTCTTTTAGATGGCTGAGTGATATTCCTTTATCTATATCTATATCTATATCTATACCTATATATACCATACCTTCTTTATCCATTCCTCAATTCACAGACACTTAGGAGGTTGCCATAATTTGCCTATTGTAGATAATGCTGCTATAAACACAGGGGTGCATGCATCCTCTGAGTCAGTATTTTTTTCTTCTTTGGGTAAATACTTAGTAGTGCGATTGCTGGATCATAGGGTAGTTCTATTTTTAACTTTTGAGGAACCTCCATATTGTCTTCCAGAAGTAGCTGAACCAGTTTGCATTCCCATCAATAATGCAAGAGGGTTCCCCCTTCTCTGCACCCTCACCAACATCTGTTGTTTCCTGTGTTTTTTATTTTAGCCATTCTGACAGGCTGTGAGGTGATATCTCATTGTAGTTTTGATTTGCAGTTCCCTGATGATGAGTGATATTGAGTATCTTTTCATGGGTCTGTTGGCCATCTATATGTCTTCTTTGGAAAAATGTCTGTTTATGTCTTCTTCCCATTTTTAGTTGGAATATTTGTTTATTGGGCATGTTGAGTTTTATAAGTTCCTTAGGTATGTTGGACACTAAGCATTTATCAGATATGTCATTTGGAAATATCTTCTCCCATTCTGTAGGTTGCCTTTCAGTTTTGTTGATTGTTTCCTTTTGCTGTGCAGAAGCTTTTTATTTTGATGTAGTACCAATAGTTTATTTTTTTATTTTGCTTCCCTTGACTCAGGACAAAGATCCAGAAAGAAGTTGCTTTAGCCTATGTCAAAGAAGTTACTGCCTGTGTTCTCTTCTAGGATTTTTGTGATCTCAGGTCTCACATTTGGGTCTTTAATCCATTTTGAATTTATTTTTGTTTATGGTGTAAGTAGTAGTCCAGTTTTATTCCTTTAAGTGTTGCTGTCCAGTTTTCCCAACACCATTTGTTAAAAAGACATCCATTTTTCCATTGCATATTCTTTCTTGCTTTGTTGAAGATTAGTTGACCATGTCGTTGTGGGTCCATTTCTGAGTTTTCTGTTCTATTCTATTGATCTATGTATCTATTTTTGTGTTTTTGTTGTAACACTGGCCATATTTTTACAAAAACAGACTAAAGAGAAAATTTCAGAAACTCTTTTTTTTAAGATTTCATTTTTAAATAATGTCTGCACCCAACGTGGGGCTCAGACTTATAACCCTGAGATCAGGCATCACATGCTCTACCATTGAGCCAGCCAAGCGCCCCTTCAGGAACTGTTTAAGTAAGACAAGTTATGTTTGACCACAAGTCAAACATTGGGATATATTTCATATAGTACTCTTGTACACATTCAGATATAACCTGGGTCACAATGTAAAATGTTTTTCTTAGTGTAGAGAATAGGAAAATATTTTGAAATGCACCATCTTAAATGCACCATCTTAAGCATGGCATTTGCCCTGCTTAAAACATGCCTTAATACATGATAGTTAAACAGTACTTTGATATATATGTATTCTCTATTTACCCATCCATCTAGAACAAATACTGTGTCTACGTATCATGCATACTGATAAGTTGTATTCTTTTGCAGTCTGATTTTTGCTTTTTTAAAAAAGTACTGACTGCCACCTAGTAAATTAATTTCAAGACCCACTAATGGGTAGAAGCCTACAGTTTTAAAAGGCCTGATTTGGTTTAGCTCATATGTAAGTGCCGTGGAAAATAAGAAAACACAAGCCTGCCTTAAAAAGGAAATGATGGGGACTGAAAAAACTAAGGAGAAAAACAAGCAGTAATTTATCCACAGCCTATGGAGATGGTTGAGCTCATTTTATATTAACAGTTGTGAGAGAGAGCAGTAAACAATCTATTAATTCAGTTACATACATTAATTTTTTCTCCATTAATTCAATCATTCATTCCATAAACTTTGAGTTCCTGCTCTATGTTGTATAGTGATAAAAGACACAAGTGCCTATACTTTCCAGAAGTTCACGATGTGGGAAGATGGAGACATGTATGGAGATAATTACTCTATGGTTGACAATAGTTGCTCTAGACATACAGGGTGCCCAGGAAACAGGAGGTCATAGGATCAGCCCAACCAGGAAAGTCAGGTACACTGCCCAGAGGAGGCCATGCTTAAGACATGTTAGGTACCTTCAAGAACCTGCCCAGTTTGCATTTTCAGGGTTGCTGAGAGGGTAACCCAGCTCTGAGTCTTTATTCTGCCTTTTATCTCGGTGACTTTGAACAACCTTTTGAGCTCCAGTCTTTCCACCTGCAAAATGAAAAGATACTAACATGCACCTAGGAGGGTTATAGTAAAGATTAAGCAGGATAACGTCCAATAAGGTGCCTAGCACAGCACCAAGAGTGCAACACACACTCACGGCTATTATCAATATCATTGTTAACATCAAGATCATCATTTTTTCTTCTTCTCAAAAGTGGTAGTAAGAACTTCCTTGCAAAATGGCATTTTGAATAATTAGACTTTGAGGCTGAGTCCCCTGAACCTCTAACAAGCATGGCAGATGCTCAGGCTGGGATAGCAACCATAGTCTGAAGTCCTTAGAGAAGAAGGAAGTGGAATAAAGGCTTCAGTATGATGCACTTTTGCTCTGGAGTTCTTTTTCTGAGTTTTAGTACTGTTGTCTGAAGTGTTTAATTGTGTAATTTAAAATATTTTGATGTTTTTGATGCTCAAGGGCACAAGATATAATTACTTAGAGGTAAAAGAGAAAATACGGAGTACAGAGCTATCAAACTCCAGTCTATCATGGGCAACCACCAGGGGAGAAACTACTTAAATATAAAACATAGCTTATTAAAGTTGTACTAAGATTCAAATGATAACTGATCACTCATCACTATGTGTTTTGCATAGTTAGAGAATTCTATGATGGGTATGAACTACCAGCAGATACAGAGCCCCATAAAGAACAGTTTTATAGGTGAGAAGAAAAAAGCGGAACCAGATTAAATAAGACAATGACCCATCTTGACTGTCAAGATTCAATTTCCACTTCCAGTTTTCTTAAGTTAGATCTTTTTGTGCTATGATCTTACTTCAATAGATAAGACCTTCAGATAAAACGATCACAAATATTACTTCTACTCATCCTACTCAAAGCCCGCAGATGCCTAACCCAGCTACTACAAAACCTGCTACCATTCCTTCTCCTAACCATTGACCAGGGAGCTTAAACAAAATCAAACCCTGAGTCTCCCACTGACTGACTGGATAAAAAAAAAAAAAAAAATCATCCACATTTTCAGGCTGTTTCCATTGAGAATGATTTCATTCTCAATGAAAGAAAGAAGAAGAAGTAAATGCTCTTTAAAAGACTCCATTTCTATATTAAATCAAATAAATAAAAGATAACAGGATGCTGGTTAGGGTTATAATCTGGTTACTGCTTACAGCAATTGCTAATGCAAAAGAAAAATAATGAAGTCAAGCCCGTTTAGCAATTGTCTTTGACAGCAATGCCAACTCCTAAAAACCCTCAGTGATCAAACTTCAGATGCAATAGTGAGACTTGGTTCTGCAGTGTCTCATTTATTTGTTGAAATCAAAGACTGGCTTTTTCTTGACAGATGGAGCCAGAGGACCAATGATCAAAGGAAAATTAATGAGAAAGGGACTTCTTAGTGAATTGTGGACAAAAAACTTAGCAAAATGTTTCTTGTGAATTTTTCAAGTTGTGTGATTTCTAATAAAATGACCGATCAGCAGCTTCCATTTATCTCGAGTTTTATGCTTAGAACATCATGGCACGAAGACAAACAACCCAATTAAAAAATGGACAAAAGACGTGACATGTCTCCAAAGATACACAAATGGCCAATGAGCGCATTAAAAGGTTCAATCTCATTAGTCATTATGGAAATGCAAACCCAAACTACGGGGCGATGCCACCTCACATAGATTAGGATCGCTATTCAAAAAACAAAAACAAAGAAAAGAAAAATAACAAGTGTTGGCAAGCATATAAGGAAATTGGAACCCTCATACATTGCTAGTAGGAATGTAGAATACTGCAGTCACTGTAGAAAACAATCTGGCAGTTCTTCAGTAAGTTAAACATAGAATCATTGTATGACCTAGCAATTCTACTTCTAGGTATATCCTCCAAAGGATTGAAAACTGGTGTTCAAGTAAAGAAATCTTAAAAAAAAAAAAAAAGTTCATAGAAGCACTATTCATCATAGCCAAAAGCTGAAAACAATTCAAATGTCCATCAACTGATGAAGGGATGCACAAAATACGGGTTATTCTTCAGCCATAAAAATGAATAAAGCATGGACATATGCTAAAACATGGATGAACCTTGAATTGAACACAGCATACTAAATGAAAAAAAAAGTCAGATACAAAATGCCACACATCACATGATTCTATTTATGTCAAATATTCAGAATGAGCAAATTTACAGAGATAGAAAACAAAGAGTAAGTTTGCCAGGGGCTGGGGGAGGGAGAATAGGGAGTAACCATTAATGCGAACGGCTTTTCCTTGGGGGTAATGCAATGGTCTCAAACTAGAGAGTAGTGATGGTTGCACAACATTGTAAATATACTCAGTAGCAGGGGATTGTACACTTTAAAATGGCTACATTGGTAAATGTTATGCAACATGTATTTTAACACACAAACGTGTGTGTGCACGTGCACATACACACACACACACACACACCCCTCCTGGCAATTCCAGAAGTTTTATATAGAATTGAGGGAAGTGCTTAGGGACAGCAACATGTTTGAAAGGGCTCTAGAAGCTTTGCATCAAAACTGTGTTTGCTAAGCATGAATATGGATTTCCTTTACATTGGGTATTTACTTAGGATGGCTAAGAGTTGGAGACTGATCGAGATCAAGAAAGGGGGAAAACTTATGGGTACCACCCCATACCAGCACGCATTTTAAAAATCTTACAGAAGTACCAGTTTTTCCATTTTAAAGTAATCAGTACGTGATACTATTCTTTGTAGTGCACACACAAAAAAGAACTCAGCAAAGTTCACATTTTGTTATCTATATTTATTTAAATGAACACAGCATATCATTTTTGCTCCCCGTGTCACCACTCTTCTCCCCTGCAATACAGAAACACTGCTAATTTTCTTCTCCAATCCCCTGGTATTTTTTATTGTTTTGAGTAGCAACAGGGAGCAAGCATGTTTACATAAATGTAATAAGCTACTCCCCTCAGAAGCCCACAATCAATTCCATTCTATCCCCATATTTCTCTATTAGACAGTGATGCCTTATTGTCTAAGGACATTATTTTAATTTGTCAGCCCATCTTGAATTAAAGTTTCAAAACTAGCAAATGGAAGGAACCAAATTCCTCAGAGCTGATGGCTTACAGGTTGTTTCTGTATAACTTAAGCCTTGGTATGTGCACTCCCAGGGATATTTACCAACATGTTTGGAGGTATATAAATCCCAGAAATAATACAGTACATCTTCCTGGATTGTCAGTTTCACTCCACGATAAGGGATCTAAGAACATTACTTTTATATTAAAACAGATATATTATGGAGCAAGATGCAAGATTCACACGTATTTTTTAAGATTATACAAGACTTAAAAGAAATTGCTCACTAACTTCCAGCCTCTAAAGGGGCAAGTTCATTCCCCTGCCCCGCTTTAGGAATATGTAAAAGCACTTTGTTAACTGCGGCAGACCACACCAATTGGCAACAATGGAGCACTGGGGGTGCCAGGGGAAAAATAGGAGGGTTCCCCCTAAAACCACACTGAGGAGTCATAATCCTGTTGCAGAATTGTATTGTGCTTTGTAGTGAGTTCACCCAGTGCTTTTACA
Organism: Lutra lutra; assembly: GCF_902655055.1. Lineage (NCBI taxonomy): Eukaryota > Metazoa > Chordata > Mammalia > Carnivora > Mustelidae > Lutra > Lutra lutra. The sequence continues at coordinate 133,458,466 of NC_062281.1, forward strand.
TATATAACTGATCAGTCCTTTTGGTGACCCTGTGAGGTTATATTTTCTAGAGAAAGGTAAGGTGGCTCTGAAAACTTAAGCAATTTATAGGATTAGTCACAGTCAGACCAAGAATCCAAGATACTCTAAAAGGCAAAGGAAAATGCCGAGCTAAGAGAGAGATGCCGTGCCGAGAGATGTGATATCGATTCCAAGTCTGTATTCAGAGAACCCTCATGCAACTGTGCTCCTCCCCCAGAGAGGAGGCAAAGAGTTCTCTAGTGTAATTGAAATAAAGAGAACAGCAGCCACAATGCAAAATGGGGATGAAACCTTGCAGCTGAAAACCCTGAATCTGCCCTGAGTGGGGACGTCAGTATCCTGGCAACTGCATTATATCCCCAGGAGATTGGGGTGTTTCCTGGAGATATTAAGTATCTCCCTAAAGTAAAACCTGCATATACAAAATTAGGAGTCTTCCCAAAAACCTGGCTCAGCAAGACCAAGCTACAGTGAACACAAAACCCTCCATGTAGCATACAATTTTCAATTAGCCTTATTCTTTGCACTATTCTTTTTTTTTTTTTTTTCTTTTTTTCTTTGCACTATTCTTAAATCTAAATCAGCAGCAGAGGTTGCCATAAATTAAGGAAAGCTTACACAATAAAATCCAAAAATAAAAATGAAAAGAAAAAAGGAAATAATAAAAAATAATATGCATACATGTGTGCAGAAACAGAAAAAAATGTAATGACACAATGTAAATTTTAAAAAATTGCATCCATTAAATAAGAACATGTTGTTATGAAACAGAAACAATTGAGAACGCAAAAGAACTGATGAAAATGAAAACTTCAGTAGCTGAATATTTAAAACTTAATTCAAATGTACATTTAAGTAAATTTTCCAGAAAACAGAATTAAAGAACAGAGATGAAAACTAAAAAGAAATCTAGAGAACAAATCCATATCTAGTACAAGCTTAATAGAAGTTCCAGAAAGAGAACTTTTAAAAAATGGTTAGTATGAAATTATAAAAAAAAATAATTCAAGAAAATTTCCCAGAGCAGAACAAACAACTGGAGTCTCCATGTTCAAACTGCTTGAAGTCTAGTACTATTTACTTAAAAAGACCCAAATGTTAAGCATATCACATTAACTCAAGAGATGAATACAAATTTTAACAGTTTCTAATGAGGGGAAAAAAAAATAGGTCAGGCACAAAGAAGTAAAAAATCAAAATAGTATCATATCTCCCAACTAGAATATGATGGAACAATTTCTTCAAAATCCTTTTTTTTTTAAGATTTTATTTATTTATTTGACAGAGAGAGATCACAAGTAGGCAGAGAGGCAAGCAGAGAGAGAGGGGGTTAGCAGGTTCCCCATTGAGCAGAGAGCCTGATGCGGGCCTCGAGCCCAGGACCCTGAGATCATGACCTGAGCCAAAGGCAGAGGCCTTAACCCACTGAGCCACCCAGGCGCCCCAATTTCTTCAAAATTCTTAAGGAAAGGACTTCCCATCTAAATTCTATATGTGATCAAACTACCAATCCAGTGTAAGGGTAGAATGAGAGCTGTTCCAGACAAAAATGCAAAATAAATTTATCCTTTTAATCCACCCTTTCTTGGGAAGTTTCTGGAAGATGTAAGCTAACAAAATGAGGGCATTAACCGAGAAAGGAAGAAAGGGATCCAGGAATCAGAAGTCCAGCAACAAATGTAATGTGGGGACAACCACAGAGCCTGGACAGATGTGGCACTAGGCTTGAAGAAGGGGTGAACTCACGTGCATGTGGAAACGTTGACAGATTATTTAGAAAACTGTGTAAGTAAAAATGCTGGGGAACAAAAGTCATTTAAAAAAAAAAGTTTTTCAAGAAAAGAAATATAACCATGGCCTATTTCTTGGCTTTGCAATGAATAACAGTCATACAGTTTTAAATATCAAATTTTTATATTAACTAAAAATTATGATAAAGCTGTATTGGAAGAACAGGTAAAGAACATATTTAGTGACATGAGGGAGATAAATTCTCAACTGTTAGCCCAGGAATTTCATAGCAAATGTCTGAACTTGAGACATCAGAGAAGTTTATGTATGTAATTTAGAAATATGGATATAAAGAGCACTATCTAAAGGCATATGAAGAGTTTGCTTCTACAGGTAAGAATGATAAGTGGGGAAGGGTGGATGGGCTGCTATTTTTTAGCAGATTTTAAAGTATATTCATGGATTATTTTCATAAAAATTAATTTAAAAAAGAACTCCATTCTGTCCAATATTTGAAAATTAAAGAAATTTTGATATAATCAAATGTTACACAGTCATCAAATACCATATCACAAAATATCTGTACCCAAAAGAAAGAATGTTCATGCTATATTGTTGAGGGGTAGGGGGGATAAGAGCAGGTCACAGCAGTATTTACTGTATGATCCTATTTTTATAACACACACACATGATACAAAATAAATGGTCTTTACCTGCAAACAACTTCCGGTCCAGTATAGAGGCACACATATAAGCTGATCATTTTATATGATGTGTCTGTCAGTAAGATGCAGGGGTCCTCAAACTTGAGCATGCATCAGAATCGCATGGTGAGATAGCCTGTTTCAACGAAGGTTGCAGGGCCAATGCCAGACCTGATTAGCAGGTCTGGAGGGGAGGCAAGAATTTATATTTCTAACATGTTCCTGGGACATGTTGATGCTGCTTGTCTGGGACTACACTGGAGATTGTTGTAAGATTGTTGTAAGCAGAGTTCTCTGACACACTTGGCCCAGCACGGGCAACAGGGGGAAGCCATTCTGGAGGAGACGTCCCCGTAACATCCTAAATGGTTCTCCGTAGTCTCTGAAGTTCTGACGAAGGTGGAAAACCATTTTCAAATGCTAATAAGAGCTTAATGGAAATTCTAGATTTACCAATGATAAGATTATATACACTAAGTAGAAACAACACATTTCCTTGCTTTGATTTAGAATTCTCTATTCAGTATTTGTGATTTCAGATAACTCAGCATCTCTGCTTGGCATTTTCATATGCCTTTGATTGACAACATGAAGAAATGAAAAAAATGACTGCTTAAGAATAGTAGTTTGATAACCAAGATTTTCTGAGCTAGGGATGACTGGGAGAGGCTGACATAAGTTTGGGGTCCTTGATAATGAAAGGAAAGGGGTTCTGATTTAGTCTAATAAGTAGAGGACATACGGCTTGCCTTGGCTGGTTCAGTCAGAGACAATTGCTTCCTGCTGGGATTCTGCTCACTATTGATGCTGTTTCTCTGTTCGTTTCTCCAGAGAAGAGGGAACAGTGGAAAATGAAGGAGGACTAGCATTAGTGACTCCCTACCAGAGCCCAGGCACTATCCCATGCCCTTGATAAGGCCCTGCAAAGATATGGGTATCCCTAAGTGGGTAGGATGGTAAGGACTCACCAGAAAAACTAATCTGCTTTCACGTCAGCCAGCTAGCTTTTCCTCATTGATTTTTTTTCACATTTGTTCCCCTTCCCACCCAAAGGACAAAAATAAAGGAGACTTGCAATGTAAAATCCAAACAGTATAAGATAACATCATATAGAAAGTCATCTACTAAGCACTGCTCAATTGAAGGCATTGTGTGGAACACTATCTAGGACAGACAGATGAGCCTGTCATCTTCCAGAGCATAAGCACTTGCCTATGAGCAAGTAGGTGATTAGTGGGAATATCACCACCTGCACTCAAAGTGTATAAGTAGAGGCTGAACGATGACATGTTTTTGACTTGTGAATCCTTAGCCTGGCTTCTCATGGCTATTCTGACACTCACTAGCTGGGTGGCCCTGACCAAGCCTTTTCTTTATCCATCATCAACAGACAGAAAGGCTGTCTCTCTTTACATCACAGGGTGGACGTAGAAATCCAATGACATCAAAACCAAAAAAAATACTGTGGAAAATAAAGGGTCTGTACAAATGTATGGTAACATTCTTGCCACTGTTATCTGCCAGGGATTTTCAAGATTAGAATGGCATCAAAGGCTGTTCATGAGCTGGTTCTTGAAAGCCTCTCCAGTTCCATTTCGATGTTTCATGAAATTGCCTGTCTCTAACTGGACAGTCTCTAACTGTCTCTTAACATAGTAAGTGTCCCAGAATTGGTACTGAACAGAAATTGTTAAATAAAGGGTAAACAAATATTGTATAAGCTGTCTGGGAGAATTGGGGAACAAGTTTCAAGCATGCAGGAGGTTTTCCTTCCTCAACCCCAGAAAAATAGAGAAATAATCTAAATACCCCTTTATCTAACTCTAACACTCTATAATTGGATCTGTTTTTATAGAGACAAATACTAAAGAGGGTTGCCATGCTACTAGCTGTCAGTTGACTTACTGGTAGAGGAAAACTTTTAAGTGTGGATACAATGAAGTCTGCAGTTGGCCAAGCCTATCATAAATTAAAAGCTAACCTTCCCCCTCTAGAAGGGTGCCAACTTCTTTGCTTCTGATTCTGTAAAAAAAAAAAAAAAAAAAAATGAAGTCAATTCCATTTACCTGAAGCATTGGGCTCAAGTACTCTAAAAAAACTACTTTAATGAAAATTTTGCTGAGAAATAATTGGAAACACTATATTCTATACTTGCATAATTTTTAATATGCCAAATTATACCTATTATGGAGTTTCCTAGAGAGGGAGAGTAAACAACATTTATGTGAAATATGTTCTCTTGCCATCTCTCTGGGGTGGAAGCCTGACCTCTTTGTAATGCATAAGGCAAGATCAGAAGGCTATTTTCTATCATATTATCTTCATTTTTAAATCATTTTGTTTTAAAATTCATAGAATAATTTTTACAGAGCATCAGACTGTGCTTTAAAAACTTGGCAAGGCCCAAAAAAGTTAAACCACAATCTCCCTCACACTTTGGCCAAAATACTCAAAATAGAAAAAGAAGGTTCTTTTTCGTATAGGAATTCTTGGCAGGTGTGGGGCGGGATAGGAGAAAGGTGTTTAGGAACTACAAAGGGCCAAGAGTTAGTTCTCTGGCCTGGTGAGCAAGGCTAAGAAGTCCTGCCTTGTACTCTGCAACAGAATCTCACAGACTGGAGGCAGAGCCCTTCCAATTCGAGGCTGAATGAACAGACAGAGTCATCACTCTTCAAGGCCAAGTTGGAGCACAATACCTTAACATGTCCAAGGAAGTGTTTGAGTTAACAATGACAGGTCTGCCTTTGGCTTTGGTTTGGCCAAGACTCTTGGATCTTGTAATTAAAAGATATACACCAGTAAATGTGTTGGAATAAAACTAAATTGGTGCTCTTAAGACTTCAGAAATGGAGACTTTAAGGAGGAGAGATCTTGACTAATCATAATTGTGATACTAGAGATGTTAGAGATCACAGAAGGAAGTTAAGGAGGAAAAAGAAAAGAGCTTAAACACAGCAGGAGCCCATTTTGTTCTTCCTTATCAGTCCTATGTGGGGAAAAAATGAGGGCTGAATTTCCCTAGGAGTCTGAAGAAAGATGAATTGCCCAGTTGTTTTCACTCAAATTTTTTAGTCTTACTTTCATTAAAGAAATACATATTTGCATTGGCAGTCACATTCTGTTGGTGGAAGTCAAAAGAGGGGTTCTAAAAGAAGCAGTGGATCAAGATGTCCACTGAGTCAGGATTCCTGTTGAGTGGCATGAGAATGCCAAGCAGGGCACAAGTCAGGCATTCTCATCAGATAACAGATCTGTTGTTGAGAACAGGCGGAAAAACAAGAAGTGTGTTCTTGGTTGATTGGGCAAAAAGCAGATACCTCTTCCCCCAGTCCACACCAGGGCTCACTAAAGCCTGAGATGAATTCTATCACAACACATGTAGACTGCTTCTGAGTAGTGTATGGAGTAAAACCAATCTAGTCAACTCTGAACCATGTCATGCTAATGAAAACAATCAATGATGCAGATATTCCAAAACAAAGCAAAATCACAAAATCACTTATTTTTGGTTATAGAATATACCATACTATTTGTAAAGTGTCAGGTTTACCTTTGTATTTGTGTTTTGCTTATGAAGCTGAGAAAAATAGTATGGTGTCTCTAGTACACACATCTGGTAGAGGAGACAAGTGGGGTAGGAGAAATAAATCAGCTTGGAATGCAGAATTTTTGTAGACAGATTTCAGGTGGCAAATTTAGAGCTAATTAATCATTAGATCATAAAGGACAGGGGACATCAATTCATTTTCTGGAAGGGAAAACTACAATTGATATTACTTCACCTAACCCAGGACACAGAGGTAGAGGCCCCAGTCTCTTGGCTCTGACTCAAAGGTTCCTCCCACTTGATCACACTATTTGTTCTACCTACCTGGATATTAGTACTTATCCTGAGTGGACTGGAAGGACACAAACAGGGTGACAAAAGATGCTAACAAATTGGTGAGAGAACATCAAAGGGTTACTTAGAGAAATTATGCTTTGATTATGATTGAGATTGACATCAAGAGAAGCCTACTTTTCTAAGGTATGTCCTTGGCTAGAGAAAGAACCATACTTGATGAAGAACAATGTCTCAATATGAATATTTTTAGTTTCTCTTTTCTTTTTTTTTTTTTTAAGATTATTTATGGGGCACCTGGGTGGCTCAGTGGGTTAAGCCTCTACCTTCGGCTCAGGTTAGGGTCTCAAGGTCCTGGGATTGAACCCGCATTGAGCTCTCTGCTCAATGGGGAGCCGGCTTCCCCCTCTCTGCCTACTTGTGATCTCACTCTCTGTCAAATAAATAAAGAAAATCTTAAAAAAAAAAAAAAAGATTATTTATTTATTTATTTGACAGAGAGAGAGAGAGAGAAAGCAAGAGAGGGAACACAATCAGGGGGAGTGGGAGAGGGAGAAGGAGGCTTCTGACTGGGATCCTGAACTAAGCCAAAGGCAGACACTTAATGACTAAGCTACCCAGGCACCCCATTTTTTAGCTTTCTACACAGTGTTCCCTGCTAATATCTTTTGGATGCTCTCAGTATAGAACAGTCAAGTATATGGGCTCTAGAATAAATTCTGGGTTTGGATTATGCTTTGAGCCCTTCTCCCCCCACACCGCTTATAGCTGCTTGCTCTTTAGCTTAGGCTAAAATTAACATACTCTTTATGAGGTTCACTTTTCTTACGTGTAAGACAAAGATAACAATCATAACTGCCTCATAGGATTACTGAGACGGTCACATGAGAAAATACAGATAATACATGGGCCGGGGATGGCATAAAATAAAGGTTTAAGAAATGATATTTATTAGTATTAAAATAATAATTATAGGTCATATACATTTGTTCAATCTTTTAAGTTGAACAAATCCACATTCTCTCATACTTCCTTAAGGTTTGGTGTCCACGTTGTTTTTTCTTTCTTTTTCTACTCAATGGCTCCTGAAAAAAAAGTACATCTTTTATCTTATTTTTTCTGCTTAGTTACTGCCAGACAGACATTCTCATGATAAAAAACAAGTTTAAAATTTCCATTTACTTTAAATAGTGAGTCATAAAATTAATTAATTATAATATATGAGGCTATCATGTTCCTAGGTGGTTTGAAGGTGGTAATCTCACACAGAATTTGATGAAGAACAGTAAGATTTTATCAAGTACAATTCTATTGTCTAGAGAAGAGAAAGGATATACCTGTAGTGGGTATTCTGCCCTTGTTGGGTCTCTGCTTTCAAATTCTGATTCTCACAGCCTTCCCATAGACAGCATGTCCCCAGCCCAGCCCCCAACATCTCTAACTTGGTCTGTAGCAATAACCAGTTAATAACTCTTAACTGGGCTCTTTGGCTACACCTTTTTTTACAAGACATCATTTTTTGGTCACAGAGCTCACTTTTTGAAAATATAAACATCAAGGTCCAAATTTCTTGATCTGATATACTATGCTATCTCTAATCTGGAGCCTAGCCACATTTCCAGGACTTCCCAACATTTTCCATTAAAAGAAGGTTCTACCAACACCGAATTCCTCTAGCACACCTCTTACTTTCAATGCCTTTGTGTTTTTTACTCAGGCTGTTACCTCTGCCGGGGAAATCTTTTCATCTTTGTTCCTAAAAATCCAGAATATCCTCTGTAAAACAAATCTTATGTAGATTCTACTGAGTACACACTTGGTGCCAAGGATAGTTGTAAGTAATTACAAGCACTACAGATTAGTTCAGCATCCACTAAGTCCTATGAGGGGGTATTATTATCATCACTACAGAAGAGAAAAGTGAGGCACACAGAGGTTAAGTATTGTTTCCAGAGTCATATTGCTGGTAAGCAGATGCTACTTCTGATCAATCAGAATTAATTCTGTCCTCTTTTCTATCGCAGGATTTTGTTTATATGACCATTTCGGTGCTTGCTGGAGTTTGGTGTGTTATAAGCTCCTTTTCTTATTTACCTTTGAATACTCAGTCACTATACTTTACATTTAATTAGCACTTAACGGAAGGTTGCTAACTGCATGAATCCTGAGAAGGAAAATACAGCTACATTCTGTATAGATTTTCCTAACATCATGTATGCTATCGTGTCTTTATTTGGTTGCAAAAATAGGTTTAGTGTTAACTGAATAGAAAATAAAAGTGGGCAGACAAGAGAACATAAAAGAGTTGCAGAGATGGTATACTTTTGTAAAAGTACACGCTTCAACCTACAGCAATAACCAAATGCCTTACACACTCCTAAATTCTGAAGAGTTACTGAAGCATAGAAGGAGAAATTGAAAACATAAAGCATAGCTTTTCAAAGCCCCAAACCTTTTTAAACAAACTTCCTTTTTTCATTTGTAAACATTAGGTTTTATTTTCAGCTATACATACTAGGGAGAGTTAAGAGTCTCTTGAAACAGCATAGTTTGGTTCTGACAGTAACTCTTCCACAAGGACTCTTTATTACCATTTCTCCAGGACTCACTTTTCCCCTTAGCTGTTACAGAAAAACCAATGATAGATGACATCTCATGCTCTCCCTTGGACATCACTTACCTGGACCAATAGTTTAGGTGAAGAGTTACCAGGGGAGGATTCCTACAGCAGAGTTACTACGTCACTATGCAAAACCTTCAGATGTTTCCAAAGCCAAGATCTTGGTATCCACTTCAGCCTTCAAGAAAGGTATATAACAAGGAACAAGGAACATCTGGGTCCTTATTTCAAAGAAGAAAAAGTGAACTGTGGAATTCGGCTCCTTATACCACTACTTTTCTGATTTCCAAGTTAAAAGTCATTGAGCACGGTATTACAGACAAAAAGATAATAAAATTGCCCATTGCTCTCAAGAAAGCTCACATTCTAGGTGGTCAGGAAGACATTTACTCAAATAACTATTCCATTCTATAATCTGGCCATAAGTTTGAGAGCCCAGAGGAAAGAAGGAACCACCCTGTGTAGACATGGGCATAGCAGGGAGGATTGGTGGAGGAGGTCCCAATTTTGTGCCTCAAGGAAGCACCAGATTTAGCCTGGTAGACAGGTATGGAGGAGGTAAGGTGGAAACTGAAATTATAGATAGAATAAAATGCAATAATGAGCTTAAAGGCAACAAGAGAAGCTTAAAATATTGCATTGTAAGAGCATGGGGTGTTTAATGAAATAAAAGGAGGAAAGAAAGAGGAAGTGAGAATAAAAAGATTCTGTCCTACTGCATAGAGGGAAGGCAGAATGAATCTCATGCAAAAAAAAAAAAAAAGGAGAAAATCAGAAATCTATAGGAATTAAATGCAATTAAATGACTTAGGAAGTTAGAATATGTTGTTTTGAAAGCACTACATTTAATGAAGTCTGGACTACTTAAGGAAAATCATATGGCCTTCCTAACTGGACCACAAGTCATCAGTATTTGAAAAATTAAGATCAAGGTTTGGTTCAGAAATTTAGAAGATAAAATACTTTGGGCAAAATAAGTTTAGATTAGGCCTTTGTCACACCTCAAATATTCAGGTTCATTTTATTTTAACACCAGGTTTTGTTGTTGTTGTTGTTGTTGTTGTTTTTTCAAAATAAATGTTTATTGAGAACCTATTATTTATTAAGTAAATTCTTAGAACTGATTTTAAGAGATTAAGAAAACACAAAAATGAAAAAAATTTCCAAATGAAACTAAATAATCAATCTTATTATTCCTGTGAAATTTTATGTATTTTTCTGAAATAAGTAATTCAGTAAGTTTAAAAAGAAACTTAATTGGACACTAAGAATAAACCAAGGAAATATTGACTAGAGAATAAATTCACCTTAGAAAGCAGAAAAGCACATCTGATTGTGAGAACAATCAGACAAAAGAAAATCTTACTGAATTGGGTTGTTGGAAGGCAATTATGTCAAACCTAACAGAGCTAATCAAATGGGGAGTCCTGTACTTCAGAGAAAGGGTTATGAGTCAGCATCTTGAGAACCCAAGGAAATTGGACCCCCCCCCCCCCAAAAAAAATCAACCTCCAAGGACAGGTCCTCTCTCCTCTTAGGTGGGGCTTTTGCTTTCTCATTCACACTGATTTTATAAAATATGTTTCCTTTGATTTTATAAAATATGTTTCCTTTGAGGATGTGAACACTTAAGGAAAAAAGGGGATCAAGAAAAAGCTTCTGTTCATTTTGTGTTATTCTATTGGTATGAGTGCATGAAGTCACAGGGGATTATGGGTAAAAAGGAGCTGTAAGAATCCTGTGTGACAAGAGTAAGATTAGGTCGACCAGATGCACAGCAACTTTTCTGGTCAGAATGAGGATCCACTTCCCTCATGCCATCTGGATTGAGGACTGGAGATAAAAATCTCTAGAATATGTAATGGTTCAGTTCCTAAAAATGATGATACCATAATCAATAGTTGTTTCCATTTTTAAAATGGGGACAGTTTTTAAAATTAAAAAAGAAATCCTCCATATGTTATATATCATCTTAGACAGAAATAAATTTTGACTGGATGTAACATCTCTGTCTCAATCCCCTTATCTCTGTGTGTGTACGTGTGTGTGTGTGTGTGTGTGTGTGTGTGTAGGGGGAGTAATATTTTTCTTCATGAAATTATTGCAAGGATTAAATGAAATCATGTAAGGAAAATAATTGCTACTACTGATGTACTATATGTTGGCTAATTGGATTTAAATTTAAAAAAAAAGAAGAAAAGAATTGGCATGGGGTCAGGTGAAAACCAAGGGTTTGTTAAATTATTTTTTTAAAAAAGAAGAAAAAGAAGTCCTCACATTTATATACCCACTATATTTTTGGTTAAGAGTTTATTTCCAATATTTAATGTATTAAATAATGGCTGATATACTACAATCGGGTCAAAGAAATATTGACCCTGATTTCTTAGGAGTTACACAGTCGTCAGTAAATGAAAACATTGTAGCAGGATACTTCAATACTAAGACTTGCGAATTCCTTCTAAAACAAAACAACATCCCTCTAGACTTAAATTCACAACCCATAGCCTTAATGACCAACCGTTTCCCAAATGTGATATTCTGATGGACTTCCCGATCCTTCAGGAATTACTGCCATACTCAATCAGTTATCCTTTAATCTAGCCTAGAAATCAGTCTCATTTGATTATTAGTAGTCGGAGCTTAAGTGAGTTTAGAAAATTGCATATTGACACAGAAGATGCATGCATCTGGCAGCCGAACACTCTAATGCAAAGGCACTGGCTTGCACACTTCATTCAAAGGAGTTTTTTAAATGAACATAGTGATTTTGGTTTTCACTCCACGTGAGGAGCTTTAGAAGAGGATGAGCAGAAGGCAATAGGTCTATTTTCTATTGATTTTCTCTATGATTTGTAGATATTTCATCATCAACTAAAAATAATTTACCAATACAAACCATGAATCCATCAAAATTAATATAATCTTGAAATTACACTGGAATACTGACCTGAATCCTATGGAAACTACTTTTGCAGGAAGGAAAAAAGAACATTAATTTTAGGAGAATTATAGTTGTCTTTTTAGATTTGACCGGACAATAGAATCCAAGGAGAGTATCATACAGTGCAATGCAGTTCACATTTCTAGATTTATTAAATTATTTACCCAGCATTGAGGACAATCCTATCTATGATCTATCATTCAAACATGGGAATGTCAAATCTCTAACTGTCTTTAACCTTTGCTCTAGCAACTGAATAAGAATGTTCCTTATTTCTGAAAGAAGAGATACTAGATTTTTCTCTCCATTTGCTATATGCATATATTTTAAAAATTTGTCCTCTATAATATGTATATATTTAATCACTTGTTTTCCCCACATATAAGTTAATAAAGATAACATTTATAATATCTTTAATTTTAGATATATTCTCAGATTGCCTTTAGATTCGTCTTCTTGATATTTTCAATCAACTTTTTGGCACATTTTTAAAAAAAAGATTTTATTTATTCATTTGACAGAGAGAGATCACAAGTAGGCAGAGAAGCAGGCAGAGTAAGTGGGGGGAAGCAGGCTCACCACTGAGCAGAGAGCCCAATGTGGGGCTCGATCCCAGGACCCTGAGATCATGACCTGAGCTGAAGGCAGAGGCTTAACCCACTGAGCCACCCAGGTGCCCCTGGCACATATTTTTAATATCCCTAACCTATATACTTTTTGAATATTGAATACATGAATTATTAACTCAACTTTAGAGATAAGGAGAATGAGATATTGAAAAACTAAGTGGCTAAGAGTACTGAATATGAATTACTGAAATATAAAATAGCAATAAAAAGTTATCTTCCAGTGACAGCTCATAATATGCAACTATACCCATATATCAGTTCATTGTAGTCAATTCAATACAAAGACAATTCTGTTCATTTGACAATAAAAAAGGGTTTAATAGAACTTTAACGTCTCTTTGTACTGTATCCTGTAAATAGCTACCTCATCTAAAATTCTTTTTTATAATCTTGCTTTGCACTTATTTGTGAACATGGCCACATCCCTCAACAAAAGAAGTACTTTCAGAGAATTTCTGTTGCTCATTGTTGCAGAGCTTTTAGCACATAGTGGGGATAGTAGATGTTCAATAAACGCTTGGTGTAAAAATAAATGAAATGCTGATTTGTCATACTATGTGAGTTGATTCCTTAGGAGAGAAATCTGCATTTAGTGGACAGCCAAATAGAGCAAAGTATTTAGAACAGGACACTTCATAGTCCTGGAATCCCATGCCTATGTTCACATGTATACAATGAGTGACAACAGTTTTACTGGCATGTATGAAGGGCTCTGCTCTCTGGCCAAAGTTCATTACCTCCATCTCGGACTCCTACCACCTTGTCTGGGTGACCTGCCATGGTTTGCTCTTTGAGTTCGTTATCTCTGAGGAGTGAGCAAATAGCAACACACTTGTCATCAACTTAAATGAGCATCCAGTCATCAATAAGAGCAATCAAAAACAGTGTTAAACTAAATAAGTGAATGAATAAATAGATTAAAAAAATTTAAAAAACTTCTGAATCACTGCATGACATTGTTGAATGAACAAGACTCATCACATCTCACCGTTATCAGGTATCATCAGTAGCTTTTAAAAAATAATTGCCATATTGGACAAAGGTTCCTAGATTTCATAAGGTAGTCAGTGCCATTTCCTTGCAATTCTTATACTTAGGAACAACTGGCAGCAAGAGCCTGGCCTTGGGGATTCAATAGAAGTGACCCATGACTTGCGGTCTTATAGGCAGCTGCTAACCATAGGCTCCTTTCTACAATCCCCATGGACTACTGTCCATCTCCAGCTCAGCCAGCCATTTTGTCACGCTTGGTGGTGAAGACAGACAAGGAAAAGGAGGTTTGATGGAGAGCTAGAAGCAAGACCCGAAGCCGAGCACTCATTAAGATATTTTTCTTTGCCAAATGGAAATGGTTTTATTGCTTTTTCTTTCTTACTATAAATATTTGCACATATGTGCCATGAAACAATTTCAGAAAATATAGAATGCTATAATGAAGGAAACAGAAATCACACGCAACCCCACCACCCACTCTGCTCTCTATCCTTTTGGTCTTTAAAACACATTTCACATCCACATTATAAAACATGACAGAAAGGAAAACCTGGAATTAGAGTGAGGATAAAATCTCTCTCTCATACAGTGAAAGAAAAAAGAATTTCAGGAAAAATCAAATCAAAACAAGAACAAAACCTAACAAGCGTTAGCAGCCATCCAGAAGATACGCAGGACACAGAAAGCTTTCAAAAGGAAGAAGAAAAGATAGTGATCAAACCAGCCTGTCTCAAAAAACCATGGCACTGAAAAGCATCAGTGGCAGAAGCAAGAGCTCTCTGGCAGAACAAAGAGGTGCAGAGAGAACAGAGTGAGCAGGTACCAGGAGGAGAGAGAAAAGAACGAGCAAAGAGGGAGAAGGCAGCAGGAATGGTCACAGGAGGAAAAGCAACATAAGAATGAAGATGTCCCCTACCCCTTATTTTACCCTGGAAGACCACCTCTGTATATCTGTGGACGGCTCTATTTCTTTGTTTTATTTTTGTTAAACAATCAAAATAGTTTAAGGTGGTACAGATTAAAGGAAAGACTCCTAGTTATAGTTAAATCCCTAACTCAAAAAAAGGGGGGGGGAATCACTCAGCATTATAAAAGATTAAAAAAAAATTAATGAAGGCAACTTAGCTACGTATTTCAGCCAGAATTTTTTCAGCGTATAAAATGAGCCACTCTAAAAGGAAGTCAGCTTCTTATCCTAGTCCCATGTCTTATTTTATTGGCGGCTCTTTCTGTGGAGACGAGAGCCCAGCATGCAAGAGCTTTCTGGGAAAACACTGTTCTGATAGAGAAGGGTGTGGGTCTGCGTGTGTGTGTGTGTGTGTGTGTGTGTGTGTGTGAGAGAGAGAGAGAGAGAGAGAGAAGGAGAGAGACAGAGAGGGACAGAGAGACACAGAGAATCACAGACACAGACACGGACACGGACAGAGGGAAAGGGGAGAATCTGTGATGTATTGGTCACTCTTGAGTTGGAGAGTGACAAAGAGATTAGGTAGATTTGTCTTGAAATTTTTTTTTCACCAAAATAATAATGTTCATTTTCTTTGGATCGATTTAGTTGCTGATTAAAACTACAAAAATCATATAATCTTTTTTTTTTTTTTTAAGAGTATAAGTCAAAACCCTACCTCTAAATGTGATGGTATTAGGAGGTGGGATTTTTTTTTTTAAATTTCTTTATTTATTTGACAGAGAGAGAAATCACAAGTAGGCAGAGAGGCAGGCAGAGAGAGAAGGGGAAGCAGGCTCGCCACCAAGCAGAGAGCCCGATGTGGGGCTCGATCCGAGGACCCTGGGATCATGACCTGAGCCGAAGGCAGAGGCTTTAACCCACTGAGCCACCCAGGTGCCCCGCAAAAATCATATAATCTTAATGTTCATCCATTTTAGAGTGCAGGAAACAAAGCCTGGAGATTGTAGGAAGTGACCTGACCAAGGTTTGCCTGTAACAAAGTTGAGGCAAGCATACTCCTTGTTCATTGCTTTTACATCTGGGGTTTGCTAAGTGTCATTTGCTACAGAGGACCCGGCACAAGTTAAGTTAGGGACTCTTCTAAAATGGGAGATTGAGAGAGCTGCCAGGGCTAGGATGCTAATCCCTGCCCGTCTGTCTTCTCTCGTAAACTCTCAGCTAGAAGGATACTTCCCCAAGGAGAAGGCCTTTGAATTCACGGCAGAGGGGACTGTGCTTAATTCTACCAAGAGATCTGACAAGACTCCTATAAGAAGGAGGCTCAGAAAACATTAGTTCTAAGTATGAAGTTAGCTCCAGGCTGATTCCCGTACCTGCAAGAAGGCTTTTGAGTATCATCTCCATGTGCTTACAAAATTGACATTCTCATTAACAAATATTTGTTGAGGACCTTATATACACCTAGTACTCTGCACAGAGAAATGTAAGACAGCCTTGAGAGGCTTCCAAACTCGCCGGTCCCATTGGGCAGCCAGAACCATACATAAAGGATAAGAAAGAGCCAAAGCAGCCTGTCCAGAGTGCATGATCCAGGGCTGGCAAAATAAATGCCTGAGGAATTCATAGGGAAGAGAGACAACTAGGGCTGTTAGAGACAGGTGCACGAAAGAGCTGACTCTTGAGCTATGCCTAAACAGATGTATATGACAAGAATACAAAAGCAGGGGCATTTCAGCTGGGGAGAGAGGGCCAGCAAAGATGCGAAGATCAGAGTGTATTGCGGGATAATGGCGATCATTTGGTTGAGCTCGGGAGTATCTGTAAAAACAAGCTGGTGATAAGTTGGAGAGAGGGTAGGACAAAGTCCTCAGGACAAACATGCCAGATGAAAGACGCTATAGGCAATGAGGATAGGTGAAGGAAATACCAACATGATTCAGTACGATTACTCTGCTGGAAGTACAATATGTGGATCAAAAGGCAAAAGATGGGAAATAGAATAGATGGAGAAAATTTTAATAGTCTAGACAGGAGATGATGAGAGTCTTAAAATAAAAATAAAGCATACGGTCATATAATCAATACTATGATGCAAGAAGCCAAGGATTTATTACCATAATCGGAATTTGGTTTGGAAAAATGAGCCAAGTTTTTAAGACCTGGACTACGTTTCAGGAAGAAAATACCTAATAGCTAATCTAGCTTGATAGAACAATGGTTAGAAGTGATATCAGAGATTGAGATAACATGTAACAATGATGGTTGACACTAGGCAGCTGAATGAGTCCTCTGGAATGAACACTTACTCAGTGCTTAACAAACAAAGGGAACAGAGAAAGAAAAAAGAAAGGCCAGCTTTGTAGCTTCTTGGGACTACCATAGCAACAGACTGGTCTGCCAACTTCTACCTGAACTTACTTCCATAGTCTAGGCCTCCTAATGATCCAAGACTGATGACAGTGGCCAAAGGTCTGGAAGGAACCCACAGCCCAGCATTCTGAAAGTAAAACTGGAACAGTGGGAAGCTCTGGGGACTCAGCCAACGCCTCCTATCTCAAAAATCCATTCAGGAGAACATGCTGATCACTTACTCAGGGTCCCATGCTGTTTTCAACATGACATGTATAAGAACTTTTTTTTAAAGAAGGAAAAATAAAAGTCTCAATGATTACCCAAATACATAATAAAATGTCAGTGAAGGAAAATTGATACTGAGCTTGGAATTGTTCTCTTGATATTGTACTATGGCTGTAAAATAAAGCATAATCACTGTTATTTACTAATGCTTACCATGTGCCAGGCCCTGGCTAAATGTTAAATGTTATAAATTTATAAATTAAATGTGTAAATAAATGTTAATTCTGACAAAAGTGCAGAAGGCAGATATTATTACTTTCACCTTTTTTTTTTTTTAAAGGTTTTATTTATTTGTGAGAGCAATAGCAAGCATGGGCAGTGGGGGCCCGAGAGCAGAGGCAGAGGGAGCAGTAGACTCCCGACTGAGCAGGGAGTCCAATACAGGGCTCGAACCCAGGACCCCGGGATCACGACCTTAGCCGAAGGCAGATGCTTAACCGAATGAGTCACCCAGGCGCCCCACTTTTACCTTAACTTTACACACAAGAGAAGTGAAGCACATAGAGTTGCTGTGGAACGCGCAAATAGAACACAGGATAATCTACAACAAGGCATTGACACATCAGAGCCCATCCAGCATTATCACCCCAATATGGGTGAATGTCCTCTGACTTGAGATTTTAGTATAACTCATTTGTTGTAGACAAAACATAAATTAATCAAGCACAGACACACACAAATTTGTGGAAGGAGAAAGGCTCATGGGTATTTTAACTACATGAATGACACAACCCAAGAAACCTTTTTATAAAGCTACCCTTGGTAAGAACTCCCATGTCCAGTTGATTTAACAAAAAGGCACCAAGTTCCGGTTTCTAGTAGGACTGATGGTTACATTTCAAAACTCACAATAGTGATGGACCTCAGCTTCACTAATGTCTCCACATACACTGTTTCAAGCAAAATATAGTCCATTTACAAGAAGTGCAGAAATATTGTTAAACTTAATTAGATGTAATTGTCACACTTTCATTAGCTATTAACATTATGTAAAGATAAACTAATGCATAATGAGTTCTTTCATTGTCACATAATTATAATTTTAATGATTACATTATGACCATTATAATACAGCACATATTTTCAATTTTCCCATTAGTGGGCAATTATTTATAAGGTTTTCTATTACAATCTGTCCATAGAGACTCAGTTATTAATGCCTTCATTTTCCTAGAATGATGACCACAGTGTTCAAATCAATATGATGGCCACAGGGAGAACTGCAAAGCAACATGGAAAGAACAACAAAACTACAACCATGAAGTCAGCTCATTCAACACATGCCTCAGGATATTTCGAGAAGAAGAAAAATAATATATTAATATTCTTATGAGAAGCTCTAGTTTATAAGGTTTTCTCGAGTCTATTTCCCCCTCATTTTTTGTGGCCTTAAGTATCTGATCTTTCTTAAGTCGGTTTCCAGGGTATGAAATATTCAATAGCCTAACCTTTGAAAAATGTCTTATGCAGTTTTCACCATTCAGAGAATTAAATTAACAGCCCACAAAGCCATTTCTGGGAAATTTTTTGAATTGCTCAGTCTCAAGGTTGTGTGTCAAGAAGTAAAATGCTGATGAACTGTATGATTCATCCTCAAAGCTGATGAAGAGTGGGAGATATTTCTTAGAACAAAGCAAAGGGTGATGCGAATGGACAATGGTTATGACAACAGTGATTATGAGTCCTGCAAACTAAAAACAGCAGCAACAATGATAGTAACATCTAACAAAGTTTTCATTTTTAACCACTAATCGCAGAGAGATCACAGAGCCCCTTGATACTCTTTTGGTGAAGTCTGACATTATCTGGTGGACATGGAGAGGTGTCCAGGAGTAAGAAAAAAGAGATTTAGAAATGTAGCATAGAAAACACCTGGCCTTAGCTAGTTGTGTTCCTTGGCCTTGAGGCCTCATCACAAGCCCCTCAGGGCTTCCCTGTAGCCCTCTGTGTCTCCCCCTCACTGCCTAAGGGTTGCCCCCTTATGACTGAATCCTGGGCACCTTGCAGTCTACAAGGTTCATGGAAGAAATTAATGAACTAGTTAGACTGAAACCCAAAACTTCAAAGCAGTTCACAGCTTATTATATAACTTGATGGTAAAACAGAACAGATTTGAACATGGCCCAGTATACCTCCCTGAGAAAAACTGTTGGTCAAAGTGTTCAACAAATATGTATTCAGATCATTCAGTGATAAGATCTGAATATTTTCTTTCCATTCAATGGAGGAGACTCAAGAATCCTGGCACATGATAGGTGACTTATCCTCAAACATTGGTAATATGTAAGACACACCTGAGGAACTGACTAAAAGGCAGAAACCAGAGATTATTAAGCTATAGGGCTGAGGAGCTGTTTTTATCAAGACATCCCAGAAGATTCTAAAACAGGTGGTCCACTGAATACAATCGAGAAACACTGCTGTAGCTGGTGCTCAATGCAATGGTCAGGAAGACACATGGACTAGTAAACATGTCACTAGTATAGGATTCAGAAGACCCTTCTGGTTGAAGCTCCACTACAACAATAGGAGTGACCTGGAGAAAGTCCTAAGATCTAGACTTATGTTTCCCACCCATGAGATGCATGTTGGGCTCATTGTGGAATTTTCTTACTGTGATCTCTGTACAAGGGTACTGTGAAGTTGGCAAGAGAGATTTTTGGCCCATGTATAAAATTCTGAAGTGTCAAACAGATATCCAATTCATTTAGATATCCAATTCAAAGTCTTTTTGACACATCCACTTTTCTGGTTTCTGGCTGGAACTCTATCACCTCTGGTTACCAGAATTCCTGAAGACAGTTACATTTATTTCAGATTTATGTAGATGGAAAAAATGTAGTTCTTTCATGGATCCCATTTTTCAAAGCATAAAGCCTGCAGGGGTAAAACTGCACAAAGAAGTATTGGTATGAAAATGTTGGGACCGAGCAGGATAGAGATTTCTAAGTCCCAGTCCAACCCTAAAAGTTCTTGACCAATGTCGCTTCTTAAATTAAGAAACTAACAATTCCAAACAGACTCATGCCATCCATCCAGCAACTGGGGGAGTGAACGTCACCCATGGGCCAGGTGCTACGTGACAGGGCAGATACAGCACTGGGTCATATGCCATCCTGCTCTCCCCAGGCCTACAGTCAGATGGCGGGGGAAGATGGACAAGAACAAACCCATGTGTCAGGACATGATAAGTGACAGAAAGGGCAATGAAGTTAGGCAAGCAGGTTGTGGGGAGGGGGGCACACTGAAGGTGCTGTCAAAGAAGGGATCTCTGATAAGGCAACATTTGAAACAAGACCTAAAGACAATGAGGGATAAAAATCGCAGAGGTCTCTGGGAGGACTCCAAGATGTACTGAGTTACTGAATACATGCTTTTCAAAAGAGGAAGATGATTCATCCTCTATATTATCATAAGCCTTGCTTTAGCTCATATATTTATGAGCTCATGTTCTGGGCAGACTCCAGGCTTGTAGAAAGCACATGGTCATTATTTCTTACCAGGGTTTGGGGAGGGCACAGGTGAAATCTCTAGCCCACTGATGATCTGACAATGAGGTAAAGCTTGGACCTTGGCACCACCGTGATTTTTGCCACTTCAAGAGCACATCTTGGTTTGCCGCACATCCTTGTGGTCAATGTATTTTTAGTTCACTCCGGGATTTTTTCTGTCTTGGCAGGGTTTCTTGGCGACTTTCATTTCCTACCTACTGACAGCCTGATAAGCATGATTTATAAATATTAAAAATAAGGAGGTGAGACCGGAAGCAAGGAACCTGCCAACACATGCCAGAACCTCTGATGAGTTCCCAATAAAACTAGAGAATATGTTTCAAATATCAGTGTACTCCCCATGTCTAGGGCAAGTCTGACACTTAGTTAGCACCCAGGGAATATGTGCTCAAAGAATGAATGAAATGTTTGTAAAAGACTTGAGCATGTCTGTGCTGCCTATCTCAAACCAAAATAAAAGCTCTGCCTGGATAGAATAGCTTGGTGTGAGCATCGTGGGTGAGGGCGTGTGGGTGTATGTTAGTAAACAGGATGTTTTCAATCCTGTAGAAGAAAGCATGGCAGCTGCTCCCTAAGCTCCTAGTAGAGGAAGCTGCCAGTTTTACATCCTTGAAAGCCCCTATTTGCATAGACCCTTTATAGAAGGCAGACGTTAGAAATGGAAATAGTATATGATCACCAAATCTCACTTGAGCTAGAAAGTTCTGCCCGTGGTTTGTGATTTTTGGAGATGTGTGTGTGCTGACAACAAAATTAACTTCTCCAAAGAACTGAGAATTGCCTACTCTCATCATCCCTCTCACTGTAATTTACATGACTTGACGAAATTAGACTGTTATTTCCATCGGGGTGATCTGCAAAATCATAAAATGATGTGTATTTTGGGAATGCCTAATTAACTCTCCTTAGTTCCACTGAGGTTTCAGCTACTAATATAAGCACACTGCAGATACCATGGAGGTGTTCACATCTAGTTTTAGAAACCATAAAGAGATATTCAAAGGACTTGAAAGAAAAATTTCTTTAGAAATCAGGCGGTAATAAGGATTCAAGTCAAATGGTGAGCCTATGGGAGAAAATCAGATATCCACTGATTTGCCAAAACACGCCTTACAGCAAATAGCAAGAAATACTCTTATAGTTGAAGTCAATATTCATAATCAAAGCAGCAGAATTACATACATATTCACACAAAGTCCACCCCTATTCACAGTTTTTTTCACAAACATTAACTTATATTGATCAAGCTGTTTGTCACAAAAGTTTGCTTTAACATATAATCAGCATCTGATGCGAGAGCCATGCTTCCTAGACAATTGCCAGCACCTTGTGTCATACTTGTAAATAATGGGCTACTCCTATTGAGCACCATCTGCTTAATATAGAAAAATGTTCATCTTAATTAGGAAATTCTTCTTATTATTTAATATTTACTGAGAACCCTCAATGTGCTTGGCAGCAAGAACACCAGAAACACACTCTCTGCCCACCAAGAATCCACCTGCTAAGGAAAATATGATGAACCAGTTACGCAGTCATTTCTGGTTTTAACATATTTTATGTAATTTTTTTCCAGGTGACAAAGTTGCCAACTTTGGAAACCTCTTTGGAAACCTCTTCTCTTCTGATCAAAGGGAATGGTAAACTATCCGATGAGTTATGAATGAAGTTAAGGTAAAAGAGGAGAGAAAGGGCCAATTAATTATAACTGTATAAAAACATAAATGAAATTGCTCCATTGTTGGGAAAAAATAAAACGCACTCCTAAGTAAACACAATGGTATTTGTTAAGGACTGCATAACACATTAAAAATACAGAATAGGCCGTGAACAAGTCACCTTGAAGCAGCAACCCTTTTCTGTTTTGCATTTACATTCAGAGCTCTTGCCCCTCCACAATGATACACATAGGCTGTGGATATTCATTTCATCACAAGGATATTACCATCTTAGTTAAAAAAGACATAAAAATCAAATATCTACAGTCAACTGGAAGAATGAAGACAGACTGGCAACCCCTCCCAAAAATCTTTGACTATATCCTCTTCTCTTTTTCCCACTCTTCACTCAACAGTTTAGGAAAATTTGACATGTTCAGTATTACCATGGTAGAGGGAAGCATTCTTGGGGATAATAAACTGCTCAAATCAGGAGATTGTTACATATATGCCTGTCACAGTGTCTTCGCAAGAATTCTATAATAATAATTTTAATTATCCTTTTAGTGAAAATTATAAATGTTTTCTCCTCTAATAATTTAATGTCTCAGGTATATTATTATTTTTTTTAGATCTTGAATTCTAACTAGTTCTCCACCTTCCAGCATAAGAGGGTCCCTGTTTACCTTGCCAGTATCTCACTAAGTATCTGAAGTTTTGTTTTGTTTTTTAGTATTTTTCTTTAAATCATATGCCTTCCTTACTCTGCTCTCTTCATAAGAAAAACATACAATAAATGAAAAGAATGCAACGATTTGGGTCATGTTACTTTTTTTTTTCCTCCTCAATTTTTATTGTTTTTCACAAATTAGCAATAGCAATTGCCCCCCTTACCTACTTGAAACATAGTTAAGTCATAGAATGGAATATTATCCAGCATCTTAATTTTATGGCTATACTTCCTAGATAACCACCTTACCCAGATAATTTAGGTAAAAGAGAAATGACATATTAGTGGAGGTAAAGCCTCACGTGATGATGGCAGTTGTCAAATAGTGCCGATATGAACTTTAATATAATTTGAAAGAAATCCTTGACAGAGGGATAATGACTAGCTCATATATTGTCAGGGTAATAAATACTTAATGAGCAAAATTATAAAGCAAATAGTAGGCCGAGCATACACCCAAATGTTGATTCTTGACTCAAAGTCAGAGAACAGAATGATTTGTCTCTCTGTCTAGAATGATAAAGCATCCCTTCCTCATAAGCTAATGAGCAGCACCATCTGGCATGATTACAGACGAGCAAGATCTTAAGAAAGTGAAAAATACAACGACAGAGCTGTAGTTGGATTTTTGCAGGAGGTTAAAAAATTCTCACCGTTAAAAATATCATAATAAAAATAACTTTAGGTGTGCGCATAACAATACCCCAACAGTATAAAGATTATAGGACTAAATGTTTTCCAAATAATTGAATATAATTCCTGGTATCTTAGAATCTTTCTCTACCATAGTGGTTCTCAAAGGGTAGTCCTAGACGAACAGCAATAGCATGACCTGGGAATTTGTTAGAAACACACACTCTACGGCCTTGCCCCTGATCCAACAACTCAGAAACTCTCAGGATGGGCCTGGCAATCTGTTTTAACCAGCCCTCCTGGTGATTGGGATGGCAGCCTACGTTTAGGACCCGCCTTTCTACCAAACCAAGTAAGAGTCAAAAGATTGTTGCTCTTTCTGCTATGTAGTAAGAAACTAGCTAATTCAGTCAATTCAATTTAAACAACCAGTCCATATGTTGAAAAATAAAAAATCAGTCAGACCATTCCTGTGACATGATGATCTCCTAGAATAGAGTCATATTCCTACTAACCTTTTGCAGAACAGCAAACTGCCTTACTCCTACTTTCATTGCATAGTTTTTGAGCATATGTATTTTCTTTCTTTTTTTTTTTTTAAGCTACTTTGGTTGACCCCCTGAGACAAGTTTTCCAGGTTTGCCTCAATCCTTTATTTATTTAATTGTTTTTCCATTTTCTTGGTCATTCATTCAGCAAATATTAAATGTGTATTCTAAGCCACACACAATTCTAGGTGGCTGGGATTTATGAGTGACAGAAATAGATCATGATCTCTGGCTTAAGAAACTTTTATCCTAGTGGGGGAGTCAGACAAACAATAAACAATTAAAAAAAACCCATATTATATAGAATGTTAGTGGTAAAATACTGCTATGGGGAAAAAAGAAAGGCAGGATAAGGTAAGGATAAGTGAGAATGCTGTTTATGGGAAGTGGGATTTCAATCCTAAGTGACATTATGTTAGACTTACTGAGTAGGTGACAAGTGAGCCAAGGCTTGAAGGAGATGATGAAGTGAATCATGCAATAGGTGGGGAGAAAGGGTGGTCCAGCAGAAGTTTAAAGTAGAGGCTGAAGGAGGGAGGATGCCTACTATGTCTGAGGTGAAGCTAAGAAGTCTGCGGGACCAGAGAAGTGAGCATGAAGGAAGTTTAATCAATGAAGGTCAGTGAGGCAACAAGGGGCCAGACCATCCTGAAAGTAATGGTAAATCACTGTAAAAACTTGTGTAAAAACAGGAGGCTATACCAGGGTTTCGAGTGGGACAGTGACAAGCTCTGAATTATGTCAAAACACTTTCACTAATTCTCCTCTAAATCAATGTACAAATTCATTAACCATTTATGCTGTGGGTTGGAAGATACTGCTACCATCTTTTCTTTTCTTTTATGTTCATCATGAAATTTTTAGAAAGAATTTTCACTAAGGCAATTCACTTTCTTTGTTATCAAAGAAGAAAATGCTCTGGGGGACAGTATTAGAAGATAAAGTTGGGTACCGAGCAGTTCTCCTTTACTTGGGTCTTTTGTTCTCTGCCTTCTGGGATGGTTGTTGTATTTGCTTCCTAGAGCCTGAGAGTATAACCTGGGGTTTGGGTGCTAGCAACTGTTTTTTCACTAGGCAACTGACAGCTAACAGAATTGAGAGTGAAGTTTCAGAACCTGCTTTGCTGTGGACGTGAAACTAAAATGGAAACCTGTATTTGAGGAATGGCTCTGTCAGTGACTTATTAAAAACCCAGCGCCCAGTCACAAGGTCCCTAGAGAAGGTAACAGATTTGCCAACCTCTGGGTAAAGTAGAGCAAGGGGTGGTCTGTCTGAATAGAACTGTGGAAACTTTTCTATCAAAACACAATCCCAGAACTTGCCTTGTTCGTATCACAGTGACCTCTATATATTGAAGAAAAGTGTTTGGAAATTCACAAGTATTTCAACAAGTGGCAAAGGGACTTGTAAACTTATAATTAAAAAAAAAAACGATCATGTACTACTTTTTTTGCTCATTTGCTCTTCTCTTTATTTATTCATCCATCAAATGTCTACTAGGGAAACAAATACATAAGAACTGATATTCCTTCAAAGAGTTTATGGACAACCTGAAGAGATCAGACATCAATGGCAAAAATTCACGGTAGAGAGTGATGATTTCCATTTTAAAAAAGTCCAAACGCCACTGATTTTCAGAGGAGGAAATAGGAGTTCTAATTAGAGATATTATAAAAGGCTTCATGGAAGAGGTGATATCTGATTTGCTCATAAAGGATGTACTTGTGTGCGTGGTGATGGGGAGAAAGTACGAATTTAGGCAGAGGAACAGTCTCTGCAAAGCCACAGAGTGAAGGCTGTGTTAGTAGTCACCATGTGAGAGGCAAAGAAGGCCTAACCTGGACCAGGGGTAGTGGTGATGACAAAAGAAAGAAAATGACTTATTGCTGAGGTCATTTCAAGGAAACCTGAAATATCCGTGGGCCATTTAACTGAAAGAAGTAGAGCGAAAACAACACATTTGGTATTTTGGTGGCAAACCACGATGGTAAGTTGGAGAATAAAATGGAGATGGGCATTGTCCCTGTCCTTTACAAGTGCGTTGTCAATGAGAGAAGGACAAATAAACACAGTGAGGTCAGATAAATAATTCTTGGAACTGTAATTCCTGGGACTGTACCCCAGGACCCTGGGATCATGACCTGAGCTGAAGGCAGACACTCAACCAACTCCGTCACCCAGGCATCCCAATTCTTATTGAATTCCTAAGACTTAAGATGCAACTTAAGATGGGCCCCATGCTTAATCGGTCAGAAACAAAGCAGTCACAAAACTGGGATTCAACCACAAGCAGATAACCAAGCTATTTGGAAAACAGTTATTCTTCACTTATGCATTCCTCTGGCTCAAGGAAAGATGAGATGTTGTCTTGTCCCTTCAGTCAAAGCCATCTAAAATAGCACAATTTGAAGTATCATTTACAGATTAATAGCACTGGTGTGGCCTGGAAACTTGTTCAAAATGAAAATTCTCAGGCTCCACTCTAGATCACCTGCATCAGCAGGTCACTATATGCACATGAAAGTTCAAAAAGTACTGTGTTAAAAAGAGAAAAGTATTGTATTGATCTAGAGAACCCATTCTTTAGTGAGAAAAAGAGCCAAGGAGGGAAGTCCATTTAGAAGGTCAATAATACCACACCTGATAAAGAACTCTCGTATTTTTGTTTTCAGAGAAGCAAAAAACTCAATTCAGCAGACACTTGTAAAGCCCCTACAATATCTCAGACAGGATTTTTACTTTGAAATGACTGTCTAAGCAATTAAAAATCTAGTAATCCAGATGGATACTGTATAGTATGAAAAGTCTCAAAACAACCAACTTTGTCTTAAGAGTCAAGGCAGGCAACAATTGAGGAAAAAGGAAGGACACTGCTCCTGGTTCATAAGTTTTTTATGGAAGAGTGTAAAACCATTCATAATTTTCTTGATTTTACCCTCAGCTTGAAGAGAGACAGAGATGGTTGAGATTAAAAAACAAAGGAGAGCAGAAATCCAAACTATAGGAGGGAAGTAAACCAGTTTAAGAGACACATCCCTGACTTTAAATAAACAGACAAACCAACAAGGGAAGAAGTTAAAAAATCTTTAAAGCCTTTATAAAGTTTAGAAGTGTAGATATATTCTAAGAGGCTTCTCATTTCAGGCCTATTTGTCTTTGAGTTTCACACCCTTTATAGTGTTCAAAAGCCTTCATATTGAGGGAATGTTCAGCGTTAAGCGTCTGTCGTGACTTTCTTTCTCTACTGTATAATCTGGCTATGCTGTTCTGTCAAGTCATATCCTAAGGCCCAGAAGAACTTATTTCCCCAAATAGATTGGTTGCAAGTCTTGATTTCTACAACTACCAACAGTCAGTACAGCCTTCCTTTGAAAAATATGGTCACTGAATCTTAGCTGCTTCTCTTCTATTAATCCTCAACCAAGCTGTCTTGTCAAGTACATCATAGTTTTCACTCAGTGTGTGTAGGGGTACCCAATGTATGCATTTTAAAGCACAAGGCAGGTTGGTACTGATGGCTTGATAAATCACAAACATCTCTTCCCTTCTCCCATTATTAAAAGAGATTCTTCCCTCTTTTTTATTGAATTTTTAATTTCCAGCCCATGTATACTATAGAAAATGCCTAATGTAGGTCATTGGATGCCACCGTGAATAATGGGAAAAATGAAGTCCCTTGTTTCCCAATGCTTGTTAATATGAAAACAGAGCCCTGGGTGCCTTATTATACTTTTTGACTCAGGAGCCCTATGGATCTGCCCATGACTGCTCTGTGAACTTATTGTTCCTGCCAAATATATCAGCTGGGATGGGAACATTAATTCATTGTCACAGAGGTGTGTCAACATTGCTCTTGAAAAAAATGCTGAGATGCCATATTTGCAAAGACCACCTTCAAAAAGAAAGAAAAAAAAAAACCCAAAAGAAAAATACCGTTTTTAATAATGTGTCCTGCCTTTCCATCCAATAATTTTTCCACTTTGCCTATTTCCTCTTGGTCTAGGATTTCCTGGAGTTATGCCTATATATTCTGAGTTCTAAATAACTAGTGTTGGGGCACCTGGGTGGCTCAGTGGGTTAAAGCCTCTGCCTTCAGCTCAGGTCATGATCTCGGAGTCCTGGGATCGAGCCCCACATCCGGCTATCTGCTCAGCAGGGAGCCTGCTTCCCTTCCTCTCTCTCTGCCTGCCTCTCTGCCTACTTGTGATCTCTCTCTCTGTCAAATAAATAAATAAATAAAAATCTTGAAATAACTAGTGTTTGTTTTCAGAGTCCAGGTAAAATAATAGTGCTAATTTAGGTGAATTAGGCACATTTCAGTGCCTTGTGGCTGACTCTCAGGCTCGTGCAGTGTTTTGTTCTATTTTGGTTTTGTTTTCACCCTTGCCCCTTGCTGCCCTCCTTTTGTTGAGGCAGCTTAGCTGCCTTGTAACCCAACCCAGGCAACTCTCAGAGAGTTCCAAAACTCTCAGGGTGAGGAGGCTTGAAACTTCTTCCCACTCTAGAAACCATGAAGGGTTTGCAGACCGAAGGGATATGAGTCAACTTAATCCTTAAAGCATAAGAAACTTTGAAAATGGCCAAGCTGAAATAGCAAAACCCAGGCTGTACTTAAAAACATGCCAGATGACAAACCTGTCTCCAACAGAAGGCAGTGAGAAATGACGCCTCACTGATTTCTTTTTCTCCCCTTAAGATGGAGGAGGAATGGATGGAGCATGCCGGCAAATATTAAACAGCCATCTTGATATTTATGAATCAGTCTGCCATGTTGGCAGTGTTTTCCAAAAGTGACTTTTGTGCACCCTATTTCCTAAACGATACTTAAAAGAAACTCCCTCCCTTCTCGTCCTCTGCACCTGAGGCAGTAACATCTTGAAACATTGATCTATTTGCTGCTAACTTTCATTAATTTCACCCATCCCTGAAGGCGGAGTCACATTGGTGCCAGCTAATTAAGACCTATTTAAGGCAGCTCAGGGCCCTTTATCAGCCCTAAATTAGCTTTGCGTTTTTAATGGGGATTGTAGCTTTCTCAATTATTACTTAATTAAATAATGTGCTTGCATTTGCCAGTGTATTTCTAAAGTGGGAGGCAAGCTGCCACTGCCCACCTGCCTATAAGGTGAGAAGAATGTCTCACGCTGGGTCCCCGTTGCTTCTCTAGGAGTGCTGTTCACATTCCTTTTGCGTTGGTACATGGCCAGGCACCTAATCACATTCCACGTGCCACTCTCAGCCCTCCATCACCTCTAGGGTATTTCAGTCTTAAGATATATTAATG
The DNA here is from genome assembly GCF_902655055.1 of Lutra lutra. Classification (NCBI taxonomy): domain Eukaryota; kingdom Metazoa; phylum Chordata; class Mammalia; order Carnivora; family Mustelidae; genus Lutra; species Lutra lutra. The sequence continues at coordinate 133,487,861 of NC_062281.1, forward strand.
TAAATGTGTAAATGTCAGCAGGCTCATATTATTTATGCATACCAATCATTCAAAGGGGAAAAGAAAAGATCTATTTTGGTCAGATTCTTTTGAGAATAAGACCTTTAATTCCAAAGGTTTCTGGTTTGTTGAAGGTTGTTTTCCAGAAAAAATATTTGGTTAAGTGAAACTATAAAGGTGACCGCCGCCTCAACAACCTAGAATTCTGGAGAAAACCAGGCCCCAGAGGATGAAGAGAGAAAGGACAAGATGCCTTCTCTTTCTGTTCTCTCAGCCTTTCCCACAAGGTCACTATTTCTAACTGACAAGCCAAATAATTTTAGTTGGTAGCTGATAAGAAAGCCAATTAAATTTCATTTGGTTTGAAAAAGCGTTCCAATATGTTTATGAATTGATCTAAACTCATTCTAGGAAATTTAACATTACATATATTTCTTCTACTGCTTTGTGTTTCCTCAGTGAAGAATATCTTAAGACAAAAATAAAAAGCACTGGAAACAACGAAAAGGTGCACACCTTAAATGGGGAAAGGATGTATACTTCTTTAAAAGGATTTTAACAGTTTGAAGACACAAGCTGAGAGCCAATTTTTTCTTTGAGAAATTCCATGTAGTCATTTTCCTATCATGATTCATTTTAACTACTAGGGACATAATTTTTTTAATTCTATAAATTATACATCATGGTGACATAACCTCTCTATTAAAAACCTAATGATGAAAATGAACACTTACTAAAAATTTCTAGTAAGTTCAGGAAAATCAACCAAAGTAGCTTCACAACAAAAGTCAAGTTAAATGGACGTCCATTTTTCCTTACTCCCTCATGTCAGCAATGGTATATACACTACACATACTCTTATTTACTTAGGAGAAAAAAAAAATGTGTTATGTGTGTGTGTGTATGTATGTATTTACTTTAAGATATATTTATTTATTTGAAAGAGAGCACATGTGCAGGGGGAGAGGCAAAGAGAATCAGGAGAAGGAGAGAGAGAATCCAAAGCAGACTCCTCACTGAGCACAGAGCCCCACTTGGAGATCTCATGACCCTGAGATCATGACCTGAGCTGAAATGAAGAGTCAGTCGTTTAACAAACTGAGCCACCCAGGTGCCCCTGGAGAAAAATATTTAAAACTTTTGTTATGATAAATCCAATACACACTTTGTGAGCATGGACCCACACAAATGCTTGCCATTAAAACATCTTCTTTGGCATAAAACAGTCTTAAAATGCTGACAGTAATAATGTGGTGCGTTCTTACTCTAGGACTGTTGTGTGTAGGCTTTGGGATAAAATAGATGAGGAATTACTTTGGTGTCTCTAGGACCTGTGATTTCCAATATGGCAAAAGGAGAAACACACATAAGATACATGAGTTAAAATTAAAATGCTCCCGGTAGCCCTGAATCTGAATTGGAAATTTTAGTTTGAAGGCATAATGATTTTATCTTTAAACAATACATACAGCATATATTGTTTCTATGTTAGCTATGTCCAATGAAATCACCAAGAAACAAAAACAAGCTTCGTAGCAATAAGCCCAAGATTATGCTCTCTTAAATACTAAAAGGACCAAAATTCTTTGGAGAAATGTCTGGATCCAGGTTTGCATCACAATACATACAAGAAGAGCTGAATCATCCTATAATACCAAGAATCAAAGAAGCTATCCAAAATTACTAGCGGCTTATAGGAGGACTCCAAAACCAATTTGAAGAGAGTCCACTAGCACAAAATAGGACACTTTGAGCATAGAGACATAAGTCTCATGGACTAAATATGTTAATATGTAAATATTAATAATAATAAACTTACTGGTCACTTTTGCAGATATCATGGGACTGATGCCTTAGAACCTGTAAAGAAAAAGGATTGGTACTATCTTCTATCTCTGTTTAAAAAAATGGCTAATGAGGACAAGTTTCTCTTTATAAAGCTTCAACAAATATAAGTGAAAAAAATGATGAAATATCACCATTTTGCAACATCTAATGAATTATTGGATTTAGACAATGATCATTAATGACTGCCAACATAAAAAGAGAAAACTAGACAGTATTCCTGCTGATAGAAGTACCACCTATTGGTCTCAGTAAGAAGCAATATGACCTGAATCTAATAAAGAAAGGCTCAATATAGAAATACCAATGAACAAAAAAACATCATGGGGGGACAAGTAGCAAAAATCAGATTGTAGAATACTCTATTGGACAAGGGACTGTTTTTTTTTTTTTTTTTCAATAATAGACAGCAGGGGAATGATATAGGTTCAGAGAAATACAGAAGACATGTTAATTAATTGTAACGTACAGACCTTAGGCTAATCCTGATTTAAGCAATGTATGTATCTTAACGCTAATCCTAATTCAAGTTAAATTTTAAAAATATTAATAAGATTACTGGAGAAATTTGAAAAACTACATAATGTTATTAAAGAAATATTGCTGGTCTTTATGTAGGACAATGACATTGTATTTCTTTATCTCCTACAGATACATACTGAAATGTTAATGAATGAAATAATATGATGTCTGTCACTTGCTTCAAGAAAGAAAGAAAGTGGGCGCCTGGGTGGCTCAGTGGGTTGAGCCACTGCCTTCGGCTCGGGTCATGATCTCAGGGTCCTGGAATCGAGTACCGCGTCAGGGTCTCTGCTCAGCAGTGAGCCTGCTTCCTTCTCTCTCTCTCTATCTGCCTGCCTCTCCGTCTACTTGTGATCTCTTTCTGTCAAATAAATAAATAAAATCTTAGAAAAAAAAAAGTGTAGGGATATAGATGAAACAATATTGGCCATGAGTTAATAATTATTCAACTTGAGCAGTGAATATACAGAGGTTCATTACACCATTAGTCTCTCTAGTTTATAATTTTGACATTTTCCTTCATAAAAAGTTAAGAAACATTCTTAAATGAAGTTTGGCCAAGAACAACAGATCACTATGGGAAATCCTTAAACAATAAAATTCATATTGCTAAAGTTAGGATACAGATTTAAATCACAGAGCTGATAACAGGTCATTGAGGCCATTTGGTCAACCTTTTGTCATCCAACCAGATTTCACCAAAACCATCCATTCTGTTAATTTCTAAAACACTAGCACGGTTGTCTTTATCAATTTGGTTGCAATACTCCATGTTGCAACCAGACATGAATAGACACAGTGAGGAAAACAGAAGGAAGCATTTAAAAAATCAATTTGCCTCTCCCCTTTTTATTTTGGTAACCTTACCAATTGAATGATATCTGCAAATTAATTTTATCAAGCAAGATTTTTCCCATTATACAAACAGCTTTCCTCATCACAACCAGTAGGAAAATGGAGTCTTCCAAAGCTATTCTCTCCCAATTCTTGCTATACAATCCACACATCTGTGACATTGTACTGTCTCCCTGAAAGCTCACAGCAAAAGCCAACATGATATAAATACAAAGAACCATACGACACGCTGAGCTCTTCTCTGATGCCTCAAATGATTCTAGGGCATATAGTTATGACTGGGGGATACCCTGAAGGCTGACTATGACTAATGAAATACCAAATATATCTAATTAATTGCATTGCTTTGGGCTAATGAGAGACCAGAAATTTCCAAACCCCTTGAGATGGTCAAAGTATTTATATAGAATTGTGCTACATACCCACTCCTTTATCTCTCGTGCCTATCTCTTTGGACAGCTTCTGCTACACTGATTCAAATCTAACCACTCGGATTCTTCTTGTGAACTCTAACAGTGGAAAAGACCAGCATTACAGCAATTCCTGTCTTGCATTACATTAGAAGCTGTGCATTTTGGGTGCTCAGAAGTAGAAAATGCTATGTTCAGCCTACATTATCAATAGGAGAATCAGGACAGATAAGATTTTAAAATAATTAACAGCATACAAATTATACAAGCACATACCCTAATGTAGTTAAAAATTCAGATTTGATAATATTGAAGAGTGAAAGACGTACATTTTATAGAAATCAGATTGTTAATATTGGAATTACAGCCAATGCTCAATTTATCCATGGTATGACATGAATAAGTACAATTCACACACAACTTAAAACTTTTGCAATTGGCTTCAATAATTTCCTTCAACAATTATTTATTAGAACTAGAAATACAAACTAATAATTCTACTTCTCTTCCATATACTGGTTATCTTTCTAAAAGGAAAGAAAAAATGGTAGCCAGTGGAGTCAGATGGGAGAATGAGGGGGGATTGGTTAGAGGGAGCAGAGAGAGAAAACAGGAGATGTAAGGAGTAGGAGAAAAATAAGGTGAGCAGGCCTCAAGAAAAGGAAATGGGAAGGTGGTTTACAGAAGACTACAGGAAAAAAAAAATAAAAACAGATGTAATGAAAAATGCAAACTGGTTTGTGGGATAATTGAGTGAATGGTATTTATTCCTCATTTCTCTTCAAGAAACCACTGTTAATGACTTTCAGTAATGCCTCATTTCAATATGGTATTCTGCTGAACGTACCAACATATCTGCTAGATATCAGGTATGGTGCTCACGATCATACGGTCTATTTGCATGCGAGAAGCGACGCAACCTTATTAGAGAATAAACAGCCTGCTGTGTTTTGTTGTCTCAGGTAAATTTTTATCACAACTTCCAAAGGAGTTTAGGTCCTAAAGTTCCTTAACATTTCTGTTTTGAAACAGAAATGTGTATACTTCCTCTCGGCTAACATCCAATTTAACCGATAGAAAATTGAGCTAAATAAAGATCTAAAGATATCTTGGGGAAGCATCCAGTATTTTTTGGATCCTCAAGCCAATCAAAATGGAGAGAACAGAAGGTAGTGTAGGTGGAATAAACGCGGCCTAGTTGCTGGCTCATCAAATAATCGTAATAGTCAAAAAACATATAACAATCAATTTGAAAAATAATTCTATTCAATTCATTTGATAGCTGGCAAAGAACTCAGCAAGGGGCTAGCATAAAGGACCATGAGGCTGCCTCTCAGAGGACTCACCTGTCTTTCCCAGTCTCCTTCTTAAAAATGCCATCGCAGTAACTCATGCGCTTCTCAGTGGTCACGTAAATTTGGGCATTCGGGTAGATGTCAACAGTCTTTTTCAGCATGTTGTAAACGATGCCATTGCCGTCTTTCCTCATATTGCGGAAAGGGCCCCAAATAACATAAATAGTAGCATTTGCTTCCTTGAAAAAATAATCAGGGTTTTTTAGCAAAAGAGGAACGCTGGTATGGGACACAACCCGAATCATTGTCATGCGGCCCACATCTTCTTCATAGCCCTTGGTGGGGGCGTTGTTCATTCTCCAAATGCAGGATGACTGATCTATCTCATTCCCCACCTTCTGGCCAACCATCTGACCTGAGTTTGACACTATGGCGCAAAGGTCACAGTCCAGTTGCAAAGGCTGAAAAACAGAGAAATGAGAAAGGGGAGAGACATGTAAATTAGTAAGTTCCAGCCATCCAAATAAGTTCCTCTGAGAAAATGAAATTCAGATGTTGTGTATAATCCCCGAGTGTGGGATTTTCTGAAATATTCCGACCAATCCTATAGCAGCTACCACAGGTTATCAAGGTAGGGACATGCTTCCATTTAAAAAGTGAATACAGACAGCTAAGAAATAATTTGAATTTCTATCCCCTCGTGTCTGTTTAAAATTAAATGGAAAAACAGTCATTTGTTTTCCATGCTAAATAATGACTTTTCATTTCAAAACCATAATTTCAAATGAAATAAGGCAATAGGAGAAGATTTGATCTCTTTAATAAAGACAGTGGCTAAAAAAAAAATGCAAAGGGAATATATCTAGGCCTCAATTCTGTATTTTACTTGTATGTATGAAGAGTTATGTAGCAGTTGATGAATGAAAAATTCAGCAAATGACGAGGTTCTGAAAAAGATGTTCAGAACCAACAACTATTGAAGACAAGTCTCAGGTGGGCAAACATTTTATTAAAAACCCTTAAAAATTTCCCTGTATCACCATGTTAACTGGCCTCTGTGTTCTTATTTATTTTAGATGGATAATGAAAGGCTTCTTTTAAAAACTTGGGGAAGCGTTGTACGGAGATAATAATCTCTAGTGCTGGTCTAACCACCACCCTCCTTGTTTTAAACCAATGAGGTAACAGAGACTCATAGAGGGTAAAGCACCAGCTTCCAGAACTTGCAGATGATAGATTCAAGTTGTAGTGGCAGATTCAAATCTAGATCTTCTAGCTCTAAACCCATTGCTCTTTCCATCATTCCCTACATTCCTTCCTCCCAGGCAAACCAAATAAATTCCTTTGCCACTTTCCTCCTACGTGAGGAAAAGTCAGTCTATCTTTTAAAACAGTGTTAAAGGAGCAATGCACTCTGTTAATATACATCTTTCTCATCTTCCTATTATGAGATTCCACATTTTGTATCTAACATTTGATTCTGTGCTTTTATTGTGCCTATTGGTCTAGTTCTTCTCACACTGAGTACTGCCCTTATTTTATTAGTTATGTTGTATTTTATTGTTTAATTATGTCTGTCCACTGTACAGTAAACTCTGTTAGGGTCTGTCTTTTTCATTTTAATCCCACTCCTGAGAAGTCCTGGGATGACTATAGGACCCAGTATAGTGGTTAAATTAGGCAGTGAGAACAACTGAATCAGACTAATTTACTAGGAAGCTGAACACTGAACTCAGTATTAGGGAAGAAAGGGACTTTTCCAAATTCATTGAGAATTGTTGATTTAGGCGAAAGAGAAACACAATCCAGAAGAAACCTATCAATACACAAACAGGTTCAGTCTAGGTAGGTAAGTTGAGAGAGCAAGCACCTCAGAAAAGTCATCAGTAAAATTACCACACAACTGTCACAAGATGTCTTTCCTATCAATGGTAGGAATCCAAAGTAGTTATTGAGCAACTATGATATGCCATGTTCTAGATGTTGGGGATGATTCAGCTGTGAAAATTTTAACCAAAACCCCTGACCTCATAGAGCTTACATACAACTTCTCCTCCACTGGGAGGAGAAAGGCAATTAATAAATCAGCATAGTATATGTTAGGTGAAGACAGGTGCTAAATAGAGGAAATTAAAGTAAGGAAGGGGGGTTAGGATGCATGTGTGTGTGTGTTGTGTGTTGTGTGTTATGTGTGTGTGTTAGTGAAATGATCAGAAAAGGTCTGCCTGGGGTTTGGTAGACAATGGTATTTGAGGAAAAACGAAGAAAATAAGAGGGCTGGCTATGGGGATTTCTGTGTGTGTCTGTGTGTGTGTGCGCGCGTGAAGGTGAGAGTGGGGAGTATTCCTGCAAAGTGAAACCAAAGCCACCACAACCACCCCATGGTAGGAGAGGAACACAAGGAGAGCAATGTGGCCTGGCAGGGCATTCAGGAGAGTCAGAGGGTACTGGGATCAGAGAGATGACCAGGGAGATACCACGTAGGCACTTTTACTCAGGAGCATTTGGAAGGCTCTGAATAGGGGAGGGACTGATCTGCATTATATTTTAAAAGCACTAGCTGCAGTGTTAAAAACGACAAAGAGGAAAAGGGTAGAAACTCGGAGAATAGACTACTGTCACAATCATGGCAAGAGATGATAGTGGCCTGGACTAGGTAGGGTAGCAGAAGAAGTAGCAAGATGCTGGCTACACGCTGAACATATTCTGAAGGTAAAGCCTATTGGGTTGACCAGTAAGAGGAAATGTGGAATCTGAGAGATAGGGAAGAATCAAGGATAACTTCAGTTTTTAGCCTAAACAACTAGAAGACTAGAGCTGGCTTTAAATGAGGAGGCAAAGGCTTTAGGAGGAGCAGGATCAGCTGAGGGGAATGAGCTCATTTCTAGACCTGTTAGATTAGAGATGCTTTGAACACAGACTCCCCGCAGCTAATGTTATAACAGAACTACTCAAACTCCTTTAAAACACGTTTTTCCCCTGATTATTGAAGTAATATGGGCTCACTGTAGAAACTTGGAAAAAAAAAAAAAAAAACTCTCCATATTTCCACCACTTGACAACTGCTACAATCTTTCATGTTACTCTCCTCCTCTTAGATATATTAGACAGGTTGAAAAATAGTATTTATAAAATTTGGCAACCATGGTTTTTCAACTAATTTCCTATCATTAAATAATGCCAGTAAATAGTCATTAGAGATGTATTTTTTTAAAGATTTATTTGTTTTGGGGGCTAGGGACAGAGGGAGAAAATCTTTAAGCAGACTCCCACTGAGCACAGAGCACCAAGGCGAGGCTCAATCCTAGGACCCATGAGATCATGACCCGAGCTGAAACCAAGAGTGGGAGGCTTAACCAAGTGAGACACCCAGGCACCCCTCCTTAGAGATATTTTTAATGCTGATACAATATTCTCTTATGTGGACATACCATAATGTACCTATTGCCTACTGTTGGGCATTTGGATATTATCTGATTTTTTCCCTTTGTATAATTGCTTTGATGAACATCTTGTGTTTTCCACTTTGGATGCTAGCAGTTATTCGGTTAATTTAACTTTACTTCTTTTAGTTTTTATTGTTCACCTGTGAAATACGCTAGATGGACAAATGTTTCCATTTGTTTCATGTCAAAATGAAGGATTTTGAAAAAACTTGACTGGTTACATCCACAAAGTTCTGCTTATGAAGTTTCTTTTTTCCTGTATAAAGAGATTCACTGAACTGTTAGAATCATGTAGGGTTTGAACAGGGCTGGACATGAAACAACATAGGCTCAGGCATGGACTGGACATGCCGCTGGGGTCTTGCCATTTATGAAGTGTCTTAAAACTTGGCTATCAAAGGGACTGTCCATCACCCCTGCTACAATAAGATTTCTGAACAGCAGGTTAGAATAGTTCTGCTTGAGGTGGGTGAGTATATTAGGGCACTGGAAATGAAGTTCTGTGGGTGGTACCATAGTGAAGACCTCACTGATAGTCAGATGGGGACATAAGAGAATGCCTCTTGGGATGGGACTGTGATCTAAGACCTTCATGCATCTAGGAGTCACAGTTTTTCAGGGCAATGAGGAAGAACACAATATTCTTCCTGCCAAACGATTTGCAGCAGGGCCTAACATACATTACACTTAGCTGAGTCCTCCAAACCCACTTACAGTCATGCAAATCAATGCCTGATTTAAACTGTGTGTGTCATATGGCACACTCCAACTTATCACCGAGATGCATATGGCACAGGGAGGTTACATTCCATTTTCTGTTCCAAGAAGTTGCTTGACTGCATAATAAAAGCGTTTTTGGGTATGGCCTCCACAAATTAAAAAAAAAAAAAAATCAAAGAGAAAAGATAGAAAGAGCCTCAGATGTGTTCTAATCTATAGATTCGCGTCAGATTTCCTAGTCGTTGAGTGAATTAGCTGGTCGTGCTGTAACAAGCCTTAATTTAGCTAATAAGAATCAGCATCCTGGTTTCACTTGACAATTGTAACCTCTGAAAGTGATCAATTAAGACATCACAATCTGTTTCATGACAACATATCGGGAGGCTGCAGCTGTGCAGATTATGAGGTCAGCAGCTGACTAACAACTTGAGGGCAAACATTGGCAACCACTGCCTCTTGTTTATGTAACAAATATGGAATTGGGCAGAGGGCTGGGAATGTAATGGCTTGGAGGATAGGTGGTGATCCTGAAATCGTCCCTTTCTTTTATATATTGTGACCATAGCCAGAGTTGTAAGAGCCTTCCACGTACCTATCCTGCTTGGCCACAGGCCTGCCTGGCTGCCTGGCATCCTAAATGAGGTACCAGGAGACATGGCTGCATATGGTCACGCTCTATTTGCCACTTGGTGGCAGGGACCATTTTGCAGTACATTGGGAGAGCCAGGCTAGATGAATGCAACAGTCCTAATCATAATCAGAAGCTTCAGGTAACACCAAGAGCTTGCTAAGGCCCAAGGGACTCATTTATACATTTGAAGACACTTCAAACTATGGTAAGCCATGATAAAAAAGAAATACCTAGGCACAAATAGACAGTTTGACCCAAGAGTTGCTTTTATCTGGTTATCTCAGTTCCTTTTATTAGTTTTATCCCTGCATCTTGTGATCTCAGCTTTCTTTGTTAAAATGTACTGCTGTTTCTTGAACTCGTTTATATTATTTGACTTGGGGCCCTTGCTCAAAAATGTATTCCATATGTCTCCACTCGCTCAGTTCTGCCTCAGTAAGCAGTTTCTTTCCAGATTGAGGCCCTGGATTTTCTGAGACCTTTGGAAAGATTTAGCCAGCTCACTGTATCAAGTCCTATCTTAATTTTGAATTCTCCTTTTTAGTTGACTTGTCCTTATTTTTTTGTTTCTTTTCATTAAAAACAAACTTGACCTCTTCATCTTTTTCTCTTATTCACTCAAGGCATTATCAAGACAAATGTTTTGGTTGGGCTTGTGCTGTGTCTGTAAACTGAGATTGCCACAAATATTCAGCCAACTGTGTCTGGGCAACTGTGTCCCTGTTAAAAGAAAGCCCACAAACATCAAGTCGGGGGCAGAGGGAGAAGGAGAAGCAGGCTCTCCATTGAGCAGAGAGCCTGACTTGGGGTTCGATCCCAAGACTCTGGGATCGTCATGTCACTGAGACAAAGGCAGACGCTTAAATGAGCCTCCCAGGTGCCTCCAAACAGCCATTTACTTAAAGTCTAAAATGATGAAAAAAAATTTGTTTAATGGTAAGATCACTGTATTTGATTTGGGTATTTCTCCCTTGCAAAAGGATACAAACTCTATACCTGCAAATCTGGTTATGAACACTTGGCTTGGCGAAAGTTAAGAATTTGGCAAAATCTACTAAACAACCAAGTAATTTTTACTTAGTACTTATTCTGTGAAAGGCACCATGAAGGATAAAATAATTTTAGAAATCTAATCAGTGTGAGCTTTTAATCTCAGTACACAGCTCTGAGGCATAGCAGAGTTCCATGATTAACTAGGGTCAATTCATTCACTATTTTAAAGGCCTTAGGGATTGCCTTGAAAAACAAGTCCTTTCTCTGCTAAAATGAATCATGACATTCGCTTCCTTATAAGAAAAAAGGACTTGATTCCCATCTCAGGCACAGGGAAAGGATGAGAGAGGGAGAAAGGGAAGAAACAGAATGAGAAAGACATCTAAGCATAGTGTATTAAACTTATTGATAGAAACAGGATTGAACATCTATTATGGACCATTCATCCTGCCAGGCACTTTATTACATTATTCCATTCATTCTCATAATAAATTCTTCATAAGTTGGATTGTTTTAATTTCCCATTATAGAGTTGAGGAAATTGAGATGAACATGATATCCAGTGGGTACTAGACATCTTTCAGGTTAAAAAGAGAAGCATATGTTATCTCTCACAAAAGGCACTCGTAGCACTAAGGGAAAGGTATTAAAGAAATATTTATGATTAATTTGCATTATTTCTAATAGACACTTAGGCAAATATCTCAAATCTCACCCACCTATTGTACTCAAATTATTGATATTACACTATAAATTAATGATTTTAAACATCTTGGTGGCCAAGAATTTTGTCAAAAGAGGACAATGTTTCTCAATTGATGAGAGGCTCCTTAAGGTTTGCATGTGAACAGAATTCACCTCTCCTCTCTGGTAATGGTATTAGCATGGCATAAGAAATTATGTAGAAAATTTTTTCTTATTTTTTATTTGAAATCTGGCTGAAACTTCAGTCAAAGATAAACTAATCATGATCAACTCTATTAGCCTCAAATGGTTCTCCACATCTTTACTTAATTTGTTTTTCAAAACTTTTCATAACAGCAGTGAGTTTTATTTCTTTCTGAAGGATTAAGTGATTATGATCCATGTCTGAGGGAAAAAAAGGACAAGGTGATGATGTTTTCAGAAGCTGCTCTCCGTGGCTAAAGGGAATATCTCCCCATGCATGAAAACCTCCTTGAGGTAAATTCAGTTTAGAAGCCCACATTGTTGCTTTCAACTACTTGGGAATCAAAGTTAGCTCAAGACTGCCAAGCCTTTCTCTACCTCATGAGTCATTCTTCCCTCTGTACTTATGCAGATTCCAGAATACTAGCTGATTGGGAGATTAGGTCCTTACCATAGGTCCTTTTACAGCCATGCCAAATTTTATTTTTGTTTTATTAGGAGCATGAGTATTTGGCACAAAAATGAACTTTGTAAAAATGCTGAAGAATGAAGCCCAGGGAAATCAAGAAGTTCCTATATTCTCTGATCCTAAGGGGTAGGGTGGGAAGAAGTTTCGCTCTTTACCGCTTTTTAAGAATCTGTGACATTTTAATAATGAGCTTTATTTTCCTGTGTTTAAATAGAATTTATGTGGACCCTAGAAACCAGCTTACCATGACATGCCCAACTGATCCTTTCCCGGTTTAAAAAAAAATTTTAAAAAGGAAAAATTAACAAAACTAACATGTCACCCACCCTGATTGGCAAGTTTATCCTTTTGTTACTTTGCAGTCACTTTTCTCTTCAGATTAGTACACATCTAGTTAAAGAACTCTTCTGTTTCTCTGCTCCAGGTTTACACACACACACACACACACACACCACACAGACACGGACACATACATGTGTGCACACATGTGGGCTCAGTTATCCTCATCCAGCTAATGAGACCGCTTGCTCTCACAGCCACTTTTTTCATCCCGCTCCTTACCAACCACTCTGGAAAACTCCCCTTTTCTCTTCTTTGGGTAAGAACCTGACAAATTGCCCTGTCTTTTTTGAATGATATATTGGGACAACTGCCAAGCACTTTACATTTTAATCAGCAAGAAGAATGAAATATTTAACCTTTCCTTTTTTTCTCTGTGAATAAGCTTATAGACAAGATAATTAGAGCTTATAGAATAGATAATTAAAATCTGAGAATTAAAACTTGCAAAACAGTGTGGTTTCCCCAGCAAAGAGAAATGGCCACATACGAAAGGTCACCTGTCAACCAGTTCTAGTTATTAAATCTCTGCATTTATCACTAAGGTGGCTCTATGGAAAACGAAGGTCAAGACATTAAATTATGAAACAGTCAGGATTAGAAAAGGTCACCAAAAACTCAAGTGAAATTTAACCAAACCTGCTACTTCTGCACCCAGAAGCAAGCAGACAGAGCCAGGGATGAAACGCTACACTGGAGAGGGCTAATCTCTCTCCCCACACTAGCCCCATACTGAACATGAATTTCTATTTGACGCCTTGAAGTCTAAAATGAAACTTGCTCATCTCAAATAAAAACAGGAGCTTCGATAAATATTTCAGAATGAAAATCATGTTTGAATCGAACTAGCTTAAATTATTAAAAACATTGTTTTACACTCCTCTAATGGTTGCTTTCATTTCAATCATAAGAATGCAATTTAAAATATTGGCCACGGGGCACTCCTGGCACCCTAAATGCTTTACAGGACAATTAGCAACTCACCACTCACTAATTTACTACTTTAATATTGAAACAAATGAGATCTTCGCTTTTCATCATCCAATTTGAGTGAGTTTGAACAGAGCAAGTTGAACAAAGCTCCAGAGATGCACTCTTCAGTTTGCTGTCATTTATTCCTCTACTCTTCATGAATGTCTTTAGAGTTTTAGTTTTTAGAGGCTTCAACATGTATAATGATGCCATTGGGGAATAGATTTTGCCTTTATTCTCCTTGATGTTCTTTTGAGGTCTTTCAAGTGAAAGGTACAAAAGAGGCATTAACAATCTGGCATTGTTTTTATTGCTTGACAAAGAAAAAAATGTATTTTAATTTTTCCCGTATTTCAGGAATGATTAAGCAAGCTGTTTTCATCTATAGCGAGTCACTTTCAGCAGACCTCTAACTGTGAGCAAAGAATTGTAAAGACTGTTCTAGAGAGAAAGCAGCACAGTTCAACCAAGCCAGCCTGTAGATGTACTACCTTGCCCCTTTACAAACCAGCATCTTTCAGTTAATGCAGCTTTCAAAAGGAGTGTATATAAATCACACACTACGAGTAACAGCACATAAAAAGACAGATTTGATAACCTATGGTATGGCTCTGATTCTCTGTGGATTTGGGATATGGCATTTACCTTGATTTCTACCTGTGGCATTACATCTAAGCATAAAACTTAATATGGGGGTACATAAAAATGTTAATGTCAAGAAATAATTCTAAAACAGGCAACATAAAGCTATGTTTCTCAGTTGCCATAGATGATGTGTTCTTTTTATTTGGAAATTCCTTGAGGGAAATGAATCTGTATAATCACGTAAGCATGCCAAAAGAAAACCGCTTGCATTCTCTGGAGTAGAAGGCAAAAAAATGAGTCTTCTCAAACTAAGAATTTTCTCCTACAGGCTGGAATCATGGAAGGAAATCATATTTCATTATCACTGGAAGGTCACAAAATTAGATTAATTTTGTAGCCAACTTACCACTGGATTATTTTCCTCTTAGGATGATGCACTCAGGGGCACAGTGCTAACATTCTACCCCCGTGTCATATCAGAAAGTAAGAAAGAACACTGATTCATGCTTTAATATTGGTATCTTAAAACGTCAATTAGGGACATGGTTCTCAACTTAATTCAACAACGACTAGGAAAGCTTTAAAAAATGTATAATGGCGATACTCTACCCCTGACCACTCTTGAAGACGGCACCCACACATAAGTTTTTTTTTTTTTCAAGTTCTGCAGATGATTCCAATAGATATCTAGCTTTGAGAAATGTTGTCCTAGAGGAATTAGCAATGATAAATAAGGAGACCATAATGACTGATTACAGAGATGAAAAACAAAATGATAAAGGTCAATTCCTGGGGTATTATGTGGAGAAGATCCTAGGGTAGTAAATCTTGCCAATTAGAACCTTGAATACTACTAGATTGGTGAGCAGCACTTACAACTGAAATGAACCCAAGAAGTCAGAGGCTATGAAGAGCAAATGAAGAAGATATTGGAAGTATGCATGTAGTACTAAGCATGGGAGCTTTTATTTCCCACAAAGTTATGTTAATTACATAGCATTAGAGGTCCTTTGTATGTTCTGGTTAACATTTGCTTTGGAAGTAAAGAAGAAAATCACGTTACCTTATGAATTTTCTTAATTGTCACGTGGAATTTCTGCCAGCATTTAAGTCTAGTGATAAACTGAACATTTGTTCAATATAATTTTTTTCCCATCTTGTTTCATTTTCTAGGCTAAAGGATACTTTGAGAGGAAGGAGCCGGTGAAGATGGAGTGATTGCAAATGAAAGAGAAGGGCCAATGAATGGAATGAGAATCCCGGGAAGACAGGAGTCAATAATCTCAGAGTATAGTTGAATGGTTATCCTTTGAAAAGACAGAGACACTTCTTCCTCTGAGATAGGAAAAAGGAATTAAGAATGAGAGGAGAAACGTTACAAGAGAGGACTGCAATTAGAGTTTGCTCAGGAATTCTCTCGCATTTCTAAAAAGGAAGTAAGGGCTAATTATTGAGTGATGGGATACTTAGAAGTAAGGTTAACCAACTTCAGAAGAGGGATGGAATTCTGAGCAAGAATCAAAAGGATTGCCAGTAGTGCCACAGCCAGAATTTAGAAATTATAGATTTTTGATGAGTGTGCTGCACAATTATATATTCTTTCTAGTGCTATTCAGGAGCACAGGGGCAGGAATGAAGAAGCTAACCAGCTTGATTCAGGGCTGGATATTGAGGCAAGTGATCTACTGAAAGTTCATAGCTAAGAAATAATTGTGAGCACTAGTACCATGGATTCCCAGCAGTAAGTGGGAGGAAATGGTGGCAAAATGAGCAAATGGAGGAGATAAAGAAACATGAATCTCACTGGGGTTAGGTTCATTCACTGGAGACAGAGAGAGATATGTGTGTGCTGTAAATCCTAAGATTATGCTTATTTTAGGAATAAGGAGAAAAATGTGGTTTCTGTAGGCTTTCAACTGGCTCAGGCTTCAGGAAATAAACTCTAGTTTAGAAATGCAAAACCAAAGGACAAAGGACATTCAAATTCCTTATTTTTAAAAAGCACCAGCATGAGAAGATCTCATTTAACAAATTAACTTACAAAGTTCAGACAAACTTTCCATGGCAGATAACTAGAAGAGCTGGAAAAAAATATAGAAACAATCGGTTTGAGATCATCCAAGACTTACTAGGACAGTGAGGAATTGCCAGCCTGGAGAAATCTGGAACTTGGGGAGGTAGACCAACACTAAATGCTGCTTTGTCCTCAAGGCATTTGTGGCTCTGAAATAAATAGCTGAGTTCTGCTTCTGCAGAAATCAGAATCCAAAGCCCAAAAAGGATAAATCAACATCTACTCTGGACTGGGACTCCTAAGATGTATGGTAACAGTAAGTTTGAAATAAACCGGTCTACCAAAATCTTTCATCTTCTTTCATGTGATTGGCTAGCTCTGAAAACTTCAATTTCAGAAACTGCATTATATAGTCCTGAACTTCTAATAACCATAGACTCCTGAGAAAAGCAAAAAACAAAACAAAACACCCCCCAAAATAAAACAACAATAAAAACCTTTTCTCGAGGAAGGTTAATAGCATACTAGGCCTCAAATTATTGTTCCAAATAAAATTTCAAACATGATGCCCAACACACAATCTTAAAACCCAGACATATTAAAAGACAAAGCATCAATAGAGAAAACCAAAAGAAAGAATCCCGGATTGCCTGGTGGCTCAGTTGGTTCAGCATCTGCCTTCAGCTCAGGTCATGATCCCAGGATCCTAGGATCAAGCCTCACATTAGGCTCTCTGCTCAGTGGGCAGGCTGCTTCTCCTTCTCCCTCTGCTGCTCCCCTTGCTTGTACTCTCTCTCTCCCTCTTCCTCTCTCTCTCTGTCAAATAAACAAATAAAATCTTAAAAAAAAAAAAAGAAAGAAAGAAATAGTTCCATAGGAACTCCAAATATGGAATTACAGGGTATAGACGGAAACAATCTATGTTCACTATATTCAAGGAGATAAAAGCCAAGTGAAATGTTGACAGGAAAATGAAAACTATAAAAAGTGATAGAGTGTATGTAAAAACGAACCACTTAGAAGTTCCAGAACTGCAGTGCTGGGTGACTCAGTTGGTTAAGCATATGTCTTCAGCTCAGGTCATGATCCCATGACCCTGGGATTGAGCCCCACGTGAGGCTCCCTGCTCAGTGGGGAGTCTGCTTCTCCCTCTGGCCCTCACCCCACTCCTACTCTCTCTCTCTGTCTGAAATAAATAAGTAAAATCCTAAAAAAAAAAAAAAAAAAGATCTAGAACTGATATATATACATGAAAGAAGAACCCAATGAATGTTTTTAATAACAAATTAGACAAAGCTTAAAGAGAATAGTGAATCAGAAGATAAAAGCAAGAACAGCTGGGTTGCTCAGTTGGTTAAGAGTCTGCATTGGTCTCAGGTCATGATATCAAGGTCCTGGGATTAAGCCCTGTGTCTGGGCTCCCTGCTCAGTGGGAAGTCTTCTTTTCCCTTTCTCCTTCCCCCTGATCATGTTCTTTCTCTCTCTCTCTCTCTCTCTAATAAGTAAATAAAATCTTTTTAAAAATTTTTTTAAAAAGAAGATAAAAGCAAATGTTCAGAATAAAACATGAGATTTTAAAAAATGGATAAGAGGGGCGCCTGGGTGGCTCAGTGGGTTAAAGCCTCTGCCTTCGGCTCAAGTCATGATCCCAGGGTCCTGGAATCGAGTCCCCCATCGGGCTCTCTGCTCAGCGGGGAGCCTGCTTCCTCCTCTCTCTCTGTCTGCCTCTCTGCCTACTTGCGATCTGTCTGTCAAATAAATAAATAAAATCTTAAAAAAAAAATGGATAAGAGACACAAAGAACACTCTTAAAAAGACCTAACATATATTTCTTTGAAATACCAGAGGGTAGGAGAGATAGAACAGAGGATAATGGCTGAGAATGTTACACGATTTATTAGAATCCACACATTCGAAAGGTTAAGCCAATGACTCCTTGGGAATATAAATAAAAATCTACTTCTAAACATAGCACAGTGAAGCTTCATAAACACAAAAGCAAAGAGGAAATTCTAGAATTAAAATTACCATAAAAGAGCATGTAATTTGAGAGGGGATAAATGGACTTAAAATATTTTGAGGTTCTTCCACTGTCATGGGAAGAGGGTAAATGTGCCAAATAAAATTATACTTTCATAAGCTTAGGGTGTCTGGTGCTATTTCTAGGGCAGTAGTTCTCACACATTTTGGTCTCAGGTGTGATTTATACTCTTAAAATTATTGAGGATTCCAAAGATAGTTTGTTTACATGAGTTGAACATATATCATATTTACCATATTCAAAATTGAAAATGAGAAAATTTAAAAATATCAATTCATTTAAAAAAAATAATATACCCAGTCATGTTAACATGTTTTTTCTGAAAAGTACTATATTTTTTACAGAAATAGTGAAAAGAGTAGCATTATTTATATTAAATTTTTGCAAATTTCTTTAGTGTCTAGCTTAATTGAAAATAGCTGGATTTGCGTATCTGTTTCAGCTTTCAATACACTGCAATATACATTTTTGGTTGAAGCAGAAGAAAAAAAACCCAGCTTCACAAAGATATGTAGTAGGGAAAGGGAGGTAATTGTAGATATTTTTCTTTGAATATATAACAAAATTTGACAAGTGGTGATATCTTAAATTTAATTTACAATATGGAACCTGAAGCCATATCAATAACATTTTCTACTATTGCATTAGAATCCACTGGTCTATGTTATACTTTTCATTGATCTTTAATACTGTGATATATGATTTTATAACATCACACCCTGCTCTTTGAAAAATATTAGTGTAATGAGCTATGCTGATATTTAATGTGTTGAAATTTTCAAATGTATATTTTAAACATATTCATTGATATTATCACTGACCTCATCAGAAAAGCCTTTAAGTTCTGAAAAACCAGAAAGCTGAGGGTGACAAATATAAGTTTTCCAAAATGCTAATTTTGACTTGAAAGCTCAATTCTTGTCATTAGTAGAATATGCTGTCTGTTATTTTCTTGAAGTGACAGGTTCACTTCACTCATTTTTAAGATGATGTCTGCCAGGTACCTAAATCTCAATATTCATAATGTGTCTGTGGGCTGTAATTTCAAGTAAAAAATGGTATTCAATGAAACTTGCAACTCATACAAAATTTTCAGAATAAAAAGGTTGGGGAGGGGGCACCTGGGTGGCTCAGTGGTTAAAGCCTCTGCCTTCGGCTCTGGTCGTGGTCCCGGGGTCCTGGGATCGAGCCTCACGTCGGGCTCTCTGCTCGGCAGGGAGCCTGCCTCCTCCTCCTCTCTCTCTCTGCCTGCCTCTCTGCCTACTTGTGATCTGTCTGTCAAATAAATAAAAATCTTTAAAAAAAAAAAAAAGGTTGGGGAGAAAGATATATTGATGTAATTTACAACATTAACATTCACAAACAAAAACAAAATAAAACTTCTACAGTCAACATTGTACTGCACATTTAATCATAAAATGTTGGAAACTGGGAATAAAACAATGATTTCTACTACCATCATTGTTTTGCAATATTATACTGAAGTCCTAACCAGTGCATCAAGGCAGAAAAAAAAAAATGAAAGTATAAGAAATGGAAAAGAAACAAAAATATAATTACTCACAGATGACATAATATAAAAGAATGCATATAATTTGTTATCATTTTTATTAGACTTAGTAGGATTGCTAGATACAAATCAATTGTATTTCAAGCAAATCAGCAACAGTGAAAGTCAAAAAAGTATATCATTTGTAACTGTATCACAAAAAAGAACACCTAGGAATAAATCTAGTAAAAGATGTGCAAGACCTCTGTGGAGAAAATAACAGATCTTAAATGATAAACACTTTTTTTTTAATAAACATTGATAATTTTATTTTAGAAAAGTTTAAGTGCAATTTCTTTTTTTTTTTTTTTAAATGTTGCCGGATTTTAAATTTTATTTTTTATAAACATATATTTTTATCCCCAGGGGTACAGGTCTGCGAATCGCCAGGTTTACACACTTCACAGCAAGAGTAACTCTATATATATGAAGAGATATAACATGTACATTGAATAGAAAACTTAATGATGTAAAGATGTAACCTGTCCTGAGATTGAGCTACCGATTCAAAGTAATCTCAGTCAAAATTCTAAATACCACAGGATTTCTTTTGTCAAATTTTATAAGCTCACTCTAACATGCATATGAAATGAAAAGGGCCATAAAAGCTAGGATACCCTTGGATGAAGTACAAGATGTTAACAGGCATAAGGATGGACAAACAAACCAATGGAACACACACACACACACAAAAACAAATAATATGGGATTAAAGCACCAAGCAGAGCAGTGGAGAAAAAAAATCAGGCTTTGAAGAAAGGGGCGTTGGAAGAATTGAATCTTTTAAAAAGTAAGTCTAGACCCTTATTTATATGGAGGAGAATTAGAAACTTTTATCTGAAAGATAGTACAACTCTATTAGAAATAAAATGTAGGAGAAAAGTTTTATAACATCATAGCAGGACAACTTTTTCTTAAACAAGATACAAAAGCACTAACAATAAAGGAAAAGGTTGACAAAATAAACTATATTAAATTTAAAAATGTCTGTCTTTCACCAAAAGACAATATTAAGAGAGCAAACGTGCAGGCTACAGGTCTGTGTGTGTGTGTCTTATCTACTCTCTCTCTCTGCCACCCTGTGATGTGTATGTGTATACATATATGTGCATATATATGCATATGCATATCCTAAGAAGAGTCAATATATAGATATACAACAAATCCTTACAAATCAATAATTAGTGATAGCATAGCAGACAGTCAAAGCAACAGAAAGATGGGCAAAAGATTGTCATTATATAAAAGAGGAAATTCAAATGGAAAATAAGCATCAGAAAAGGTGCTTCTCATTAGTAATCAGAAAAATGCAAATTAAAACAATGAGATGTGGGGCGCCTGGGTGGCTCAGTGGGTTAAGCCGCTGCCTTCGGCTCGGGTCGTGTTCTCAGAGTCCTGGGATCGAGCCCCGCATCAGGCTCTCTGCTCAGCAGGGAGCCTGCTTCCTCCTCTCTCTCTGCCTGCCTCTCTGCCTGCTTGTGATCTCTCTCTGTCAAATAAATAAATAAAATCTTAAAAAAAAAAAAAAAAACAATGAGATGTTATTGCACCTCTACCAGGTTGCCTGGAAATTAAAATGTCTGACAATATCAAATGTTAAAAAGAATGTATAGGAACTGGAAGTCTCAAACAATAACTGGGAGGAGTGTGAGCTTTTCATAAACATTTTGGAAAATGAAAGCCTTCTCCTGTATACTTGAGTGTATATATATATATATATATATATATATATATGTAAATATAAACCCTAAGACCCAAGAATTCTACTCCCTGCTATATAGCTTATACAAATGCATTTCTTTATATACCAGGATTCATGTACAAGAATATTCAGAGCTGCATTGGTTTTAACACCTTCCATTGCAAATAACACAAACATTCATCAACACTCTTGTGCAAAAGAATACCATCCAGCATTGAAAAAAAATGAACATGTATGAATCTTAAAACATTATGTCAAGCAAAAGCCAGACACAAAGGGACATATAGTAGAAGATCCTACTTATATGACCCTTTTAGTAAGCTATGAGTAGGATATTTTCTTAACATGATAAGGAATATCATTCTGAAATCATAACCAACATCACAGGGAACAATGTCCTGCTAGAGGCTGAGACACTTGGTTGGCTCATGCAACTCTTGATCTCAGGGTCATGAGTTCGAGCCCCATACTGGGTGTAGAGATTACTTAGATAAATAAAACTTAAAAAACAACAACAACGACAACAACAAAAACACCACACCTGGGACACCGGGGTGGCTCAGTCAGTGAAATGTCTCCCTTTGGCCCAGGTCATGATCTCAGGGTCCTGACATGAAGCCCCGCATCCCGCTCCTTGCTGAGCAGGGAGCCTGCATCTCCCTCTCCCTCTGTCTGTTGCTCGCCCTGCTTGTGCTCTTTCTGTCTGTCTCTCTCTCTCTGTCAAATAAATAAATAAAATCTTTAAAAACAAACAAACAAAAAAACACCCAAAAGCTATAATATTAAAAAATACACTAAGGCTATGAAAAGTCATTCGCTAAAGAAATCTGTCTCATTTTGTTTAATTTGGAGTGCCAGAAAATTATATGGAAACCTTACCCACCCTTCCTTCCTTCCTTTCTTCCTTTCTTTCTTTCTTTCTTTCTTCCTTTCTTTTTGTTATTGTTGTTATTGTTGTTAGGAGACTGATTAACATCTTATGGAGTAATAGTCTGGAAGATGGTTTGGAAAGTCTGTACTAGATATGGTCTTTTCAGGGCTGGAAACAAGATGTGAATGCTCACTGATTCTACAATTATTTTACATTGTTCTGGAAGTTCTACTCAATATAATAACTGGAGCCCAGAGGCAGGGTTGGAGGAAGTATTCATACTTTAAAAAGGGGGAGGGAAATCAGCATTATTTGCAGATGATATGCTAGTGTTTCTTGCAAACACGACAAACCAGAGAAAAGTATTAGAATAGGAAAAATTTAAAGTGGTAGCCAGTTACAACATGGATATACAAAATTACCATTCCTAGTACATCAGTGAAAAGCAGAACTACAATAGAAAAATATTTAATGTATAATATCACCAAAATGCAAAATACCCAGGGGTAAAAACTGATTAAGAAATTGGTGAATGCTCTAAGAAAAATGAACATGTAGGCCTCCAGTCCAGATAGAGAATTATAAGTGGTTTTTTAAGGGAAAAAAAATACTTGAGTGTCTACATCCAGACTAGATGCTTGCTAAAGTTTATCTCAGTCCTGAAATCTGGTGATCCACTATCAAACAAGCTAAATAAACCCTTTGAGTTACAGGAATCCGATATTAGGATTTAAATGTTTATTCTTGCTTTGGAATCTCTCTTTCCTTTATTACTGTGGTAATTATAGCTTAAAATTCCTTTCTTGTTTGAATAATTATTTTTAAACTATTTTAAATCTTCTTCTAGATATCATGGGTTATTGACCCAGTAAATGAAATTACTGAGCCCACAGTATTTTAATGCTTTAATGAAGTGGCTTTCTAAAATGCTCACTCCCCGTGACCATGTAAAGCATAGCAATTAACTAAAACTGAAAATTACCACCCTTCTAGTACTCAAGATTGTGGAAACCAGACAAACTAGAGACCTTACTTAGGCTTCAGAAGATCAAGAGACAACAATAAATAATTATCCACAGGATGGACAAACCAACGTGCTTTATCGAAAATGACAGTGCCTTGTGGATAGTTTTAAGAGCAGATTCCAGACTTTCTTAGAATCTTCTCCAAAACCTATGTAACTGAATTTTAGAACTCTCCATGGGATCATTTTGATAAAGGGCAATTTGAACATCTCAAGCACTGAATATTGTAGCAACTTTACATATTTTGAAGCTGAAAAGAAATAAGGCCCCGGAGTTAAAACAGATCAATTGCCATAAAATGAGAAGGCATAGGCAATCCAAAATGTAAACAAGTTTATTTTTGTTTCATTTACAGAATAGGCTTACTGACAGGCTATGAAAAGAATGGGTGTCCTTTTCTTTCCTTCAAAGAAGGAAATCTGACTGCTAAAAGTTGTGGCCGTGTGCTACAGTCCTGACACGTGCCCTTCTCATGGTTCCCCTGCCTCGCGCCTGGGCTCCTGTCTGTCTGTCATCCCATACTGAAACATGGGGACTAATTAACAAGTTAGTGAAATATGTATGAATATATTATTGAATACACGGGCCTGACCATAAAAATAAATAAATAACGCTGTTCTATAGAATTCCATTTGCAAAGTGGAGAAGTAAAAAGCCAAATAATTTTTCTAGTTCTGATTTTTATGAAAATGGTCTGCCTCTGTGTGTGTGTATGTGTGTGTGTGTGTGTGTCTAACTGCTATAAACAAGGAAGTATTAATTTTTTGCAAAGAATAGGAGATGTTTCAAATAAAACTGGGACTTGTTGGGTGTCTGGGTGGCTCAGTTGGTCAAGCGTGCACCTTTGGCTCAGGTTATAATCTCGGGATCTTGGGACCAAGCCCTATGCTTCTCCCTCTCCTTCTGCCACTCCCCCTGCTTGTGCTCGCACGCGCGCGCTCTCTCTCTCTCTCAACCGGCTTCAAGCAGGATAATAGAACACAGATATGCACTGACTTTGTCATCATACCTGTGTTCAAATCCGTCTCTGTCACTTTCTAGCTGGGCACTTTCTTGTCCATCTTTCAACTTTGTGACTCTGTTTTATAACTTTTCCAATTCATTGATTAGTCATCCATGAGCAACCATTGTATTTGCCCACATGGTGACCTTGAATAAAATCCAACATTACCGTTCATCCCCCCACCAAGTCATTCATGGGCAAGATAATTCTAGCTGAAGACACCCAGGAGGTACAAAAGAGGGCTCTTCCCTCTGGGATCTTCATTTCTTCCTACTGACTCTATTTCTCTGCATTTCTTCACAAAGCAGTATATTTCTCCTGGTTCTTCAAGCTCATATTTACACGACTATCACTCACTCGGCCCCCTAAAGACTCTCTAGTTACCAGGATTGACCCTGCTCTCGGGGGTTATAGAGATGTATCAATAACAGATCATGTGGTTGATAAAGTCATGCATACACACATTTTACAAGAGGAAACGAGGCCTTGTTATTTCCTGCATTATATCATGTGAGGAGGATTCCCTTTAAGACTAGTAAAATCTTTCTGATTTGACTTAGCTCTTTGTTGTTTTGCTTAGAAGATGTTAGCAATAAAGTTAAGTATGTTTCAAAAGCCTCAGACAATTGCTTCCTTCATTTTGTTCCCCCCACAAGTCTACTCGGTACATAGGTGCTACTAAGAAAACATCAGAATGAAGGCTTCCGTGTGAGCTGGATTGTGAATGGAGAGCACGCACTGTGAAGAAAATCATTCCTCTCTCATGATGAGAAAAATTCCTCAGATCGAAGTTCTCCCTCTGCCCCATGGAGGAAACGTAAGTAACAATCGTGATCCTTTCTTAAGACCACACTGCAAGCTTCAAAAGACAACCAAGGCCAGGAAAATTCCTCTAATGGTGATCTGTTTCCTCCGAGTAACAGTGAGAGGCCGTTCCAAATCAAACACGGCATTGGGCTTGGGCTTTGTCTCTTAGAAACAAAAGGATAGATTAAGCTAAAAATTTTAGAAAGAAAATTAATTTCAAAATAGATTTCCTGGCTGGGGGTTAGGAAGACTGTTCTCAAAAAATAAGGGGTTATTTGTAGTCCTTTTTGGAAAACTAGTAAGGCTTTATGCAGAGTATGGATCCTCACAGATGGCAGTGAAGCGTTTAATGTATGCACAGGGGAACAATTCCAAGCTGATATTTTTTCCCCTGGAAAACTTTCTAATACTTCCCCATTAATAATGGGCCATTATCTTGAATTGAAGCTGGTAAGTCCAAACTCCATAGGACTGGTAGTTATGCTTTGAATGTGTTCTTGCAGTTCTCCAGCCGCCAAGTTAAACGCAGGGCAGCCTATGGCTTCCCAAGTTGAGTTTTGACTCACTTCTAACCAACTGACCTGTGCTCTGGTTTTTGACTGCAACAGTAAGTCGGTCAACAAAAATATCCTGGATGAATGAGCTGACAGGACCACCAAACCCTGAGTTCCAACTCTCAAGCTGGAAGTCAAACCCCTAATTTACTCTAGTCCCAGTCTGATTAGACCCATTATTTAATGAAGTCTCTCTTGGCTGTCTGTCTATCAAATTATTTGTATTCATGGAGAGAAAGTGATAAGCCAAAATGCTAATTATCCGTTTTTCTAAAATAAAAGGTCCATGCTAAGAATAACAATGAGTTATTAAAATAGCACTTTTCATCTGACATAATACATCTTAACAAGCTCTTTAAATCCAGGGATTTTCATTGCTGGACATCTTATCTAATAAAAAGGAAGATGTTTACTTTCTATCTATTCAGACTTTGGTAGCATTGGGCAACAGCTTTTGAATTTGAATGTTATTGAAAATAATGAGATAAGATGGGAAAATCCAGTCTTTAAAAAAAAAAAAAATCCTACACTTAATGCACTTAATGTACTGATTTAAATGATCATTTTCCCAAGTACCTGAGTCTAAAATAGTGATTCTCAGCTAGAATGAATTTTGTCCCCTAGGGGATATTTGACAATGTCTGGAGACATATTTGGTTATTATAATTGGGGGTACTGGGGTGGTACTGCTGGCATCTGGTGGGTAGAAGCCAAGAATGCTGCTAAACATCCTACAATGAACAGCAAAGCCACACTCTCCCCAAAGAATTCATCAGCCTAAACTGTCCATAGTGCTGAGGTTGTGAAACTCAGATCTAAAAGAAATGAAAGAATTCTAATAACAATCAGGCAATGGCTCTAATGAAATTTGGCTACATTAGTGCTATGAAACATATATACGCTCCTAATAGCTTTGCAACTTTTTTTTTAAATCATTTTTTTTAATTTATTTTCAGCATGACAGTATTCATTGTTTTTGTACCACACCCAGTGCTCCATGCAATCCGTGCCCTCTCTAATACCCACCACCTGGTTCCCCCAACCTCCCACCCCGCTTTGCAACTTGTTTCTAAAGAATATACAATCCTGCAAAAAGTTCCATTAGGGAGTAAACACCTCTTCAACCGATCTCATCAGCACTACCTGCCCACAGAACTTGAGTTCATTCGTATACAATCAACAAGCTGGGATAAGTTCCATCCCATGTCCCACACTCACAACACACATTCACACCTGAGGCCTGTCACATACAGAGGCTGCCTTAGCTCACAACCACCACCATCACCACTGCAACAATTACACTGATCACTTTAAAAAAAAATTAGACAAGGGTGCCTAAATGGCTCCGATGGTTGAGCATCTGCCTTTGGCTCAGATCATGGTCTTCAGGTCCTGGGATTGAGACCCGAGTCTGGCTCCCTGCTGAACGGGGAGCCTCCTTCCTCCTCTCCCTCTGCCTCTCCCCCTGCTTGTATTCTCTGTGTGTCTTTCTCTCTCAAATGAATAAATTTAAAAAAACAAAAACAAAAAACATAAAAACTAAAATAAAAAAAAATTAGACATTTTGATAACTGGGAGCCAAGTGATTCAGGGAGCATAATTCATGCATTGATTTGTTTTCTTTGTAAAATTATAGCATTAAACTTCCCACGTAATGTCCTAAATCATTTTTAACCACAAAACAACTTACAGGTTAACTTCCAGTCTTCCTAGAGGAAAAGTCAAGAGAAAACAGTTTATTTTCTAGACAGGTTTCTGTTTCCTTGGCACACCAACTTTTGGCACTGGAGAGCTGTGAGAAACACAGTGGTTTGGGGTTGGCAAGCTCTGAGCAGTTCAGTTCCCAGCAGCCAGGATCCTCTGAGGCCTGCCAAATCCACAAAGCAACACTGAGTCTTTGGAGCCAAGAGCCCTTAGGAGGGAAACATCCTCTGTGCAAAAAAATCAATATATGTCCATTAGCTAAAAGGTTGATTATCAGTAGCAGTATCCTTAATAAATCTTAGCAAAGTTTTAGAATTGGAAGGATACTAGTGTTCTAGAAGTTTGGTAGTGAATAGAGAGTATCAATAATGTAGATGCCAGAGAGAGCCAACCATCTCTAAAGCCATCTCTTTAGTTAACACCAAAGTCCCTCTCACTGGTTCAAACTTATTTAATTCATAAGTTCTTTTCAAAAGTAAAACAAACAAACCAAACCAAAAAACCTTGGAGATTAAAGAAAATAATAGAGGCAGACAGCGGGCAGAAAGAATCATGAACATTTGTTTATCTGCAACAACTTACCTAAAGTTCACGTATACCCCATGATGAAATATTTGCTGGAATACAAGGTGCTCCACCAAAACACAACAAAACACAGAAGTAAAAGCACCATGAAACCAACACAAATAATAAATCATTCTATAAATAAATGAGCGGAGAAATCTATCAAAATCCATTAAAACAAGAATCATACATAAAACTGAGTTTGGGTGTAGAGGCTGAATGAAAGGTCAGTATGATACAATGATAGGAAGTGGTAGCAGATCATTCAAAGGGGAGGAAACAAATATCCAGCTGCTTTAAATTGTTGCTTATTATGAAAAATTAATTACATACATTCTTTTTTTTTTAAATTTTATTTATTTCACAGAGAGAAAGAGAGAACAAGTAAGGGGAGCAAGAGAGAGAGAAGCAGCCTCCCTGCTGAGCAGGGAGCCCAATGCAGGGCTCTATTGCAGGGCTCTATTCCAGGACTCCAGGACCATGACCTGAGCTGAAGGCAGACACTTAACTGACTGAGCCACCCAGGTGCCCTAAACTATAGCCATTCTTAATAAATGGTATGAAAAAGCTAGGCTGAGGGTACAAACAGTATCGTGTAAAAGCAGAATACTAAATCATCTAGAAAACAAACACATTGGCATGTTTGGCACTTGATCTTATTTTGCATTATTTCCTCAAAGTACGATCATTTTTTCATTTCCCCCTTGACAGACAAATTCTGTCTAATACAAAAAGCTTCTAGAAGAAAGTAATTAAAATGTTGATGTGTGCCATACTGTCTTAATAGAAAACTTTTTTTAAGAGGGTGAATTAAAACTGATCTCAAAGGTTAAATGTAATGAAGTGTGTCTAAGATACACAGTTACCAATTAAAAACATATTTGGGGTAATTAGCATTCAAAATAAACATGGAGACTGTAAACTCTGGAATTCACATCTCATACTCTCACAAAGCTGTGGGTCCATAAAAGTAACTGAATCAAAACACTAACTACACAAAATAAGATGCTGCCCTCTGGCACTCCTTGCTAGAAGAACCCTTAGGGAGACTGCTTTGTTACTTCTGTTAACCCCAAATCCACAAGGTTCTCACTGTATGCAGAATAAATTCCAAACCCTTCATGTGGCTTCAGGCGCCCTGAACTCTGGCCCTCTCAATCGCAGCCAGCCAGCAAACTTCATTTGTTCTTGACCATGTTGTGCTCTTGCCACAGCCTCAGGACTTGGAACACTGTCTTGTTTTTCCTGGAACACTTTACCCTCCACTCCTCCTGCCATTTTCACAAGTTCCTTCTCATCATGTTAGGACCTAGCTGAAATGTCAGCTTCTCAAGAAGTCTCTTTCTGACCGCTTGTTCAAGCTCAAAGTAAATCCTTGGGCCCTTACATAGCACACGGTGGTGTACCTTCAGAGACCCTCATCATCATTATAATTGTGTACTTTTAAACCCATTCACTCATTTACTGTCAGTCTTCCCCATAAGTCCTGAAGTTTCTTGGAGAAAGAGGACATTCCATTTGCCACTGTATCAACAACACTAACAAGTTGCCTGGCCCAAAGCAGATGTTAATCAATATTTTTAAAAACATAAAAGTAGTTTTAGATGCACTGTAAATACCACACGGGTTAAAAGACTTAGCCGTGATGTTTACTGATAGAGTGGTTTCAGCACCATTACCCAACAACAGTGTTAAGTAGGATACTACTTTATTCACAAAGCATCTCATTATTTTCAGTGCATAAATTTTAAATTTTGTTACGTTCAATGAACTTGGAGGAATCTCCAAGAACAGAGAGACCTCTGGTACCATTGAGACACACGGTTTATCCATCTCCTATTGAACAAAGAAACTGTAAAGTACACTCAATATAGTCACTGTTTACACCATATAAATGTGTGCATGTGTCCAAACTCACCTATAAGCAGATTCCTAGTCAGGGACCCTGCCAGACAGACTGTCCTGAAATAGACATGTCAGGGTTTAGTCCCTGATTCTTTTCTTCTCCTGAACTTTTTCAAAAGACTGCTTTCTTGACCCACATTTTACTTTAATATCCATGAGGTCCAGTATGAAATTTCAGATAAAGTATCACACTGAGTTAGAGGGACAGAATCTAAAAGAGACTTAAATTTGTAATGAAAACGTTATGATTGCTGGAGAAGCCAGGATCATAGAACGTTTCTTGTTTAAGCAGGCCTGTCCAAATGGGCACAACATGAAAATGGAGAGATGTTAGAAAACAAGGAAAGGATAAAATT
The DNA here is from genome assembly GCF_902655055.1 of Lutra lutra. Taxonomy (NCBI): domain Eukaryota; kingdom Metazoa; phylum Chordata; class Mammalia; order Carnivora; family Mustelidae; genus Lutra; species Lutra lutra. Next base: position 133,517,926 of record NC_062281.1, read on the forward strand.
ACAGTAGGATATTCATCTATGAACAAGAGTATAAAATCATGTTTAACTCTTAAGTTTAATTGAGAAAAGAAAAAGGCAGATTTTTAAGGGTCATTAGAAAAGGGTACAAAGCATAACATTCAAATGCAATTTTAATGCTTAGTTAATAATCAGATGTAAGTTTTATAAAAGCAAGGAATTTGTTTGGTTCCTAGTATAACTCCAGCATCCATAATTGGTCTGACATCTAGCAGGCCATCCCCAAGTATTTGTCAAATGAATAATAACCATAACGGCAACTTCTATTAACGCTGTGTCAAATACTGTCCAAAATAATTCACAGATAAACGCCAATAACCATCACAACAGTCTTAGGAGGAAGGCTTATCATTACCATTTTATAAACGAGTTAATAAAGTCCTAATAACTTCTCCAGGGTCAGAGGGAAAAGCCAGCATCCGCAATCAGGACAAGCTGGCTGCAGAGCTGGCTCTCCTAGCCACCATACTAAACAGGCTTCTTGGACATGCAGAATGGTACGGAGGACAAATGCAGGCACATTTAAAAGGGAGTGCAGGGAAAAAAAAAAATCAGAACGTAAGATGAACTATAGGGCTGAAGAACAGGGCCTGTTTCTGTATATCAGCTCGCTAGAAGCTGCAAGTGCAACGCCATAGGATATTATGGAGGAGGCTGACGGCACGATGGGGGGTGGGAAAGGGAGTCCAGAAAAGACAGATAACAAATAAATAAAGAGCTTATTTTGTTCCACAGTAACAACTATACCACTAGCTGCAACCACTAGTGCTGCCAGAAGAACCCTACAGAAATGAGGCAGACCCTGTTTTTCCAAAAGAGTAATAATGAAAAAATAAAGTCCTGTGGTGCTTTTCCTCTATTGGCCCTGCTTATAAATTCATAGCACAGCATGGAGGTTATTAAAATCCCATATGTGAGAACCACACACAGCACAAAGAGATATGAATTGGCGTTCCATGGAGATAATGCTATCTAATGGGCAAAACAAGTAGTAGGGTTTCATTTTTATTCTGAGTACATGTGAAAAGGGCTCAGCATCACACTACCATGCATGGATAGCTGACCGTCCAAAGACTGTTTCTACCCCTGTTTCTTATGGATTAATAGGTGGGATATAAAGAGTAGGGCTGTTATCTGTCCAAGTCTGGATATTCCATGATATTTTTTCTTTGCTTGCAACCATCTGAAATAGAGTAGATGAAAAGCTTTTCCAGCTGTCCTGGCACAGAAGGGAAGTAAAGGAAAACCTTCCCCTGCTCCCCACATAGCATCATGGAAGCCTAGGGGTCTGAAGGAGCTCACTATTTCCACTCAAGGGTCTCCAAGAGACTCACCTCTATGCCCAGTGCAGGCTGGCTTATACTTTGTTATTGCTGAGTTGGTCTGTTCATGGTTTTTGGTTGGTTGGTTGGTTGGTTGGCTGGGTTTCTTCGGGGGTCAGAAGAGGCTGCTGAATGTCCTATTACAGAAGATCAAATCTGACTAATCAGAGTAAATGCTGTATGATCTGGCATTGAGAGTGGGCGGCCACACTTAAGATCAAAAAGCTGGTTTTACAAGTCAGGAAATGACAGATGCTGGCAAGGATGCGGAGAAAGGAGAACCCTCCTACACTGTTGGTGGGAATGCAAGCTGGTGCAACCATGGAGAACAGCATGGAGGTTCCTCAACAAGTTGAAAATAGAACTACCCTATGACCCAGCAATTGCACTACTGGGTATTTACCCTAAAGATACAAACGTAGTGATCCGAAGGGGCACGTGCACCCAAATGTTTATAGCAGCAATGTCCACAATAGCCAAACTATGGAAAGAACCTAGATGTCCATCAACAGATGAATGGATAAAGAAGGCGTGGTATATATACTCAATGGAATACTATGCAGCCATCAAAAGAAATGAAATCTTGCCATTTGCGATGATGTGGATGGAACTAGAGGGTATCATGCTTAGTGAAATAAGTCAATTGGAGAAAGACAACTATCATATGATCTCCCTGACATGAGGAAGTGGAGATGCAACATGGGGGGTTTGGGGGGTAGGAGAAGAATAAATGAAACAAGATGGGATCGGGAGGGAGACAAACCATAAGTGACTCTTAATCTCACAAAACAAACTGAGGGTTGCTGGGGGGAGGGGGGATCGGGAGAGGGTGGTGGGGTTATGGACATTGGGGAGGGTATGTGCTATGGTGAGTGCTGTGAAGTGTATAAACCTGGCAATTCACAGACCTGTACCCCTGGAGATAAAAATACATTATATGTTTTTAAAAAAATAAAATTAAAAAAATTTTAAAAACTAAAAAAAAAAAAAAAAAAAAAGCTGTTTATGAATATCCTATGACCTTAATCAGCAGAAAACCTTACATCTAAAATTTCCTAAGTAACTTAGTGCTGAAATTTAATGAAGACAAAATAGAAGCTATTTTTAATTGACTTACTCTAAAATCAACCTTCAAAAGCAGGTAAATTTGTGGTCATAAACACCTGGATGAGGGTATGGGCAGAAGACACTACTCTAAGGAGCCAGGAAGTTTAAAATCCAGCTAGTAACACAAAGTAATTCTCTGGCCTTCTTGGTAACCAAAACCTAAAAAATTTAAACCGAATCTAATATAACTTAATGTAAGACAAGAAATGTATCATGTTTAGGTAGGTCATTAATTAAAATATGAGTGGTTTCTGAGTTACCACATCATTCTTTCACTCAGCAAATACGTAATGAGCATCTGCCCTGTTCCATGACCCCAACCCTTCATGAAACTCACTGTAGTGCTGAGAGGGCAAGTAGATCACCTCCTCCAGTCCTAGAGTTACCCTTGAAGAAAATTAAATGGCATGGCTGTTGATCTATTGGTTCCTCAAGGAAACTTAATTTCCGGTGTAAATACATTATCAAGTCTCTGTTGGTGGCTTGAAACAAGGAGCAACAAATTCAGGAGCCATGGGTAAGATAACCATGTCCAGGCTGGTAGGCAGAAAAAAGCCACCTCAGAACAAGGAGAATGTGGCAAGATGAAAGGCTATGTTGCAGAGAGGTTAAACTGAGCTCTAGGATAGGAAATTAAAATACTGGGTTCAGAAAGAGGGAGCATCCTTACATGAACTTCAATATCAAACCTCTTAGACCTCTTAGAAACCTCTACTGACCAGTGTCAACCATCTTACTACCACATCTGAAAAGATGAGTGTTGCACTAGTAATTTAGGATAACAACTCTCTTTTAAGAATCCTCTACTGGGGGGGAGGGAGGGGGGCGGTGATGAATACTCTCACTGGTTATCAGAGGTAAGAATGCAGACAGAGCAGGAAGGAATAAAAACCTCAAGGCTAGCATTGAGGAGGCCTAGGTTCTAGGTTCTTCTCTTACATCAATAGTCATGAGATTGTTAGACCAACAACTCTATCTTTTTATGCTATTCTTTCATAGGCCAGTTGCAGATAATAGCATCTATACTGTCCAAACTCTCAGGGTCACCAGGAGAATAAAAACAAAATGGATTTTAAAAAGTAAGGACGGGACACATTTGAAAAGCTTATGCCTAGTTTTCACAATTCCATTCTACCAGGTTGAGCCTCTTGGCTGAGAAAAATTTTAAAATATAAATAACATCTATAAGAACAGTAACTGCTATTATTTATTGAGGGCTTAACATATGTATCAGACACATATACCTCATTTACTCTTTATATCAATCCTATGAAATTCTTATAATTATTGACCACATATTACAAACAAAGAAACTGAGACCCCAAGAAGTTAAATGTCTTGTGAAAAGACACACATCAGGCAAATGGAACTCAAACCCATCTGACCCCAAAGCCTATGAGTTAAACAACTAAGCTATTCTGGTTCTTAGTCATCTCTCAAGGGTCATTTCATTTTGAATCAGTAGAATCTGATTTGATTCAACCCACAAACATTATTGGTAGTAGAAGTACTTAACATACAGGATTTCAGAGTTCAGGTCATTTACACATTTTCCAAAAATGGACATACACGTAGCATTGCTAGCAGTTCCCAGCCTCCTGAGCCATGAACAGAGACTGCAGTGGAAGCAAGGTGATTGCACAGGGAAGGGACTGAGTTCACATCTCTTGGCACTTATCACTTGGTTTCCTAGCAGAATACTAAGCTGCTCTTGACACCAAGGTGGTAGGGTGCTGACAGTGTTGAGAAAACAATTTTGTTCCCATCTTATTCCTAACATACTAATTTATGCAGCTCTATTTAAGCTTCTGGGTTGGGAGCCAAAATTGTCATCAGTGTAAGCTTATCCTCATCCATGGAGAGAAAACAAGGAGTCAGTTCTCAAAATATCTTTGCCTCCAGCTTTCCAGAAATCCCATCTTCTTGATTGCTCAGTATAGTTCCAGGTATTAGACAAAATTAAAACAAATAGAAGGAGTGGCCCAACCCCCCCAAGGTAGTTAAAGTCATAATCACAAACATTTATGGAGTGCTCACTTTTGTACCAGACATTGTTTTAGATAATTATCAACTCAATGAATTCTCAAAACAACACGATGACCTAGGTATTGCCATTGCCTCTCATTACAGTGACGAAACCAAGGCACAGAGAGTTTAAATAACTTGTCCAAACGTTAGACTGGGATTTAAATCTAGTAATCTGTCTCCAGGGCTGCTTTACATAGCACTGCCCTACATGCCCCTCATGATGGGGGAGAAAACAGATCTGAGAATTAAATATATAATTAGTTGGCATATTTATTTCCATAATAAATAATCGATGAGAATGCTAATGGAGATTTAAAGTAATTTTACTAGGTGAAAGAAAGTTCATGGAGATTACAAAACTTGAAACCAAGAAATTTCCCTGTTTGTAATGTTTGCCCACCTTTCTTAACCAAAAAGCACTTCTACATTTCATCTTGAGGTTTTTTAGGGTTTTGCTATTTTTTAAAAAATGTATTTTTAATGAGCTATAACAGGTATATAAGAAAACAAAACACTTTTCTGACCTGTATCATTACAGCTTAATATTACCTGTTTTGAAATTTACAAAGGGAATTATGTAATAAGTACACATTCTTTGTGTCTGTCTTTGCCCACATTATCCTGCAAGATCCATTCATGTTATTGTGTGTAGCAGTAGTTCATTAATTATTCCATTATGAATATATAACATAACTTTTCCAGTCTATTATAGATGAACAAAAGGTTATATTTTCAATTTTATGATCGTTATTGTATATTTCCTTTCCTGTCAAATGTACTCACTAGTGTTAGGTTTCCAAGAACAGTATTACTGGGTCATAGCATAAGTGTATGGTCTAATTATCTTTTTGTTATTGGTATGTAGCCTAATTCCATTGTGATCAGAGGAAATACTACATGTGATTTTAATCCACTTGAATTTTTTAAAAGCTTACTTTAGTGACTAGTATGCAATCAATTTTGTTAAATGTTTCATGTTTATTTGAAAAGAATGTGTATTCTGCAGCTTTTGGATGCAGAGCTGTATATACATGTCATTTAAGTCCAGTTTTTTAACTATGATGTTTAAACCTACACTATCCTTTCTCATATTCTGGTCTGCTAATGCTAACAATTAAAGAGACAGAGAGCTATTAGGATCTCCAACTGTGATTGTCGGATTGTCCATTGTTCTTCTTAGTTTTGCCAGTTTTTGCTTTAACTGTTTTAAGTGTATACCTTTTTAGATTATTGGATATCACGGGGCACCTGTGTGACTCAGTCGGTTACACATCTGCCTTCAGCTTTGGTCATAATCCTAGGGTCCTGGGATGGAACCCCACATTGGGCTACCTGCTCAGCAAGGAGACTGCTTTTACCTCTCCTTCTGCCTGTTGCTCCACCTACTTATACTCTCTCTCTTTGTCTGTCAAATAAATAAAATCTTACCAAAAAAATTATTGGATATTAGTGTCACATTGTCCATTTAATTACTATTGACCTAACTTTTTCATTTTTAGCATGACTTCTTTCCTTAATATCTAAAATGTCTAATACTGGTATAACTATATCAGCTTCCTTTTGATTAGTGTCTGCAAGGTACATCTTTTCTCCATTCTTTTCTTTTTCAACTTTTTTGTTCTGTTATTTAAGAGTGTGTATATTCAGGTAGCATAATAGTATTTTTTTTTAAATTAACAGATAATGTATTATTAGCACCAGGGATACAGGTCTGTGAAATAGTACTTTTTATATAGTATGTCTTTTAATGGGGATATTTAGACCCTTTATATTTAATATAATTATGGATATATCTGGATTTAAATCCATCACATTCTTGTTCATTTCTCATTTCCATTTGTTCTTTGTTCTTATTCATTTTGTCTTTTTAAAAATTAATCAAGAATTTTTTTTATTTTTCCATTTTTTTCTGTAGTAGTCTGTTACTTCTACATTCTTGCATTATTCTTCTTTAGTTGTTATCCTATAAATTACACTATTTGTTCCTTGACTTATTAAAGTACAATATAATTTAATATTTTCACCCGTTCCCAGACATTGAAAGGCTCTTACAACACTTTAACACTTTACCCTGCTTCTGCATTTTGACTATTATTGCCATGTATTTTAATTTGCCTAGACATTATTTTTATTTTTCCCAGGGTTCACCTATATTTACCTTCACTTTAAACTTTTTTCTTGCTCTTCATTCCTTCTTTCATTTCTGTACTTCCGTATAAGATCATTTCCTTTTACTTAAACAGTTCCCTCTAATATTTAGTGTGAGTCGGCTATCACTAAATTCTCAGTTCTTGTTTGTCCACAAATATCTATTTATCTTTAAACTTTGGAGAAATTAGGTTTGCAGCCTGATTATTATTATTTGTTTTCAACATCTTGAAGATGCCATTCCACTGACTTCTGAATCCACCAATTTTGTTGAAAGGGCATTTTCAGTCTTGCTATTGCTCCTTTGAAGGTTTTCTTTCCTGATAGACTTCGAGATTTTTTATTTTATCTTAGGCTCAGTAGCTTCATTCTGATGTCCTTAGGTATGGTTTTATTTGTATTTACGGTGCTTAGGGTTCATGGAGCTTCATGAAGTTGTTCCTTGAGGTCTTCATCAGTTTTTAAAAATCCTCAGTCAATACAGTTTCAAATGTTACTTCTATCACATTCTTTCTCTCCCTCACTTCTGGAACTCCAAGTGTACATATGTCATACCAGTATTTCTCCAACTATTTATGATGAATATGTTCTCCTTTTATTTATAATTCTTTGCAGACGAATTCTGTCATAAAATACATTAAAGATTTTGTGGCTAAATCCGTTGCTATAAATATTTGTAAATACTCTATCTTTCTTTATTTATCTTATCAGGGACCAGTATGAGAAGCAGTCTCAGAATCATACTTTGAGAAGCACCATGTTAGATTTTTTCCACTGGTCTCATATATTTGTTATGCGTTTTTTTTTTGGGGGGGGGTCTTTCATCCTTTTATTCTCTATGTTTCAATCTGTTATGTTTTACCAACATTCTCAGGCTTACTAATCTTCTCTTCTACCAAGTGTAATAGGTAGAGAGGAAGAGAGAGAGAACTAACTGGGGGTTGGGGGGCAGAGGAAGAAGCAGATTCCCTGCGGAGCAGGGAGCCTGACCTGGGACTCAATCCCAGGACCCTGGGGTCATGATCTGAGCTGAAGGCAGACACTTCACTGACTGAGCCTCCCAGGTGCCCCATCTCTTGCATTCTTAATTTATGTTTTTCAGTTCTAGGATTTCTATTTGATCCTTATTTATAGATTCCTGTGCAAAAAGAATAAATTAGTAATCTATTTTCTTAAACATATTAATTATAGTTATTTAAAATTCTGTCTGATGATCTCAGTATATCAATTAGCTATCATCTATTTGTATTTTCTCTTGAAATTCAGATATTTGGTCTTGTTTCCTAACATGCCTGGTAATTTATTATTATTTCTACATTTTAGGTGAAATAATTATTTAAGTTCTTCCTACATGGAGGATATTGTTTTCTTCTGAAAGATAGAGCACAGACTCATCATCTTGATCCAGTAGGGAATGGTCTATCTCCAGTTTGCCCTTACTGTTACAGTCTAGCTCTTCTGAGTCTCAGTTGAGTGTTTGTCATTTTTATCAAGACTCTTCTTCCTCAGGAGCCTCTGGACCACAGTTTGGACCACAATATGGAATTGCTTAAGACCCTGCTAAGACTTTTGGCCTCTTAACTCTGGATTCTTCTTGGCTTCTCTTGTGTACAGTGTAAACTCCACAGATTCCTCAGGAACTGTTGCATGCAGAATGCTGGCTCAGATATCTCTGGTTCTTTTTTTTTCTGGGATCTTGGTCCTTCATATCATGGCTCTCTTAGTATTGGAAGAATTTTTGTCTTCTAATTCCACAGAAATTCCTGTAAGATCTAGGCCACTACTTTCTGTTTGGCCTCTATGCTCCTTTTTTGTATTGCAAATGTATCAAAGAGAAAAGGCCAGAGAGAGGGTCATGCTCACCTCAAAGCATTTCCTTTTCTCAGCTGTCTTAATTCTTCAAATTCTAGTCTCTTTAGGTGCTTTCTGATGCCTTCAAGCAGTAATTTATCCAGCTTCTTAGTGGGACAGTTAGTCTGATAGCAGCCACTCCATTATGTCTGCAAGCAGTGTGCTCTTGTGAGGATTAAATAATGTATAAAAATTGCTAGCATTACTAAATAATAATAAATACCCAACAAATATTTACTGACATTATTATTCCTACATCTCAGCTAACTTTTAGTTCAGGGGCATCTTTTAGTGTAATGTTTCTGGGAGTCTTACAACAAACTCCCAATTCCAACTGCTTTTTATTATCATATTTGCCCCTGGGATTATAAGTACACAGATATTGCCTTTAGGTTACATGATCTTACGCACCAGACATTTCCCTGTGTCTTTCTTCACTATATTAACAGTTCTCTAAAGAAGTGATTGTCTTTTTAACAACCCAAATTATTTTCAAACCAAATCTTGTGTAGATCCCAAGTAAATGTATCCAAAGCTACCTATTTTACCCACTATTATCTCAACCCTCCAGGTAAATAGATGGATAGATAGATAGATAGATAGATAGATACTCCTGAGCAATATGCCTTAGAGTCCAAAAGCCCTGAGGAATCTAACTTAAAAACTATTACCATAGGGATAATTTCTGGACACTGCATCTCTTAGAACAAAACAATACTTAAACATTAATACCATAATATGGAAAAAATTGTCCAGTATTTTACCTCCTTTAGGTTCCACTAGAGAAAAGTTTGGCATGGCTCAACCCTAATTTCTAGTGATGTTTATACATCACTTCACTCTTTTGTGCTCACCAGAATCCAAATTAGCATTATATTCCCTCCATAACAACAAATATACATCAGAGTTGACGTACCAGGCCTGTTTATCATCCAAAATAAACAAGCAGCAGATGAAGCAGCAGACAATCAAAGAAATGTCTGACTCAGGACAGTCTAAATGTCAATCTTAGATTATTTGTTGCTAGAAAAGAACTACACAGGACTAGGAAAGAAGAAGGAAAGAGAAAAGACAAACAACTAAACACTGTATAGAAAGTGGGTCCCATGTGCTATCATTTATTTAGGCACAATGTCACATTAGAAGGAATTGAGTTGAACAAATACAATTGGGAGATGGAGAGGAGAAGTGAGTTGGGGGAAATTGGAAGGGGAGACGAACCATGAGAGACTGTGGACTTTGAGAAACAAACTGAGGGTTTTGGAGGGAGAGGGGTGGGGGGTTGGGTGAGCCTGGTGGTGGGGTATTATGGAAGTCACATATTGCATGGAACACTGGGTGTGGTGCATATACAATGAATTTTGGAACACTGAAAAAAAAATTCCAATCTTTGGTTTATCAAAAATCAATGATAGATAGATGGATAGATATCTAATTCATAATCCAATTCTCTTCCCTCTTTTTAATAAACTTTTAAATTGAAGTATACAATTTAAAAATGTAGAAATAATAAATTTACAACATGGATTATTTCAAGTTGATCACGAGTGTGTAACCACCACCCAGAATCATGAAATAGAATGTTACAGAGACCTCAGAAACCCCTCATGTCCTCTCCTAATACTACTCTCTGTGCTCAAAAGGTAAACACTACCCCAAATATAGACTAACCTGTTCTGTTTCTGAATTTCATATAAATGAAATCCCATAGTATATAGCTTTTAATATCTGTTATCTTTTATTATTATTTTGTGAGACTTGCCCACACCTCATTCTTCTTCAGTGCTATATAGTGTTCCATGATATAAATAATTTGTTTATCCATTCCATATTGATAGACATTTTTATTATTTCCACATAGGGCTATTATGAATAAAGCTGTTAAAAACATATAAGTGCATGAATTTCAGTGATCACATATACTCATTTTATTTGAGCATATACCTAGAAGTAGAATAGCCAGGTTACAGGATATGCATATGTTCAGTTTTAATAGATAGTAATAGTTTATCATGGAGGCTGTACTAATTATGCTCATATCAGCAGCATAAAAGAGGTCCACTCCCTGCCTATCCTTGCCAACATTTGGTTTTGTTATCATTTTCAGGTTAGCCATTCTGGTAATATTTTTATCTCACTGCAGTTTTAATTTGCATTACCCTGATTAGTAAGGTGGTTAAGCATTCTTTCACACATTTATTGTCATTTCACGACCCTTTTTTGTGAAGTGCCTGTTCAAGTTTCTTGCCCATTTAAGAACACTTCTTAAAAGTCTCCTTCTTCCCTTCTTCTCTTCTCTCAGGAGCCTCTCCTTCAGCCCAGTCCATGTGGCTAATTTGCATACTCCTTGCCCCTCACCTACTCTCATCCATTTTTCTTAACCCAGATGGATGTGGCCTAGCTGTCATAATTTTTTTTCTTATCTCTTTGCTTCTTCTAATACTCAGATTCTCCCTAACCAAGGAGAGTCTGGGACGCAGCCAGCAGGAATCCTCCCCCTTCCTCCCCTGCTGCTAGTCTCTATCATCTTCCTGTTTCTGCATCACCAAAATCCTGTGAAACATCTCTTTCACACAGAAGTCTTTTGTAAGTTCTGTGAGTTTTTCTAATTCCCTCTCATGACTCTACTACTCCCTTATGCCAGGTTGGCCACTTGGCATAGAATGAATTCTGAAAATGAGCTAGGAGAGAAAGGACCCACCCAGGAGGTCACTCTAAGGCTTTGGATGTCAAATTTGACCCTTTCCTGGAAGAAGCCTGTTTCTCTGGGAGATGAGCCACACATTACAGAGAGTACAAGCTGCCTACCAGCTCTCCTTCCTCTAGGACAGACTCATGTCTCAGTAACCTGAAACCAAAGCTGTTATCAGATTCTCTGTCCTTCCCCACCATGGAAGACTACTTGGCCACAGTTTGACAGGCACAGATGGTACCACCAGCTGCAAGGATTTTGAGCTCTTGTTGACTCTAAACTGCCCTTAGTCTTAATCTCTTTGCAGTTTGCTCAACAGAATGGGAGATTGGGTCAAACTTCTAATCTGGGAATAAAATTTATGGGGGGAGATTTAGCAGGGTCTGGTGAAGGGTGAGATGAGGTTAGGGATATTGGCAAGATGCATGGGAAAAAAGCCCTGAAAGAAAATGTATGGACAGTCAAGTGAATTTGGAACTGTTTAAACAAAGGATCAGGGATGAGGGACAAGGAGAGGAAAATATTCTTAGGTCTGATGATAATCTGTCTGCTGCTCTGAAAATAGAGCCAGGTCTTTGCATCGTGAAAGTTATGTATCAAGTGAAGAACAAAATAAATAAAATGAAAGGCCATTCCAAGAAAATGTTCTCTGTGTGGTTAGAATAATCTAAATGACCAATCTGATTGTGTGAAGTTCCATCCAACAGACCTGGATGATTTCTTGTACTACAAAAAGCACTAAAAAAGCAACTGTAAGAGTCATATACATATATTCTGGGTCCTATATAAAGTAAGTAAACATCAAGCAGGGTATGCATTTCTATCCCAAGATCTGTCAATAAGGACACATGAAAGCTAGAAAAGACTGATCATGTATCTTCCTGCTAGGAACAATGCTATCAGTTCTAACATCTTTCTCTCATTCTCCAAGGGTAAGAACATCTGAATCTATATCCAAACTTTATTTTTTACTCTTTTTTTTTTTTCATATCTAACTACTACCAAGTACTAAGACCATCAGCCTAAGTAAGGGTAGAGAAATGAACCAAAAGGCCCAGAATAAGCTCTTTTTACCTCCAAACATTGTCATATGCAAAATCTGGCCTTCATGAAAAAGAAGTGGAAAGATGGTGCCATCCATGCAGTCACAGGAGTGAGCAGTACAAGCAAATGGGCATGGTTAGAGACTATCTTCTCCTGAGGAATGGCACCATGACATTGTACATCTGCAATTCCTGGACCCAGGCAGGCACTCAGGAGAAAGTTCAGTTATATAAGAGCTAGTATTTGTTTGAGTTTTTGCCATGTGCCAGACACAGCACTAGGAACTTTATATATACTCTCTCAGCAAATTCTCACAACAATTCTAGGAAGCTAGTTCCATTATTGACTTCCTCTATAGTTGGGACTTAGAGAGTTTAAGCAATGGAATGAGTTCCCCCAGGTGGTACAGGTGAGTGGCAGGTTTATAAAAAACCCATGGCCTGGATACTCAACAATGTGGCTTTCTCTACTCTATACTTTAGAGTTCCTGGACAGGCTCCCAATTTTCAATTTCTGAAGCATGCCCTGGAAACATTTGATTTAGCACTTTCTCCCTCTTCAAGATTTCTTTGGGCTATTTCTTCTGAAGTGCTTTGGTCTTCATTTTTCCCATCTATGGTCTGACTATACACAGGTGAGTTTTTGTTTCATTTATTTTGAGTGTGATTAGGGGAGGACATTTTGGTTTGCTAGTTTTATTTATTTTTTTAAATGAATTTACAGGTAATAAAAAGTAGGCCAAAAGGTGAAAAAAGAATAAAATGCTAGTAAATTTGGTCAATTTATATATGTATATTGTAATACCCAGAGCAACCACTAAAAATACAATACAAAGTGAAATGCTCACAAACACTGTAAATAAATAAATATAAAATCCTCAAAAATATTCAAGTAACTCTCAGGAGGATAAGAAAAGAGAAACATAGGGATGGGAAGTGGAAGAAACGAACAGAAAACAGTAATAATATGGCAGACTTAAGCTCTAACATAGCAATAATTTCCTTGCATGTAAATGGTCTAAAAACACCAAGCAAAAGTCAGAGATTTCTCCAGAGTGGATAAAAACAACAATCCAACAATATGCTGTCTATAAGAAGAGATACATGCAACAATTTAGATGAATCTCAAAAAAATTTATGCTGAGTTTAAAAAGCCGATATCACAAGGTTACTTGATTCCATTTACGCAACATTCTTGAAATGACAAGATGATAGATATGGAGACAGATAAGTGGTTGCCAAGGGTAAAGAAGGAGAGAAAGGGAGAGAGGTGGAGATGGTCATAAAACAGTAGTATGAGATCCTTATGGTGAAACTGCTCTATATCATGACTGTGATATTTGTCACGCAAACTTATACATATGATAAAATTTGCATAGAACTGAACACACACACACACACAAAATTGCAGTAAGCCTGAGTAAGCTTGGTGGATGATTTCAATGTCAACTTTCTAGTTGTGATGTTAATCTCTATTTCTGCAAGGTGTATACCACTGAAGGTATACAAGGCCTATCTGTATTATTTCTTACAAGTGATGTGAATCTATAATTATCTCAAAATAATTTTTTTTTAAATGAAGAAGGAAATACAAACTGAGAAGGAAGTCTCATCAACTTCTGTCTCTGCATCCCTCCATTCTGTTCTCCAGGAATAACTACTGTGGCTCTTTTCTTACACATCCTGTTGGAGATCATCTACAGTCTCTCCACATATAAATAGAGTGAATGCATACACACATATAGGTTTATAGTTTTTACATGAGTTTTGACACCATGCCCACTTTCCCCAAATATTGCTTTGTTAATTTATCTTTTTTTAAAGTTCTTATTTAAATTCCACTTAGTTAACAGACTATTATCAGTTTCAGGTGCCTAATATAGTGATGCAACACTTCCATGCAACACCCAGTGCTCATCACAAGTGCTATCCTTAATCCCCATCACCCATCTAGCCCATTACCCACCAACCTCCTTTCTGGTGCCCATCAGTTGTTCTCTATAATTAAGAGTCTGTTTATCAATTTATCTTGAGTTTTCAGCAGAGATAGAACTCCTTGTTCTAATAGCTCCACAGTATTCCAACTCATGAAGGACCCCTGGTTTACTTAATCAATCTTTTCTTCACAGAAAAACATAATCCAACAAAAACCAGACAAGTAGTTTATTTCCAAATAATGCCTATAACAGACAATGCTCCAGGGTGGGCCACTGATCACTGACTTGAGTTTTTTCTAACCATATCTAACCAAATGCCATACATATACCCTCAAAAAACCACCCGTGGTCCTGGGCTTCTGGGAATCAGGCCTAGACCCTCCAGTCACATCTTAGTGTGCTGGGCTCTGAACTCAGGAGATGCTGACCAGAGGCTTATCTATCTCCGTGCCCATGTCCCTGGCTTTGCATCACTCAGCTTCTCATTGTTAGTTTACTCTATTTGTAAGCTTATAACTTTTCTTTAGCAAAAGTGCACCTGTTCATAGTTTTCGGAAAATATTTTCCTCCACGTAATGAGGACAATCCCTCCCAGTTCTCTCCCAATTACCTACAACACCCTCTTTTCTTCTTTACCTCTCTACCATCTTTGCCATGACTTGTCCTCCTTTAATAAATGAAATAATTTTTCTTGCCACCCCGTTTTGACAAAAGGCTCAAAGCTACAAATTACCCTTTCACCTTGAGTACAATGGAAGTAAGGTATTCTAATATGCCTTGCATGTGCATAAGCATGTATAAATAATGTGGTGTTTACAATAACGGGGGGGGGGGCAAGCATCCATATCTGAACATTGTATGCTCCCTCCCCCTCCCTTTTCTTCATGGAGCACCTCCCCTCCTCTCTGTGTAATTTGCCAACTCCCAGAGAGGCACTTTAGACAGAATGGCAGGTATATATTAAAGAATTTTGCTATTAAAAAAATAAAGAGAAAAAGAAAAGCTGGCCACTTCCCAATGCCTAGCACAGAAAGCCACAACAAAAGAGTGTTTTTGTTACTTTGTTTCCATAACCAGTCACAACTCAGCTCATACACTGGTATGTTAGCTCATTTCTGCCAGTGAGTCAACAACAGCAAAAATATGCTGCGTGAACTGAATGTGTGTGTGTGTGTGTGTGTGTGTGTGTGTGTCAGGAGTAGTGTAAAATTAAGGTATTATACATAAATGACATACCATGACACACATGTAATCATTTTTAAGTTATTCCACGTAATTTTAAAATGTATGCCCCTAACATTTAGTAAGTGGTCTCTATATATACATTGAGTAAACGTGGATGAAGCAATGAGAATGCCTGCTCTCAGCGGTTTTTCTTAGATCATCTGTGTCTACATGTCAGATGTCTGTTTTATGAATGTTGCATTGCCTGTGATTATGGAAGTTTAACACAAGTTAGGTGATGAAGCTTTTCTTTGGCTTTCCCTCTTCAGGCAAATATTCTGTAGCCCTTGCAGTATTCCATCATGTGCAAGCTCTGCCGTCTCCCTAACCATTATTACTCTGCGCAGCCGGACTATTTTAACGTCTGATCTATTCCAGCAGGTGAAGCAAACAATTTAGACAGAGCACCACAGCTGCTTGATAGAGGATGTCCTCATGTTTTTGCTCCCTTTTTTAATACACCCAAGCATCACATTTATTTTTTCAACAGCTGCTGCACATTGCACAGATTTCTTAATTAGCTAATGTTTGGAAAGCCCTTTGAAGATAAAAAGCCCTATATAAGTGCTAAGTGTTATTATTACCTTGACAAAAGAGTTCTCTTTTACCTTGGCTCACTGCAAAATGTGTGAGCTTTCCTTCTCTCTAACTAGCGCTAGTCAAACCACAGGCTGCATGAATCACAGGAGAAAGAACTCAGAAATTCAGCTGTGGCCCCTGAATGCAGGCGCTTAGGCACCCTGGAGTGTTCCTTTGTGTCATAATGTAATCTTTGCCAGGCACAGGGAGAAAAGAATGCCGGGCAAGGAAACACATTTTCGGGCTCTAGAATGCTTTGGGAGGAATGGAAAATAGGAACCTCTTTCTTGTAAGAGCTCTTCGCACATCAAACTTATATTTGTTTCTCTTGGCTTGATTTTGGAAAACAAAGCAAATGTTGAGCTATCACAGATTGCATCCTTGCAAATAGATACCCGTGCCCTAGAGATGAGAAAAGATTTTTGTGAAACATAAATGTACAAGCTGCCTTCACCCCTTCCTCATTACCAGAGGCAGGATACTAAAGAAAATCTACTAAAATGATGGGAGAAGGCAAAGACGGCCTCCGCAGCTCAATGCTCACACCTTACCCCCACCCCACACACATCGTTGCTTATCAAAAACACTACCCTTAAAGGATGTAGAAGATGCAGCTTCTGCCTTGGAGAATTTTCCATTTTACTATTAATAAAACAACAACAGCAATGTCTGAGTGGCTCAGTCAGTTAAGCGTCCGACTCTTGATTTCCGCTCAGGTCATGATCTCAGGGTTGTGAGATTAAGCCCTGCATTGGGTTCCAGGCTTAGTGGAGAGTCTGTTTAGGGGGTACTCTCCTCTCATTCTCCCTCCGTGTCTCCACCTGCTTGCTCTCTGTCTTTCTCTCCCCCCGGCCAAATAAACAAATAAGTAAATCTTCAAAAAATAAAAAATTAAAAAAAACAGTAGTAACTTCCATTAGGACCTATTTCTAGGTCTCATGCTCTGTTCCCTACAGTTATTATTTACTTCCCACAACAACCCAGAAAGGTATTTGTCATTATTATCTCCATCTTACAAGGGAGCAAGCAGGCCAGGCAGTTCAAATGACATGCCCCAGGCTATCAAGTAGGTAGTGGAGTCATAATTTGAACCTAGGATTTCCTGGCCACAAAACTGAGCTCCTTCAACAAACGATAACACTTCACTATCATCGTCATTAGAGTCACAAGTGTGGTAAAAAATAAGTATGGTGTCACTCCTGCTACAATTTTGAATTATTTTAGAAAGGTGGCAGAGGCAAGGATCATTCTGGCTGGTATGATCAGGGAAGTCTTCGGGAAAATGACTTTGATCACTTTGTGAGGAGACAGCTTGCTACATTTGGCACAGTGTGAGGACTCGTGGACTCCTCACCAACTCGTGAATTCACATTTGCTACTACTCCCATTTCAGAATTTATTCAAGAGAGAGAAGACAAAAATAATGGAAATGAATGGAAAGAACAAATACCCGTGTCGTGGAAATGAGCTCAGTACTTTGTTGTTAATTTAAATAAATTACTTTTCTTTATTTTTTTTTAAAGATTTTATTTATTTGACAGAGAGAGTGATCACAAGTAGGCAGAGAGGCAGGCAGAAAGAGAAAGGGGGAAGCAGGCTCCCTGCTGAGCAGAGAGCCAGATACAGGGCTCGATCCCAGGATCCTGGGATCATGACCCGAGCGGAAGGCAAAGGCTTTAACCCACTGAGCCACTCAGGCGCCCCTTTTTCTTTAATTTTTAAAGATAAATAAATTGCCTAAACTTACTTAAAAAAATAAATTGTGCTATTACCAGTTTTTCCCAAGGGCACTGAAGTTTCACATCTGAGTACCTGGGAAGATATGACAGTGGTGACATTAACTGAGAGAGAAAGGACTTAGAGGAAAAGGAATTGGGGACGGGGGAAGTAAAAGAATCTTCCAAAAGATCCCAAACTGGAAAATTTTCCACTAAAACCCCCAACTGTTAGGCAAGGACCATGCAAGCAGCTTTGTACCGTCTGCCCATGCAGAGCTCTTAATCAGCCTGCTTCTCCTATCACTTGAAAGCTGCTGTCTCTGCTTCCCGGTGCCAAAACACTCTTATGGAACAAGGACACACTAGGCATTCTCCCATGCCAAGACAAAAACACTTCTTGGTGTCCTCCCTAAATGATACTAGGAGTAGAAAATACTATCTGTTATTACACCGCTCTAGGGCTCAAACACTTGTGAATGTGGAAATCCATACTCCAGATCAGTTTCGTAGAAATCTCTTGGAGCTGGGGACAATTCATGGCTCCCTGCTGAAAAGCTGGAACACGGATAGTGAGATGCTCAGTGGTGAAAGCTTGTCTGTAGCTAATCTATTAGATAATTTTTTCAAGAACACCATCCCAGTGAGCCCTGTGATTCCTGTTAAATCACTGAGCTTGTTGACCTACAAAACGCAGATCAAAGACCAAATCTGCATTTCACATAAGATTCCTTCCAGGCTCTAGAAATGAAGTTGGCCAAGTTGCTGATTTGAAACCCAAAACATAAAGCACAACATGTTGTCTCTCAGAAGTTATAATGTAGGGAAGATGGAAGGGTTCAGGTATCAGAGAAAGAGAATTGTTCTGAACTTCCACCGCCAGCACGCATCATCAAAATTCTCTGTAATTTGGTCCAATCATTCTTCCCAGATAGATGCTCCAGTACTCCCTTTTTGGTCTCCAAGTTTCCTTTAACCTGAACTACTTGCCTTTCTGTCTCCCATAGATCTTGTATTTCCCACCTTCACTCCTGAATTACAAGTATCACTCTTTTTTCTGGAACGTCTTCCACTCCAATGCCCCATTTCCAAATCCTTTCCCTTGTTCAACTTCTATTTCATATATCACTTCCTCAGGGAAGACTTTCTCTCAGGGAGAAGTATAAATAGCACCTCTGACTCATTTCTCATATGGAAACAAGTAATTTTCCCTGTATAATGATGCTGTTTAAAGGACATATTCTGGTAATGACTTTATTAGCTGGAATCTCCTTGAGAGTCAGATACACATCTGCCTCCATCCTAGATCCTTTTGGCTCTCAGTCCAGTACTTTGGAGAGCAGTAGATGCTAAACAAAGATTTGTCTAATAAAAATTCACTCAACAGTCCTCATATTTATTATCACTTATTGCCAGGTACTATTCTAAGAGCTGGGGATATGCTATGAACAATGTTGACTAGCCTTTCTGACCGAATAGAATTTACATTCTAAAGTCTGGGACAAACAATAAACAAGTTACGTAAGCTATGTAGAACAGCAAAGATTACAAGTTCAACGAGGCAAAATAATGCAGAGAAGAAAAATAAAATAGGTCAGGATAGTTGAAATTTTAGATTGCCTGGTTGGATGGTTGGATTGGATGGATGAGATGGATGCCTAGGTGAATGGAGTCATTACAAATTTAAAAAACTGACTTTACCTGTAGAGGGAAAAATTTGCCCCAACCCCTGTCTATTCTCTATATAAATCAGCTTCTGGAGCCAAAAAAGTAATGCTCATTTCATCCAAAATAGTTTTACAAAAATAGAGGACAGAGAATCTGATTTCTCAATTTATTGCTATATTGACTTCAGGTGTCCCTGAACAAGTCCCTTTTGGTAACCTTATATAAAAAAAATAATAATAATGCCTATGACTTTCTGAAGAAACAGTTTCTTTGGGTCTGAAAAAAAGCATGTTTTTATCTGGCAATACTCCCATAAAAAGAAGGATCTTTTTTTTTTTTTGAAGATTTTATTTATTTATTTGATAAACAGATATCACAGGTAGACAGAAAGGCAGGCAGAGAGAGAGAAGAGGAAGCAGGCTCCCTGCAGAGCAAAGAGCCCCATGCGGGGCTCGATCCCAGAACCCTGGGATCATGACCTGAGCCGAAGGCAGAGGCTTTAACCCACTGAGCCACCCAGGTGCCCCTAAAAAGAAGGATCTTTTCAAATAAGAATTAATCACTGAAGATGGAAATACGAGAAGGAAGATTTTCTACACTGAAACATGGATGTGTTATCTGTTTATGCTAATTTAATCAAATCTTTATTCTAGGCTTAGTTTTCACAAAGCATTTGGGATTTCATATCTTCAGACCCACAGTGGCCAGTTCCTATATCACAAAGGAGTTCATTAGGCTTATTATTACTAATTTGCTAATTTTTATTTGCAACATGGAATATGAGAATCATTTCGTGTGTCATCATTCTAGAGACAAATGAGTATCTAGTCCAAAAGGATGACCACATTTCTCATTGGTCTCTGTTGCACTGTCACTGGAAAAATAGCAACAGGCATTACATTCTCTACATTATTTCACAAATTGATTTCAATCTTAGGGAAAATATGTCTTTATGGCTGAAAGTCTACTTCAGACTCAGTGTAAAACCACTCAGTGAGTAAGAACATCTTTTCAGTGTTCCAAGCTAGCTCTTTGAAAAGAGAAAGCACCACAGCCATTCAAGGGCATTTTCATTTCCATCATGATTTTCAAGGCTCCCGATATTCTGGGTTGGGAATTCTCTGCCTTTTGTAGATAGTGTTGCTTACTGTCTAATGTGGCCTCTGAACATTTCACTCCAGTTTCCGTCTCCACAGTTAGCCATGCACTCTTACTTGTTTCCTTTCCCTCTTCATTCCTATTTTCTGAGATCTTAAGAGAGAAGTGGATAGAGTGTTACAGAACAGGGAGGGGGAGGTCAGCGATCACAGACAGTATCAGTGAAATGGTTTAATGGAACAACTCAGAATCAGATTGTGTCCAAGTTCCTCTCCTAGCTCCACAATTGCTATCTGTGTGACTTTGGGCAAGGTAGTTCAGCTCCTCTGTGCTACTGTTTTTTCTTTGGTAAAATAAAGATACTGCAATAAAGTTGCCATGAAGGTTCAGTAAGTTACTATCTATAAATAGCTTACAGAGAGTAAATGCCTGGTGCATGGTGAGCTCCATGTATTTGTTATTAGTCATTCTTCCTACGCGTAGAAGAGGTAAAAAAGAGATTCTTCTGTGGCCACGGTCCCAGCTTTCTCTGGCTAGGATTCAAAGCAATGTCTAGGCACGTTGACATATTGGGAGGCAGGCCTCTCAAAGTGCGTGCCTGTAAGGGATAGAGGGGCTTCCTGGGAAATAATTCTTCCCAAATGCTGAGCCCCACAATTTGGACCCCGCAACAAAGCCTTGGTCTTAGTGGAGGAAAGAGTTATTCTGATTACATCTGATCTGACTCTAGACTAGTCTCATAAGTCAAATAAACCTATTTGGTTCTAGGGAGATAATGAGGTATATTAAAAGGGAAAGAGTTACTAAAAATTCTGTAAAACACTGGAGAACAGACAACATGGTTCTGTAACTGTCTCTGAAAAAAAAGAGTGTACGACACTGATGGGAACAGAGAGGCACTATCCTCCACTTCAGCAGAAAAGTAGTGCGGGAGAGGGACCAGGGCCAGAGGGCGGAGCGGCAGGCATCAACCTCTTAGAGGTCAAAGACAGCCCAAATGGCATTTTGCTAAAGAATGGCTAAAACTATGGATTAGCATAGCCCTCTGAATGCTGCTGGAACCAAGATAATAGTGAAACTTCTGCTTTGTTACAATATGGTGATGGCAACGTGACTTATAAACTACAAAGCCCTAAATAAATTTCCCCCACTAAGCTTACAATCCTAAAATGTCAGGGAAAGGATAAATAATTTCATTCACTAAGCATTAAGCAAATTCCTCCTAAGTCCCTCCTGTGTCCCAGGCACTGTGTGTTAGGTGCAAGAGACCTGAGGGAGAGAAAAAGCAAGCAGGTTTCCGCCCTGGCAGAGCTGACCATCTGAAGGGGTGAGAGACACAAGTCCCCAGGCTACTGGAAAGCAGTCCCTGCTCTGGAGGGGAAGGTACACGGTACCCGTGGGAGCACCGTGAGAGACATATTGCCTGAATTTGGGGTACCGAGAGGGCTTCTTCCCTGACGAGTGACCTCTACACCAAGAGCTGAAGAAGAACTAAAACCTAGCCAGGCAGAGAGAGGGAGGAGGAACATTCCGAGCTATGGCAACTGTATGTGCAAGGGTCCAGGTGCTCGACTTAGAGAACTTCTGTCAGCAGGGGTCAGCAAATGGTGGCCTCGGGCCACTGCCTGCTTTTGCAAATCCATTTTTGTTGGACCACCACCATGACCATGTTTGCATACTGTCTTTGGTCTCATGCTGCAATGCACTACTTACTTCTACTTGGCAAAGCTTAAAATAGCTACTATCTGGACCTTTACACAAAAAAATTTGCTGAGCCATGGACGAGATCAGAGAGGGCAAGTGGCAAAAGTGGGCAGCATTCTCCCGGGAAACTTCCTCCAGTACGTTCCTGCTTTGGGACAGGACAGTGGTATAAGCAGATGAATGAGAGGACAGCTATACTCTTCTGCATGATTTACAAGTCAAATTCACAGCAACAGCCCCCGTGGCACAATGAAATGTGCCTTTGTGGCATGTTTTTACATTTCTGCTTCCTGGAACCTTTTTTTAAAAAAATATTTTATTTACTAATGTGTGTGTGAGAGAGAAAGCGTGCAAACAGGGGGGGCGGCAGGCAGATGGAGAAGCAGATTCCCCTCTGAGCAAGGAGCCCAACAAAGGGGCTCCATCCCAGGACCCTGGGATCATGACACCAGCGGAAGGCAGATGATGCTTAAGCTTAACTGAACCACTGAGGAGGCCCTCACGAAACCTTTTTAATAAGAGATTTTTATCCAAGTATCTGGAAGGCTCACTGTGTACTGCTGAGACCAAAAAACCTTCCAGATTATGGCCTCAAGCTTGCAGCAACATAAAGAATAAACACAGCCTGACAAGTCCCATGGCAAACCCTCTTGAGACGACATGCTGAAGTGGATGGCACTGTCAGTTCCTGGCATCCAGTTTGGAGAAGCTCTGCTGCCTATATAAGCAAAGGACTTTTACTTTGGGGTTTGATAATAACAAAACTTCACTGAACTTTTGAACTATTCAAAATTTAGTACCTGCTTCTTTTGGACGCTTCTCCCCTCCTCTTTCTCATCTGACTCTCCTTTGTTCTTAGTTAAATTTATTTCCTTTGCCCACAAGGATTTCAGATAAATATCCCCACGTCCTGTTCCCATAATACACTGTGCGTACCAGTGTTTCTTGCCTGCCATCTGCCCCATTCCTGTCAGATCCTTGAAGGCAAAGCTGTGTCCTTTTTACCATTTTAGGCCAGTGCCTGAAATACTTGTGGGTTCTCAGTATATAGTTACTTAAGAGATAAATTAAAAGGAAAAACTAAAAATGACGAAATTAATACTATGGGATGAAAATTTTACATATGGTTTACTCTTCAGTTCACAAGCATAATTACATGATTAATGAGCCCTATGTTTCTGTTTTCACCACCCCCCCCCATTTTCTTCACCCTAAAGAATTAGCCAGGGGTAACTCAGAGACCTTTCTCTTTTCTGGTGTAGTTTATGTCTTGTTCTGGTTTCTGGGTCCAGGTTATGCAAGCCCCCTGATTCTCTGCCTCAGACACCTACCCTGTCATTTTCGAATACTGACCTGCTAGAAAGGTCTTCCTTACATCAGAATTGTTAATACTTACTGTAAATACTTCTCAATCTCTCTTCTTCTATAAAAAGAGATGTAACTAGCTGTATTTCTGTGGAGTTTTGTTTATTCTAACTTTCCCTGCAAAGTGCTGGCTTCCAAATCTTATGCCTAGCCATGATCTTATTTATCTGCAATAGTTTTCTGTTTTCAGCACTTGCATTTTTTTTCCAGACCAGAGAGAAGGGAGGGAGATTTTATCCAGAAGAAATGGTGATTTCTTTTTTTTTTTTCTTTTAAAGATTTTTATTTTTTTTATTCATGAGAGACAGAAAGAAAGAAGCATAGGGAAAAGCAGGCTCCCCATGGAGCAGGGAGCCCAAAGCAGGACTCGATCCCAGGAGGCTGGGATCATGACCTGAGCCAAAGGCAGACACTTAGCTGACTGAGCCAGCCAGGCACCAGAAATGGTGATTTCTTGATTGATTTCAAATGATGACACCAGGGGCACCTTGACACTTGTTCGACGGGAACTTTCCATTTAATTGTTTTATACTCACGACTATGTAGAAGAAATCAAACTAAACAGGGAAAGACCTAAACCTTCTCAACACAGTTAGGTGTCCAAAATGGGAGAGAGATCATGGTACATGGCAGTCATGTCACAACCTTGTATCTTTGTATTTATTCTTATTCTTATCCCTTAATTATTTTGGTAAGTAGATAATCCATGGGGAAAAAAACCTCATAGGTGATATTTCAACAAATGCATGAATCGACTAGAATTGACCACGCACATTTTTTTGCACTCAGGATCTATTGTCAAATGTCTAAAAATATAATTAGCAGGCACTCCATTTTAGAAGCTAAATTAAAAACCAAAGGAAAAGAATTTTGGAGGGGTCAATCAGATTAGGTTTTTAAAAGATCAGGGACTTGAATTCACACATTTTTGGTCTGCTTTGAAAGCCAAAAAAGGGGCACTGGACACAATCAAGCTGGGTTAAAAACTAATTTCATGCACAGATTGACTTAAAGGGAAAACGTGGCATAGGGGAAAGGAATTCTGAAACGGATTATGAATCAGCTTAGAGAAAACGAATTCAAGAATTTAATTCCGAAAATAAGGAAAGCTTCCAATGTGAAAAGGGAGGGACTCAGTCTGAGGTAGTAAGGCAATGGCTTTTTCTGACGTTGGCAGTTCTCTAATTTCACACCTACCACATATGTTTTGTCAGGGATTGTGGATAAGATAAGGACTTGAAGGAGAGAGTAAAGAAGAGAGAGAAAGTGAGGAAAAGTAAAAGATTACATTTATATATATATATATACACACACACACCTATGCCATTGACACTTGAATGATAACCATGAGTTACACTAATGAACTTGATCTTTGTTAAAGAGAGTGAAAATGGCTCTGTTAGTTTATCAATTTTCAGAATGCGGACAAATGGAAAGACTATGCTTGTCATTATTTTAAAAGAATTCTAGGACCTATTTTTACATACATACTACTCAAAGCTCTTGTGAATTCTTTCTTGAAAAGATCTTAATTATATGGATGACACATTGAGTTTTCACTGGCACAGACCTCTGAGACTCCTAGGTCCTGGAATTATTTAAGATATCACCAAAAAAGTCGACTCACTCTAGTGTTAAAGCAAAAATAATAGCTTCAACTTTAGGAAGTATGGAAAGGAATCTAATTTTTAAAGAGTTTTGTAAAAAGATGGATTTGTCTTAATAATTCTGTCCAAAGTGTCCTTGATCCTTCAGGTCAAAAGTCACTCATTTCCATAGTCTATCCACCAGACTGCCCAAACATCCAATACCCATTTTTCGAGTTTTAAATGTTCCTTGTGCTGAGTTTCACCATACCACTCTGCCTAAAGAGGTATTTGGTACAATTATTGTCAGAGAATAACAACCTAGAATAAGGCTTAAGTGACAAAGAGTTTTTGGGAATCTTTAAGCATATTAAAATATCCTTCCTTCACTTTATAGGAGGAAGTTAAAGACAGATCTACTCTAAGAACTTTGTATTTCCAAATACATTTAATTAAAAATAAATAAATAAAAATAAATAAAAATAAAAATAAAATCACAAGCACCAAGAAGTGGAAGCAACCTAAGTATCCACTGACATGAAAGGATAAACAAACTGCTGTATATACATACACTGGGATATTATTCAACCTTAAAAAGGAAGTACATCCTGTCACATGCTACAATGTGGATGAATGTTGAGAACACTATGTTAAGTCAAATAAGTCAGTTACAAAAGCACATTCTCTAGGATTCCACCTATATGAAGTATCTAAGTAGTAACTAAAAGTAGTCAAATTCATAGAGACAGAAAGTTAGAATGATGGCCACCAGGGGAAGGGGAGAATGGGGAGTTGTTTAATAGGTAGAGAGTTTCAGTTTTGCAAGATGCAAAAGTTCTGCAGATTTGTTGCCCAGTAACATGAATGTACTTAATAATACCAAACTGTACACTCAAAAATGGTTAAAACAGTAAATGTTATGTTATACATTTTTTACCATAATTAAAAAAGTAAGTTATGTTTCTGACTCATTTACATTTAATCCATTGCTCATTTGCAGAGAAATCAGAGGGCCATGAAACCCTTGCCATGAGTCCTTTAATTAGCCTCCAGCTCTTTTTCTTAGACACAAAATCTCCTATTTTGACAGGATTAAATGAACAGGAGTACATGAAAGGAAAGGTTTAAATTTTCCTTGAAATTGAGATGCTGACTCCCAGAAGGCCAATGAGGTTCTAAACTTGAAATGTACACTTGACAATCACTATTAATAACTAAGATATACCATCAGACCAATTCCCCAACCTACTTATTATGTATGAACACAAGCAATTATGCCTTTGCACAAGCCACATACCATATACCACGGAGCATGCAATGAAATTAATGCATAATATACTCTGGCATGGATAATTGATAACAGGAGCATTGATTAGTCACCAGAAATATTTCACCTCAACATTTTGTATTTTCATTATTAAGCAAGGAAATAGACAGGTTTATTTATTACTAAACTATTGAAAGAAATAGCTGGAGTAGAGAATATTTGAAATCAGGGCCCAAAGCTGTTCATTCTCAACAGAGCACTAGTTATTAAGTTATATAGCTTAGTGTTAGGCACCAGGTACTGGGAGAATGAAGAAAGCATAGTGTTTGCTCTAGAGATCTTACCACAAAATGAGGAAGATAGCTAGACCTTTATAAAATTAGAATGGAAAGAGAATTTAAGAGCTATAAAAAGGGGGGCTGGTGGTGCTGTAGGAATACAAAAGAGAGGAAAAATTAGACTAAAGCTGCAGTCTTAGGGTCATTTAGACTCTGCTTAATGACATGAGAAAAATCTACCTCCCATGTACATTCCATTTTGGGGATTTCTGGTTGACTAAAACTGCTTTCTTCAGTGAAATGAAAGTCTATCTCTTTCAGCATACATTTATCTGGAGGACTAACACATTCTCTCCTCTTGTATCTACATGGCAACACTTACTAATTATTAGTAATTAATTAATTCATTTATTTAAACATTCATCAAATGGCTGTGGAAAATCCTAGAGGAGCTGACTTGGCACTTGGATAGGAGACTCTGGAAGGTTGGAGAGAAATTCCAGCTAAAGATGTATATCTGGGACTCCCCAGCCAATGAATGGGACTTGAAACCCTTCATCATTTCTCAGGCCCTTCTTCTTTCTTCCTGCAACTCTCCAGGTCTAACCATCCACCCATCGTTGTTGATTCTACTGTCAGTTTAGCTCTCTCCTCTTTCCCACAGTCACTATCCTCTCTTATTTTAAAAGCCCCGAATTGTCTTTCTCTACCCAGTTTTGTGCATTTCCAAACCATTCTCCATGCCACAGCCAGACTTGACCTTACTACGTGAATTTGCATGGTCTGCTAGAACAAAGCACCACACACTGAGTAACTTAAACGACAGAAATGTACTGTCTTACAGTTCTGTAGCCTGGAAGTGTGAGATCAAGGTGTTGATCTCAAGGTGGTATCAAGCCTCACTCCCTCTGCCGTTACCTCTGCTCCAGGAACTCTCTCCTAACTTCTGATAGTTCCTTGACTTCTGACAATATAACTCCATCTTCACATGACATTCTCTCTATGAGCACGTTCATCTCCTTACATGACATTTTTTAGAATAAAGACACTAGTCATATTGAAGTAGGGGCCCATCCTATTCCAATATGACCTCATCATAACTAATTACAATGACCCTATATCCAAATAAGGTGTCATTCTAAAGTACTGGGGTTAGGATTTCCATGTATGAATGGGGGGACGTAATTCAACCCATAATGCTTATAAAATGCAAATATGATCCTGTTATTTCCTTTTCAAATTATCTAATGGCTTTGTACTGCCCCCAGGACAAAGGCTAAAATGTCTTAACGTGGTTTACTAAAGTTTTATAATCTGTCCCCTAGTTTCTCTTTTATCACTTGGAACTGTCCTTCTCCCCCAGAAGCTTATTCTCAAAGAGCTTTAACTGGAACAGAAATGTAGAGGTACACTCATAAATACAGTGCAAACTGCCAAAAGGAATTCATTATTAACATTCAGAGGTGATTATTTCCATAAAGTTTTTCTAGAAGAAATTAAAATAAAATAAAATAATATAAAGGCAGCAAGGAAAGAAATTAGAAGATTGGTACTGGGGAGTGTGAAGGAAAGATGTTAGAAAACTAGATGGTGGAGGGCCATGAATATTACACTGAAGATTTTAGACTTTTTTCCTATTGGTAGTATGAACTTGCTAAATATTCATATTTCCTACTTATGTCTCACTCTGGCTCCTGGAAGTCCCATCTTATGTACCTTGACCTACCTACTTGAGCATGTCTCTTTGGATTGACCTTAGCCTGTTCTCTAAGCACAATTCCTTCTTTCCTTTTTTCCTCCCTTCCTTCTTTCCTCGTCCTTTCCTCCCCACTTCCTTCCATACTGCCTGCCTACCTGCCTTCCTACCTTCTGTACAATTATATTTAGATCTCCATAAGATTTCACTGAAAGTACTGACCTAGGACAGGGATAGCTCAGAGAGAGGGAGAATAGCTTAGTAGCTATTATGATAGTTCTCGTTGCATTAGGCTTCAACATAGATGATCACTATGATATGGCATCAGTATCAGGAGATTCAAATTAACAGTTTATAGAATTAGGATACCTTTTGCTGCATTCCTTTTGTTCATACCAGCTTAAGTTTCAATTAACTTTCATTTAATTAACTTTCTATACCTTCCCTGTCCACCTCAGCTATCCCTATGTCCCTTCATTGCTTTACTTTGCTTCATAGCACTTAACAACAGACAACACGCTTACGTTATTTTACTTATGTTATTACTTTACTTATTTACTTATTTATTGGTGACTTTTCCATTCTACCACTAGAATGTAAGCTCCATGAGGCCAAAAACCCTTACTTGCTCTTTTATTCACTGCTGTATCTCTAGAGCTATAAACAGGGTATGGCACATGGCAGGCAGGCAGTGTTACTGAACGAATTACTTTATTTTGGTCTTTATATCTGGATCCTACCAAAGTATTCTAAACAAATTGTCTTGCTTCTTAGAAGACAAAAGACAGCATCAAGAGTCCAGTAAACAAAGGTGATGAAGAAAAGAGTAGACTCAAGAAAAATCAGGGAGGTAGAATCTAAAGAATTTGACAATTCCGTAAATGCTTGGAAAGAAGAGAGAAAGAAATCAAAGATAATTCAGATTTTCAGGCTAAGTAGGAAAAGTAGGAGTCACTGGCAAGGACAGAACCAAGAATACGAGTGAGGGAACAGGTTTGGACATTAATATTCAAAAAACTGATTAACAGTGTAATTATAATTCCCTATAAAACATCACTTTGCACTATAATATATTATTCTGTAATATATTATTTTGAAATAGCAGAAAAATGTGATAAATCCTTGCATTCAAATAACATTCTCTAAGTCAACAGTATACACATATAAGATAATACCATATGGGAAGGCGAGACAAAGAGAAGCAGAACAAAGGAATTCTGACTTTGATAGATTAAACCCTTGACTTGATAAATGGTTCATGCAGATCAGTAATGGGAAGTCTTACGTGCCAACACAAAGAGCCAAAAATAATCTTGTAGTTTTAAAGAGTGAATGAATGATATGGCACTCTGAGCTTGGAAAAGCCTCAGCTGTGATCATAAAATATGTATCAAAAGCATTGGCTCTCTGAGTGATACGTAAAGTTCCTGTCTGGCCGTGCTGGAAGTTATTTTTTCAGATAGAGAGTGGGCCAAATTCAGATTACAGATTCTACATTTTATAATTCTTCTAGCATAAATTGCTGCAAACCAAGCGAAATCCAGGATACGCTTTTGCTTGGTTTGTGGAGAAGGTGGCAGTCTATAAAGGGAAATGAGCCAGCAGATTTATCCTCTTTATCACAAAGGGAGATCACAACGCATATCTCAAAGTAGAAAAGAAAGAGATTATATATCAGAAAAAGGACTGAAAGGAAATACACTAAAATGGAAATTTTCTTTGCAATATATTTAATTTCTATTTTATTTCTTTGCCGTGTATATTATTCTCCAACTAGAGAAAATAAATAAAAGGTTTCTTTAAAAAAATTATCACTGTTTCAAGCTGCTTGGGAATAAGCTCATCGGTGATTTTTTAAAAGAAATTCTGGCAGTATGGCATCTCTACTGAGAGAACAAATTAATGGGGGGAGATTTTATATCAATCCAAATCATTTTACATTTAAGGAAAAAAAAGAAACAACAAAAGCATGGGTAATTCTAATCACTTTGATGAGATGCTAAGTATGTTAAATTAAATTGAATTCATAGATACTTAAATTCTGTTTTTTTTTTTTAAAGATTTTATTTATTTATTTGACAGAGAGAGATCACAAGTAGATGGAGAGGCAGGCAGAGAGAGAGAGAGGGAAGCAGCCTTCTTGCTGAGCAGAGAGCCCGATGTGGGACTCGATCCCAGGACCCTGAGATCATGACCTGAGCCGAAGGCAGCGGCTTAACCCACTGAGCCACCCAGGCGCCCCACTTAAATTCTGTTTTAATCAATAAAGTCAACCCTGGTACCCAAAAATTATTTCCAAAAAATCAGTAATTTCTACCTCTTAAAATTTCCCTTCCTATCTCAGTAAGAGCCTACCAAAACAATTGTTTCATTTTTCTTTGCTTTGTTTTAAAGGACCATAATAGAAAAGAAAAATAGCAGAATGCAAGGGGTAAAATAACCAATTTGATAGCCAAATACAGATAAATGTAAAATTCTCAATACTGGTTACATTCCCCAAACCAATATTCACAGACTTTCTGGAGCAATAGTGGCAAAGCATAACTAGTCATTTGAAAGGAAATAAAATAGAAACCTCTTCCCTATATACTCATTTGCTCAGGCACATACCTTATCATACTCCATAACATTTTCTTTTTTTTTTTTAAGTTTTAGAAGATTTTATTTATTATTTATTTGAGAGACAGAGCGTGTACACGCAAACACGCACGTGCTTTGGGGAGGGGCAGAGGGGGAGGAGAGAGAATCTGAAACAGATTCTACTCAGAGGGAAGAACCCCACATCTGGGCTCAATCCAGAGATCATGACAGAGCTGAAACCAGGAGTTGGATGCTTAACCAATTGAGCCACCCAGGTGCCCCTCATAACATTTTCAAAACATAAAGCCTGATTTGATTTTAAAACCAACCAATCAATCAGTCAACAAAAACTTCTGAATACAGTATATCCTCCGCATTCAATGATTTAAGAGTCATCATTTGGAGCTATGAAAATTCAGCCAAAAGTCCATTATGTAAGATACACACTCAAATACCTATTGTAGGACAGCTTATGGTTCCAGCTATTGAGGATGCATTATAAATAGAGCAACAAGATCCCTTCTTTCCTGGAGCTGACAAGACAGCAGTGGAGGGCCAACAAGAAAGAGCGAGCCATACCTCAAGTTAAGATTAACTCTAGGACTCCTGTGTAGGGCAGGCGATGGCCCAGAGGGAAGGTGGGTCAGTCTAAGCCTCAGGACCAGGCAATGGAGGCCCAGGGGGTGACAAAACTGAGCAGCCTGGGATAGGATGATAATCACTGGGGCAGCTACTGCAAGTCTGTGGTGGTGGCAGCAGTGAAATCAGAGTGGCTACTGTAAGAAAGAGAAGAGTAGAGCAGTTTCAGCAGTGCCTTTGCAGTCATCACCCCATCAGGATGGGAGATGCCATCTGGTGTAGATGCTATGTAAGGAAAGATGAACCTGGAAGAGCTGTGCAAGGGCGAGAAGGGTGCTTCCACCTTGGGCTGTCCCAAGACCTACCTGCTAGGGTTTGTGCAGTAGGTTGGGGCTGTGATGTCCAAAGGGGTCCCAGCCATTGAGCATCAATGTCATTGTGACTGGTGGATGGGTATGAGCCTTCAGTATGGAAGGCAAAGTTCAGCTCCTCGCTGACCTGACCCTTGTGGGGCCTTCAGGGAGGGGACAAATTTATTACCATTTGATTCTTTGTTTGCCACTTTGGAAATTGCTTGGCTTAAGGGTTTCTCCATGGTAATGGATGAAGGTGTGGTGAAGTCCCTGAATGCAGAGCTTGAAGAGACAGGCTTCACCTTCAACACTGGCCTCCTCCATCATCGCACAGCTCTGAAGCCTACACTCAGAAGCCCTCCTTCAACCCTTTACGGCCTCACCTGCGCAGCCTGGGCAGGAAACCTCAGCTCAAAATCAGATGGGGCCATCCCGGTGGAACCATGACCAAATTTCTGCAATATTCAGTCTGGTTCAAAACAAAAACAAAAACAAAACAAAAAAACTGGACACAATAACTTCATAGGCACTGGAGAGGGGCCAGCGTGAATTACAGTGTCAGAAGGGAAGGCCTCTCTGAAAAAGTGATAAGTGAGGTGAGACTTTTCAGAAAACATTGACCAGCTCATGAAGACCAGAGACTATAGAGCAGCCAGGACGAAGAAACAGCAAGCAATTCCATGGCTGAAACCTGTGAGGTGATTTCTGGGATCAGAGGGAGGCCAGTGTGGCTAGGGGGTATACATGGGCAAGGTTCCTTATTGGCCAGGAAAAGGAGTTTGGCATTTATTCTGACTGCAATGAAAGGCCAATAGCGATTTTAAGGAGAGGAGCCAACCAGTCTGGCTTATGTTTTTAAAAGGTCCCTTTGGCAGTTCTGGAGAATGGGTGGGTGGGTGGAGGCTGGAAGAGGAGAGTGGAAGCAGGAGACCAGTCTAGGGGACAGTCAGTAGTGTCTTGGTGTAACAGGGGAATTTAAGTAGACAGGTTTGGAGATACAACTACTGATCGATGGGATGTGGAGAAAGGCAGGCAGTTAAATCTCTAGGATGCCTCTCAGGTTTTTGGCTTGAGAAACTGAGTGGATGTCATTGTCACGTACTGAGATGAGGAGGAATAAAGCATAAGTGTGAAGAGAAGACTCTATTTTGATCATGTACGCAACTGGGATAACTCTTACACAACCACACAGAAGCGTCAAGCAGGCAATGGGTTATTTAAGTTAGAAACTCATGGGAGTTGTCCAGGCTGTAGATATAAATTTATAGAAGAGGATTTAAAGCAATGGGGTTGGCTAAGAGGACCCAGGCTCAAGGTCTTTCCACTCCAGCAATTAGAAGTCAGCCAGAGGTGACAAAACAATCACACAAGTCTGAAAATGGCCAGGGAGGTAGAGGGGAAACCAAGAGACACACTCCTTCTTAGCAAGTCACTGTCAGTTCACTGACTCCTCTGCAGCTGGTAATATTCACTTTGTAAGAAGCAAGTTGTCAACAGGGTCAGAGGTGGTTGAGAGGGGAGGTCAGCCAAGGACATGAACAAGACAACTGTACTAACAACAGTGATGTCACAAATGTCAACAATGACATTTCTGTGTGGAAATACTAACCTATCATTTAAACAGAACTACAGTTGTTTTCAAATTATAAAACACCTGAGTAACTATTAAGAAAAAAAAAAAGTAACAAAATAATGAATGGCAGCATTCAAATAGGATTACAACAGTGTTTCTCCACCTTTATTTCATTATTGCCCCTTCAAGGAACCTTGTTTCCTAATTGCACTGTCACACCTATGAAATTTTAACACCCCAGAGAGACTGTATATCTACTTACATAGTGTAACCCTTTAAATGGCCACAAACCATTAAAATATCAAAGAATGGGGCACCTGGGTGGCTCAGTCATTAAGGTCTGCTTACTGCTCAGGTCAGGATCCAGCCCCCATCGGGCTCTCTGGTCAGCAGGAAGCCTGCTTCTCCCTCTCCCACTCCCCCTGCTTGTGTTCCCTCTCTCACTGTGTCTCTCTCTGTCAAATAAATAAATGAAATCTTAAAAAAAAAAAAATCAAAGAACTTTTGCTTCACTCTTGAATCAATTATGATTATAGACTATAGTTAAAGTTGCATTTAGGGGAAATTGTATAATTCATTCATGGTGATTTATCATTATAATTTATTATCCAACCGGTATATTTTTGAGAGGAAAGAGGGTGCTATTGGTAATTATATTGGGACAGTTGGCGTACACCAAAATATCCCAGACAAACTACAATGTGTGACCCTCCTACTCATTATAAAACTATGAAAAACATTATAAAGATAAACTTGGCAACAAATTAAATCTAAAATGGGCAAATAAATAAACCTAAGAGCTGGTTTGTCAGAAAAATGATGGAAAAGGTCAAACATAGAAAATCTAGGAAAATGAGAAAACACAAAGCAAATCAGAAGTTATAAAACAGTATAAACACATAGATATAATTATGTAAAATGCATCACAGAACACTGTATATATTTTATACTACAAAATTTTTAAATCTAGGTAAAAAGAGAATTTTCTGGGAAAGTATAAATTTTTTAAATGGACTGAGGATTTAAAAACAGTTATATTTCTGCTTTTGTTTCCCTTGCTTCAGGAGGCATATCTAAAAAAAAGCTGCTCCAGCCAATGTCAAAGAGGTTAGTGTCTGTGCTCTCTTATAGGGTTTTTATGGTTCCAGGTCTCATATTTAGGTCTTCAATCCATTTTGAATTTATTTTTGTGTAGAGTAGAAGAAAGTGGTCCAGTTTCTTTCTTTTGTTTGTAGCTATCCAGTTTTCCCAACACCTTTTGTTGAAAAGACTGTCTTTTTCCCACTGGATATTCTTTCCTGCTTTGTCAAAGATTAATTGACAATATAGTTGTTGGTTTATTTCTGGGTTTTCTATTAGGACTACATCAAAATAAAAAGCTTCTTCACAGCAAAGGAAATAATCAACAAAACAAGGCAACCTATGGAATGGGGAAGATATTTGCAAATGATGTAACCAATGAAGGCCTAGTATCCAAAATATATAAAGAACTTACAACCCTAACACCACAAAAAAAAAACAATTTAAAACTGGGCAGAAAACATAAACAGATATTTTTCCAAAGAGGGCATCTAGATGGCCAACAGACACATGAAAATTATCTCGTCATCACTTACCATCAGAGAAATGCAAATCAAAATTACAATGAAATATCACCTCACACCTGTCAGAATGGCTAAACAGGTATTGGCAAGGATGTGGAGAAAAAGAACATTCGTGCACCGTTGGTTGGTAAGAATCCAAACTGGTGCAGCCACTGTGGAAAAGGGTAGGGAGTTTCCTCAAAAAGTTAAAAAAAGAACTATCCTCTGATCCGATAATCACTCGGTTGGGTATTTACCCCAAGAATTCAAAAACACCAATCCAAAGGGATACATGCACGCTGATGTTTATAGCAGCATTATCTACAATAGCCAAATTATAGAAACAGACCAAGTGTCCATCAATTGATAAATGGATAAAGAAGATGTGATATATGTGCACATACAATGGAATATCACTCAGCCTTCAAAAAGAATGAAATCTTGCCATTTGCAATGACACAGATGGAGTTAGAGAGTATTATGCTAAGCAAAATAAGTTACACAGAGAAAGACAAATACCATATGATTTCACTCATACATGGAATTTAAGAAAACAAATGAGAAAAGGGAAAAAACAAGAGAAAGAGAGACAAACCAAGAAAGAGACACTTAACTATAGCGAACAACCTGATGGTTATCAGTGGGGAGGATCATGGGGGTGGGGGTTGGGTGAAATAGGTGATGAGGGTTATGGAGGGCACTTGTGATAAGCACTGGGTGTTATCTAAATAACACTGAGTTAATATAACTGGGTGTTATACTAAATGACTATATTATACATGAAACTAATATTACACTATATGTTAACTAACTGGAATTAAAATAAAAACTTTAAAGCAACAGTTATAGATAATCAAGAAAGAAACTGAAAATATTAACAATGAAATATGTCTAGAAAGAAACTTAGGATATACATTTCCTTAGAAAGCAATTATTTGAAGTCTTCAGAAAACACGTAAGAATATGCTACATAATCTGTTCTCAAGCAGAACAAAAAGAAAGTTATCCAATTCACTTTATAATGTTACCATAAACCTAATGATGAAAACTTGACAAAATTAATGCACAAAAAAGAAAACTATCACCTAATCTCATATGAATAAGGGCATGCACACGAAAAAGAAATTATAGTAAATTAATCTATTATCACAAGCTGATTAGTATGCATGATTCAGGAAAAAATTGACCTTACTTCTCAACACTACATTACACTCTGAACTTTCATACTTAATTTAACACTTTTCTTACTCACATGAACAAGGAGTTAGAGAAGAATGGGATGCTACAAATCCTTAGAACTATAAAAGTGAAAAATATGTCAGAAAATTGAGACGTGGTGTTTAAAATAGTGTGATCATATATCAGAATAATAATGCCTTGGAAAGCCCTAGTAGCTTAGGGTTTGCCTCACAACTGCTAGCCCTATATTAGTACAAGCATTAAAGACTTCATGATACTAATATTTTGTGTTTTAGAGGAGATAAAACAATACTTTTAATCCATTATTATAATTTTAATCCATGTCACAGAGTTGGTATAATAGAAAGCTTATCTAAGAAGCTGGAAAATGTGTTTATTTTCAACCTGTCTTAGTTTAAAAATCTAAGACATGATTCATATGGTTACCATCTACTGATAATTCTTTATCTAGACTATTAATTGCACGGGAGCTGAAGAAATCTGACTCAAATCAATACTTCTAAAATGCATCACTCAATGGACATTTCCATTTTTTTCTTAAAATTAATAACTCTAAGTAGTTATACCTTATATTAACTAAAGTTTAAATAGTCCTGTTTGAATTCAGTCTTTGGTAAATCTTGGGAGATAGAAGCATGATTACATTCATCTACTTTAAACTTGTTGAAAATTCTGGACTTTGAAATGGACTTTAGAAAACATTTAAACCAACAGAAAAGTTACATGACTAAGGGGCTGAAACATGGGAGGAGGAGCAAGATGGCGGAGGAGTAGGAGACCTAATTTTATCAGGTCCCAGGAATTCAGCTAGATAGTTACCAATCCATTCTGAAGACGTACAAAATCCACAGGAGATTGAAGAAAAGAATAGCAACAATTCTATGAACAGAAATCTGGCCACTATCTGGAAGTTAGGACATATGGAATAGTGAATCTGAGGTGATAGAGGAAGACAGACCAGGGTGGGGAGGGAGCCTCTTTCGGCCGGCTACCAGCAAGTGAGAAAGCAGCGGAGCACAAAATGAGAACTTCCAGAAGTCTGCTCCAGTGAGGGACATCGCTCTGGAGGCTAAGCGGGGGAGTAGAATCCTCACTGGGACAGTGCGGTTGCAGGACACTCGGGTCACAGAAAGACTGGGGGTGCCTGAGTGTAGCAGAGCTCCCAAGTGTCAGTGCAGGGAAGCCAGCTGCAGAGGTGGAGCCAAGGAGGAGGCTCTCAGCTTGGGTTGCCATAAACCGTAATCTGCAGTACAGTCAGGCCACTGCTTGTCGAGCAGCGACCCTTCAAGTGGCAGATACGGGGAGACTCGGGGACTCCCCCCACTTCCTCCAAGGGTAGGAGTGGCATGGGAGTAAACTGCAGGAATCGACTGGGTTTGGAGACTCCAAACGAGGCCATGCACCAGACACAGAAATGCTCAGTCACAGGCCTGGTAAGCAAGGAGTGTGCCCAGAGAGTAGGGAGACAGGAGTGATTGACCGCTTTTTCTCTGAGGGCTCATGGAAGAGGGGGGCCTCTGAGCTCTCGGCTCTTCTAGAGCCAGAGATTGGGAAGCCGCCATTTTCATTCTTGTCCTCCAGAACTATACAGAAAGCTTTCTGGGAACAAAAGCTACTGAGAGCAAACCTGACCAGAACACTTAGCCTGGCCCCTGGCAAAGGTGGTGCAATTCTGCCTTGGGCAAAGATATTTAAGAATCACTGCAATGGGCAGAAGATCAGCAAGAACATCCAAGAAGGACCAAGATTACCAATCAATGAGAACTGCAAAACTATAGCTCTAGGGGAATACAGCATATAGAATTCATGGCTTTTCACCCATGATTCTTTAGTCTTTCAATTTTAATTTTCTTAATTTTCTTTTTTTTAAATATTTTCTATTTTTTAAAAAAATTTCTTCTTTCCTTTTTCAACTAACATCTTACCAATTCCTTTTTCAAAGTTTTTAATTTTCATTTTTACATTCATATTCTATCCCTTCACTGTATTTAACCTTATTTTATATATATAACATATATATATGTTATATGTATAAGTATACATAAGTTTTTCTTTCTTCATAATTTTGGGATACAGTTTCTTCTAACAGACCAAAATAGACCCTAAATCTAGTGTATGGCTTTGTTCTAGTCTCCCCCTGATTACATGCTCTCCTTTTTTCTTTTTTTTTAATTTATTTTCTTTCTTTTTTCAACCTTATCAATTCCTTTTTTAAAATCTCTTAATGTTGGGGGTTGCCAGGGTGGCTCAGTGGGTTAAAGCCTCTGCCTTCGGCTCAGGTCATGATCCCAGGGTCCTGGGATTGAGCCACACTTCGAGCTCTCTGCTCAGCAGGGAGCCTCCTTCCCCTTCCCTGTCTGCATGCCTCTCTGCCCACTTGTGATCTCTGTCTGTCAAATAAATAAATAAAATCTAAAATCTCTTAATATTCATCTTTACACTCATATTCTATCCCTTCATTGGGTTTATCCTTATTTTGTATATACATGCTTTTCTTTCTTTAAAATTTTGGGAGGCAGTTTCCTCTAACACACCAAACTACAGCCAGACTCCAGTGTCTGGCTCTGTTCTATTCAACAGCCTAATCATATTCTTTTTTTTTTCTTTCTTTCTTTATCCCCAGTTTTGGGGCTCCCCTAATTTGTTTAGTGTATAATTTTTCTGGGGTCATTGTTATACTTTTATCATTTTGTTCTCTCATTCATCTATTCTTCTCTGGACAAAATGACAAAACAGGAAAAGTCACCTCAAAAAAAAAAAAAAAGAAAGAAAGAAAGAACAAACAAGAGGCGATACCAACTGCCAGGGACCTAATCAATACAGACATTAATAAGATATCAGAACTAGAGTTCAGAATAACAATTATAAAGATACTAGCTAGGCTTGCAAAAAGCATAGAAGATACTAGAGAATCCCTTTGTGGACCAATAAAATAACTATAATCTAACCAAGTCAAAATAAAAAAGGTTATTAATGCAGTGAAATAAAAATGGAAGCTCTAATGGATAGCATAAACGAGAAGAGAAAATTTTGTGATATAGAAGAGCAAATGATGAAGAATAAAGAAGCTGAGAAAAAGAGACATAAACAACTACTGGATCATGACGGGAGAATTCGAGACATAAGTGGTACCATAAGATGAAACAATATTAGAAGACGAAACAATATTAGAAAATGAAACAATATTAGAATAATGGGAAACCAGAAGGAGAAGAGAGAGGCACAAAAGGTATATTGGAGCAAATTATAGTGGAGAACTTCCCCAATTTGGGGAAGGAAACAGTCATCAAAATCCAAGAAGCACAGAGAATTCTCCTCAAAATCAATAAAAACGGTCCATACCCCATCATCTAATAATAAACCTTACAAGTCTCAGAGACAAGGGGAAGATCCTGAAAGCAGCTCAGGACAAGAGGTCTGTAACCTGTAAGAGTAGAAACATTAGATTCGTAGCAGACCTATTCACAAACACTTGGCAGGCCAGAAAGGTCTGGCATGATATATTCAGATCCTTAAATGAGAAAAATATGCAGCCAAGAATACTATATCCAGCTAGGCTGCAATTGAAAATAGAAGGAGGGATAAAAAGCTTCCAGGACAAACAAAAAACTTAAAGAATTTGCAAATACCAAACCACCCCTACAGGAAATATTGAAAGGGGTCCTCTAAGCAGACAGAGAGTCTAAAAGTAACAGAGACCAGAAAGGAATAGAGATAATATACAGTAACAGTCACCTTAAGGCAATACAGCAGCACTAAATTCACATCTTTCAATAGTTACCCTGAATATAAACGGCCTAAATGCACCAACCAAAAGACACAGGGTATGAGATTGGGTTAAAAAAACAAGACCCGGGCTCCTGGGTGGCTCAGGGAGTTAAGTGTCTGCCTTCAGCTCAGGTCATGATCCCAGAGTCCTGGGATCGAGATCCACATTGGGCTCCCTGCTCACTCTGCCCCTCCCCTGACTCATGTGCTTTCTATCTCTAGCTCTTGCTCACTCTCTCTCTAAGTAAATAAATAAAATCTTTAAAAACAAACAAACAAACAAGCACCATCCACATACTGTCTGCAAGAGACTCATTTTAGGCCCAAAGACATCTCCAGATTTAAAGTGAGGAGGTGGAAAACCATTTACCATGCTAAAGGACATCAAAAGAAAGCTGGGGTGGCAATCCTTATATCAGGCAAATTAGAATTTAAGCCAAAGACTATAATAAGAGATGAGGATGGACACTATCATACTTAAGTGGTCTATCTGATAAGAAGATCCAACAGTTTTAAATATCTATGCTCCTAACATGGGAGCAGCCAATTATCTAAACAAATTAATAACAAAGTCAAAGAAACACATTGACAATAATACAATAATAGTAAGGGGCTTTAACACCCCCCCCCCCACTGAAATGGACAGATCATCTAAGCAAAAGATCAAAAAGGAAATAAGGGCTTTAAATGACTGTCTCGATCAGATAGACTTCACAGATATATTCAGAACATTCCATCCCAAAGCAACAGAATACACATGCTTCTCTAGTGCACATGGAACATTCTCCAGAATAGACCACATCGTGGGTCACAAATCAGGTCTCAACCAGTACTAAAAGAATGGGATCACTCCCTGCATATTTTTGGACCACAATGCTTTGAAACTAGAACTCAACGACAAGAGGAAAGTCGGAAAGAACTCAAATACGTGGAGACCAAAGAGCGTCATACTAAAAAATGAACTGGTCAACCAGGAAATTAAAGAACAATTTTAAAAATTCATGAAAATGAGGGGCACCTGGGTGGCTCAGTGGGTTAAGCCGCTGTCTTCGGCTCAGGTCATGATCTCAGGGTCCTGGGATCGAGCCCCACATCGGGCTCTCTGCTCAACAGAGAGCCTGCTTCCTCCTCTCTCTCTGCCTGCCTCTCTGCCTGCTTGTGATCTCTGTCTGTCAAATAAATAAAATCTTAAAAAAAAAAATTCATGAAAATGAAAACACAACAATCCAAAATCTTCAGGATGCAGCAAAGGCAGTCCTCAGAGGAAAGTATATAGCAATACAAGTCTTTCTCAAGAAACAAGAAAGGTCTCAAAAACACAACCTAACCCTACACCTAAAGAAGCTGAAAAAAGAACAGCAAAGAAAGCCTAAACCCAGCAGGAGAAGAGCAGAGCAGAAATCAATGAAATAGAATCCAGAAGAATACCGGGGCAGATCAACGAAACAAGGAGCTAGTTCTCTGAAAGAATTAATAAGAAGGATAAACCCCTGGCCAGACTTGTCAAAAAGAAAAGAGAAAGGACCCAGATTAACAAAATCATGAATGAAAAAAAAAAAAAATCACGAATGAAAGAGAGATCAAAACAACACCAAAGAAATACAAACAATTGTAAGAACATATTATGAGGAACTATATGCCAGCAAATTAGACAATCTGGAAGAAATGGATGCAACCCTAGAGACATATATATTACCAAAACTGAACGAGGAAGAAATAGAAAACCTGAACAGACCCATGGCGAGTAAGGACATTGAAGCAGTCATCAAAAATCTCCCAACAAACAAGAGCCCAGGGCCAGATGGCTTCCCGGGGGAATTCTACCAAGCATTTACAGAAGAATTAATTCCTATTCTCCTGA
The DNA here is from genome assembly GCF_902655055.1 of Lutra lutra. NCBI lineage: Eukaryota > Metazoa > Chordata > Mammalia > Carnivora > Mustelidae > Lutra > Lutra lutra. The sequence continues at coordinate 133,559,749 of NC_062281.1, forward strand.
AACTGTTCCAAAAAATAGAAATGGAAGGAAAACTCCCAAACTCATTTTATGAGGCCAGCATTACCTTGATCTCCAAACCAGACAAAGATCCCATCAAAAAGGAGAATTACAGACCAATTTCCCTGATGAACATGGATGGAAAAATTCTCATCAAAATATTAGCCAATAGGATCCAACTGTACATTAAAAGGATTATTCACCACGACCAAGTGGGATTTATTCCTGGGCTGCAAGGTTGGTGTAACATCCATGAATCAATCAATGTGATACAATATATTAATAAAAGAAAGAACAAGAACCATATGATACTCTCAATAGATGCTGCTTTGACAAAGTACAGCATTGTTTCTTGATCAAAACTCTTCACAGTGTAGGGATAGAGGGTATATACCTCAATATCATCAAAGCCATCTATGAAAAACCCACAGTGAATATCATCCTCAATGGGGAAAAACTGAGAGCTTCTCCCCTAAGGTCAAGAACATGGCAGGGATGTCCACTATCACCATTCCTATTCAACATAGTACTAGAAGTCCTAGCCTCAGCAATCAGACAACAAAAAGAAATAAAAGACATCAGAATTGGCAAAGAAGTCAAACTCTTGCTCTTTGTAGATGATGTGATACATTTTTGTGGAAAACCCAAAAGACTCCACTCCAAGACTGCTAGAACTCATACAGGAATTCAGTAAAGTGTCAGGAAATAAAACCAATGCACAGAAATCAATTGCATATCTATACACCAACAATGAGACAGAAGAAAGAGAAACTAAGGAGTCAATCCCGTTTACAATTGCACCCCAAGCCATAAGATACCTAGGAATAAATCTAACCAAAGAGGCAAAGAATCTGTTCTCAGAAAACTACAGAACACTCATGAAAGAAGTTGAAAAAAAACATAAAGAAATGGAAAAACGTGACATGCTCATGGATTAGAAGAACAAATATTGTAAAACTGTCTATGCTACCTAGAGTAATCTATACATTTAATGCAATCCTTATCAAAATACCACCAACTTTTTTCACAGATCTGGAACAAAATATCCTAAAATTTGTATGGAACCAGAAAAGACCCCGAATAGCCAGAGGAATGTTGAAAAAGAAAACCAAAGCTGTTAGCATCACAATTCCAGACTTGAGTCTCTACTATAAAGCAATCATCAAGATAGTATTGTACTGGCACAAAAACAGGCACATAGATTAATGAAACAGAATAAAGAGCCCAGAAATGGACCCTCAACTCCATGGTCAAATAATCTTTGACAAATCAGGAAAGAATGTCCAATGGAAAAAAACAGTTTTTGCAACAAATGGTATTGGGAAAATTGGACAGCCATATGCAGAAGAATGAAACTGGACCATTTCCTTACACCACACACAGAAATAGACTCAAAATGGGTGAAAGACTTCAATGTGAGACAGGAATCCATCAAAATCCTTGAGGAGAACACAGGTAGCAACATCTTCAACCTCAGCTGCAGCAGCTTCCTCCAGACACATCACCAAAGGCAAGGGAAACAAGGGCAAAAATGAGCTACTGAGACTTCGTCAAGATCAAAAACTTTTGCATAGCAAAATGACATAGCAGATAAAGGGGAAGTATCTAAAATCTATAAAGAACTTATCAAACTCACACCCAAAGAATAAATAATCCAATCAAGAAATGAGCAAAAGGCATGAACAGACATTTTTGCAAAGAAGACAACCAAATGGCCAACAGACACATGAAAAAGCATCAGGGAAATACAAATAAAAACCACAAAGAGATACCACCTTACACTAGTCAGTCTGGCTAAAATTGACAAGTGAGGAAACAACAGATGTTGGTGAGAATGCAGAGAAAGGGGAACCCTCCTACAGTGTTCATGAGGATGTAAGCTGGTACAGCCACTCTGGAAAACAGTATGGAGGTTCCTCAAAAATTTGAAAATAGAGCTACCCTATGACCCAGCAATCACACTACTGTATATTACAGACCAGATAATACAAAGATATCTGAACGGGCACCTGCAAAGATACAAATATATCTGAAAGGGCACCTGCACCCCAATGTTCATAGAAGCAATGTCCACAATAGCCATACTATGGAAAGAGCTTAAATGTCCATCAACAGATGAATGGATAAAGAAGATGTGAGATGTATGTGTGTGTGTGTTCGTGTGTGTGTGTAAAATGGAATATTATGTAGCCATCCAAAAATGAAATCTTGCCATTTGCAAAGGTGTGGATAGAACTTAGAGGGTACTATGCTAAGTGAAATAAGTCAATCAGAGAAGGACAATTATCATACGATCTCATTAATATGAGGAGTTTGAGAAAAGACAGAAGATCATAGGCAAACGGAGGGATAAATGAAACAAGATGAAACCAAAGAGGGAGGGAGACAAACCATAAGAGACTCTAAAGCTCACAAAACAAACTTAGGGCTGCTGGAGGGGAGGGGTAGTAAGGATAAGGTGTCTGGGTTATGGAGACTGGGAAGGGTATGTGCTATGGTGAGTGATGTGAATTGTGCAAGACTGATGAATCACAGACCTGTATGCCTGAAGCAAATAATACATTATAGGTTAAGAAAAAAAGGGTCGGGCTGAAACATACATAGCCCCTGCATTTAGAACAACCAGTTGTTAACATCCTGCCACATTTACCTTCTTTCTCTCTCCATCCATTTCTCTTTCTCTATTTCTATATATACCTATTTTTTGTTAAATTATTTGCAAATATATTGCAGACCTCGGGGTCTTCCAAATCCCGTGGGCTGCTTTGCAGACCTCAATGGGAGCATGCTGTTGTCCCTCAGCATGTATATTGTAAGTATAATGATAGTCTAAAATTGAGGAAATTTCATAGGGAAGCAATATTTTCCAATATACAGTCCATTTACAAATTATGCTAATCAACACTAGAATATAAATCCTATTTATTGGTTTTCAACTTTTATAATCAAACTATAAAACTTGGAAACTTTAAATGTGGTTCTAGAACAGAACATGAGTGGTCTTGGCAATATAAGAGGAGGGAAGAATAGCGCACGCATGCTTATCTTGGTGACTAGACAAGGGAGGCTGCCTGAAGATGATGTGACAAAAATCATGTAGTATTTAAAATAAAAAAGAAAACAGAAGAAGCTAAATCTAATGTAACCCTCAGACTTTGGGAGGGGAAAGAGGAAAAAAAAAGGGAAAACAGATGTACTAAATTCTCCCTCTTCATAGATCAGAAAAATAAATCATGTCTCAAGTTGATAAATCAAGAAAAAGCAAAATAACAGAATAAGGCAGTTTGGTTATATCTCAAAATGTTAATCTAGTTGTTCTCTGTGCATTCCTCCAATTAGTTGCCTTCTTTCAACCCTGAAGAGCTACTTCCTCCTTCCACACTCACCCCTAGGCTGTACCACAGGGAAAAACAGAGATTCAAAGAGCCAGACTAAGAGGTCAGCAGAGTTTTTCCTCTTGCAGAGACTGAATGAGATTGGATTTGGAGAAAGTGTGAGAGAAGAAAAGGGCCAACCCAGTGAAAGGGAAAGGAATGCATCATGGTGGAACAGAAAGAGAAGCCACTCCCGTCAAGGTCTGGACAGCAGCGCACAAGGGATTCCGAAGATAAACTCCCTAACCGTGGACGCCCCCACTCCAATTCATCCCCCTGAATGACAGGTCTGGCATCCAACAACTGGGGACACTGGTAAGACCTCCACCTGAAACAGGGTAAGAGAGAAATTTGCCCTGATGAAGGCAAATCTAGACTGAGCCCGCAGGGGCTGTCCCTGTGAGAGTAGTACATGGAGGATGCATCACCCTGGGCACCAGGATTATTTAATGCTCTACAGGCAACTATCGGGAAAAAATTGTTTTAAAAATCAAGGCTCCGGAGACTGTGACTGGAAAAGAACAGAAGCAGTGTGAGGAATTGCTGCTTTTTATATCAGCAGTTTTGTTGCTCTATTAGATTTTTTTACCATGTACATTACTTTTGCAAAATATTTAAAGAGAAGATTAAAACTAGTGGTTTTCATTACTAAATACCTACTATGAGGCAGGCACCGTGTTGGGTACTTTAAATACCTTCTTTTATTTATTTATTTTTTATTTATTTAGTCTTTATATATTTATTCTTATTTATTTATTCTTTTATTTATTCATTTATTTATTTACTTATTTATAAAAAAAATTAAGTATTGTATATGTAAAGTTAGGGACTCATTATGGATTTAATGAATGAATTACTAAATGAATGCACAGTACATGTCTATCATGGAGCTTGCACACACAAACAATTACTGCATGAAAAGCTTCAAACAATTTCAGAACTCCAGTCTTGTCCACCAACCACTTCATCACACATAGGATCGCTTCTGCCTGGGTTGCATAAAATTGGCATCCACTTTTTCAAAGTTCTTTTGTTTTTGGGAAAGGAAAAAATGGGAAAAATCTATCTTCAATTGATAATTTCAATTTCCGTAGCCTCATTCTGCCTTGGAAGTTCTCAGTCTCCAGTGGTTTGGAAGAGAGGAGCTTCTTCCTGGCATGGAAACCCTGAAGTTGGAGTGAATAAATGGACACTTGGTGTAACACTTCTGAAAGGTTGCCAACCTCTGCTCAGCTGCCTTTTCCACATCAACTCTCATGTACAAAGGAAATCAGAATGTACAGGTTGCTGGGAAAGATACTTCCACATTCTGAATTGCACAAAAATCACAAGTGGTCTCTCACGCTAAATTAGACTTTCAGGGTAAATCAATAGGGTCAGAAAGTGCACAAGACAATAAAACTACAGACCGGACAGTGCTAAATAATAAGTTATCTCTGTCTGTAACACAGTGTAGAAAGTTAGAAAGTAAATAACAGAGGCCATTTTTCAAACCCATCCAGAATGGGCTATTTTAATTTGTATGGCTAAGAATACAATATCCTTCATGGTAAACTCTTGTTTTCAGAGCTTCTAGTTAGTAAGCTTCTAGGAAGAACAGGAAAAATGTTGTCTTATTATACAAATATTGCTGTAGTTTGCAGAGATAGTATTACAATTAAAATCTGTCAATAGATTTATAAAGTTTCATTTTCTTTATATAAGTTCCTAAGATGAAAAACAAATAGAAGTCATAGTAACTAATATTTGTTAAACACCAAGTACCAGACACCAAGCTAAGCACTTGACATCCACTTTGACATTTACTTCTAAAAGTACCTTCTGAGATAAGATCCACTCATATGGCTCCATTTTGTTGATATGGCTAAGCAACTTGTCCAAGATCATTGTTTTAGTCTGGGTTTTCTAGAGAATCAGAAGATGGATGGATGGATGGATGGATGGAGAGATAACGGTTTCAGTTGGGTTGTATATATAGATATATAGGGAGACATAGATTTTTTTTATAAGGGAATTGGTTCACATGATTACAGAGATTGAGAAGTCCAAAATCTACATTTAATAACTGGAGACCCCAGAGAACTGGTGGTAAAAATTCCAGTCCAAGACCAAGTCCAAAGGCAGGAGAAGACCAGTGTTCTAACTTGAAGACAGACAGAGAGAAGAAAAATTCTTCCTTACTCAAGCTTTTAATCTATTCAGGCCTTCAACAGATTGGATAAAGCCCACTCACACTAGGGAGGGCAATTTGCTTTACTCAGTATTTTTATTCAATGTTAATCTCATCCAGAAACATCCTACAGACCCATAAGAAATAATATTTAACCAAACATCTGTACACATGGTCCAATCAAGCGGACATAAAATTAACCATAAAAATCACAGAGCTAATGGGACGCCTAGGTGGCTCAGTTGGTTGAGCAGCTGCCTTCGGCTCAGGTCATGATCCCAGCGTCCTGGGATCGAGTCCCGCATCGGGCTCCTTGCTTGGCGGGGAGCCTGCTTCTCCCTCTGCCTCTGCCTGCCATTCTGTCTGCCTGTGCTCGCTCTCTCTCCCTCTCTCTCTGACAAATAAATTAAAAAAAAAAAAAAAAAACTTAAAAAAAAAAAATCACAGAGCTAATAAGTGGCAGAGCCAGAACTTGAACCCAGGTAATCTGACTTCAGAGTCCTGGTTCCTAACCACTATGATATATCCTTCTCACATCCAGTAAGCCAAAGAGGTAAACTCCATGGTAGGCAGTCAATTTCATCAGGGGTAGGAACTATAGGATCAGTATAGGAAATAGATAGTTATTAGGGTACACCAGGATTTCAATATCTTAGATACACCAGTTCCTTACTAGGAGATCATATCATATCATATATCATATCATCACTCTATTCTATACTAGCTATTTTACTGTAAAACATATGACAAAATTAAAAGCATGTGTAAAACATATATTAAAATCATTAATGAAGGAACCAGCAAGACAACAAAGCTGATTTGAAAGAGAATACAAGAAACTGAGAGGTAAGTAAATAGGTAGACAGGTAGGTAGGTGGACAGGCAGGCAGACAGACAGATGGAGGGATTGGTGGGGGAAAAGATTGCTGGAATAACATTTCTAAGATATATAACCAAAACTGTCTAATGGTTTAGAAAGCAATAAAAACCTGAACATTTGGAATTATCATCTCTACTGTTTAGAAGTCATTTGTTTCTCTACTGGACAGTAATGATTTGTATCTTAGTAGTTTTATATACATTAACATCAACTTTATAGAGTCTGGACTGTAATCAATGGTAAATAATAAGAAAAAATGATATGGTACAATGAAGTCAGACAACCTTTAGGAAAACATGTTAGATAATGCTCTGGTATGAGAGTGAAAGGATAGGGAGTCATCTTTTTGCCTCGTTTCCAAATTTTAGATGCTCTTTCTTAAAAAATAATAATGTATGAATAGATAACATTTCAACCAAAGCTTTCTCTGCATATATACAGTAAGTTAACTTCATGATGATTATGCTAATATCTTGAATGCTTACTGAACTCTTACCATGAGCCAGGTAGTATGCTAACCTACCCTCTGAGAGAGGAGTCCTTACAATGTGGGAAGACCCTGGAGAACCAGCTAACATAGCCATTAAGAGTACTGGCCCTACACCCTGGCAGATGGCTATTTGAAGCCTGGCTTTACTACCTTCAATCTATGATGCTGGAAAACTAACTTACTTGATGTAAGCTTAATTCTTCTATTTTGCACTATGAAGGATAAAAACCACCTTCTAAGGTTACTGTGAGAACATAGTAATCATGAATCTACTATGAGTCAAGAAGAAGGTTGACATACTTCCTGTACTCATAGTCTAGAGTCAAAAGATAAACAATTAACATAAAATACTATTATATGCCAGGTGAGGATAAGTAGCATAGAGAAAAAGCAAGATGAGGAGAATGGGGAGCAGAAGAAAGTTATGGCAATATAGCTATCAGGGGAAAATCTGCTTAGCAAGTAAAGGAAGAAGAGCTCCAAAGGACGCAAGGGATAAAGTCATGCGGTTATCTGGGAGAAGACTGCTCTTGGCAAAATAAGAACCAAAGCAAAGACTCTGAGGCAGGATAATTAGTTTAAAGGAGAATAGCAAGGAGGCCAATGTGGATGGAATGGAGAGAGCAAGAGAGAGAGTGAAAGGAAATATTTTCAGAGATGGAGATGGGAAGTGGATCCTACAAAGAGGTGGGCTTGTGGAGTGGTCCTATAAGATATTGGTTTTACTGTGGGTAAGATGGGACGTGACTGAAGAATTCTGAACAAAGGAATGGCAGGATCTGCCTTCAGTTGAAAGGACCATGCAGAGGAGATAATGTATGTAAACTCTTAGCATTGTGTTTAATAAATGTTATTGTGTTATTACTTTTATCATTATCAATTATATTCCAAGGTAGAGATACTACTAGGATTTTCACAGACTTTGCTGTTAACATCTTTTCTGTGGATGTGAGATATGGCAGCATCTAACAGGCTTGGTTACCTGCCTCTTTTCTTCTTTGCTCTTTCATTCATTCTCTTATCCCCTTTCTTCTCCCTTGCCCCTGTTGTCTTTACACTCTGTCTTCTTTCTATGCCTCTGCTCTCCTGCCTTGCTTTCTCCCTTCTTCAGTATTATTTCATCCTCCTGCTTTTCCTGAGAAAAACCGATTCAAGAAGACTTTTCTCAAGGTTGGTTAGTGAGCGTGGAAATGGGATAGGCAGAGGCCAACAGTGTCAGCGTCTGTTCCTCAATGCCCAGAAGAAAAGGCTGAGCCCACATGCAGGGCGATGGTGTCTGCTGGTGTCGCCTGCTCTGACACATCCATGGGAAGGAAGGCTGGCCTGCTCCTGGCACAGTGGCAGTCACTTCTAGGGGTTCAACATTCATTGGCTGTGAGTAATCATCTGTTCTTTATACACCAGAACCAAGGATTCTGAGGACCTAGCATGACAGACAGGTTGGGCTGGATGGGACATGATGGAAGGCTAGAGCTGGGAGCAATGTGTGAGAGAGGGAGGCTGGAGAAAGGCTGGAAGAGCCTAGGAGGACCCCAGCAAGGGAGTGGAAAAACACTAAGTATCATCTTCTCCTATTTCATCAGGTTGGTAGCTCTTGTCTTCTGTGAGTATGTTGAAAGAAAGAGAGATGGGGAACCACGAGAGAACAACATTTGTTCAGCCCTTCCACACCAGCATGGCACTCATTCTTTAAGTACATTCTCTCATGCAAATGTCCTAACAACCCTGTGAAGTATAGCGTATTATTCCAGATCTGGCAGTTTTCAAAATTGTTGATCTTTCTTCTATGCCCTACTCCTCTCTAGGGGCAAAAAGAAATAGCTCAGTGTAGTGGAAATGGTATTCTTTGAACATCTAGTTATTCTTCTAGGCAATGGAGACACAGTCATCATGAATAAAACAGACAAAATGCGGGTCCTTATAGAGCTCACATTCTAGTGGGGAAGAGAGACAATAAACCAAGGTAAGTAAATTAGAAAGTATGTCAGATATTAGTAATAGCTAGGGAGAAAAAATAATGCTGGGAAAGAAAGTAGGAAGGGAAAAGAGAGCAGAGGTTAGGGTGGTTTACAGGCAGCAACCTCTTTGACCTCAGCGGCAGCAACCTCTTTGACCTCAGCCGCAGCAACTTCTTCCTAGAAACATCACCAAAGGCAAGGGAAGCAAGGGCAAAAATGAACTATTAGGACTTCATCAAGATCAAAAGCTTCTGCGCAGCAAAGGAAATAGTCAACAAAAACAAAAGGCAACTGACAGAATGGGAGAAGATATTTGCAAATGACATATCAGATAAAGGGCTGGTATCCAAAATCTATAAAGAACTTAGCAAACTCAACACCCAAAGAACAAATAATCCAATCAAGAAATGAGCAGAGGACATGAACAGACATTTCTGCAAAGAAGACATCCAGATGGCCAACAGACACATGAAAAAGTGCTCCATATCACTCGGCATCAGGGAAATACAAATAAAAACCACAATGAGATACCACCTCACACCAGTCAGAATGGCTCAAATTAACAAGTCAGGAAATGACAGATGTTGGTGAGGATGCAAAGAAAGGGGAACCCTCCTACACTGTTGGTGGGAGTGCAAGCTGGTGCAACCACTCTGGAAAACAGCATGGAGGCACCTCAAAAAGTTGAAAATAGAGCTACCCTATGACCCAGCAATCGCACTACTGGGTATTTACTCTAAAGATACAAATGTAGTGATCCGAAGGGGTACGTGCCCCTTTGGATCATTACATTTGTATCTTTAGAGTAATGTTTGTTTATAGCAGCAATGTCCACAATAGCCAAACTATGAAAAGAACCTAGATGTCCATCAACGGATGAATGGATAAAGAAGATGTGGCACACACACACACACACACACTCTCACAATGGAATACTATGCAGCCATCAAAAATGACATCTTGCCATTTGCAAAGGTGTGGATGGAACTAGAGGGTATTATGCTAAGCAAAATAAGTCAATCAGAGAAAGACAATTATCATATCATCTCTCTAATATGAGGAATTTGAGAGACAGGGCAGGGGGAGTCATGGGCAGTAGGGAGGGAAAAAATGAAACAAGATGGGATTGGGTGGGAGACAAAACATAAGAGACTCTTAATCTCATGAAACAAACTGAGGGTTTCTGGGGGTTGGGGGGTAGGGATAGAGTGGCTGGGTTATGGACCTTGGGAGGGTATGTGCTATGGCGAGTGCTGTGAAATGTGTAAGCCTGATGATTCACAGACCTGTACTCCTGGGGCAAATAATATATGTTAATTATAAAAAAAAAGGGTGGTTTGGAAGGGGGGATCCAGTAGTCTCTTTAGAAGCATATGGTGAAAGACCCCTTTTAGACCATGTGACTATAAATTGAAGTCCTCTTTAAAAAAAAATAGAATCTACGGGCGCCTGGGTGGCTCAGTGGGTTAAGCCTCTGCCTTCGGCTCAGGTCATGATCTCAGGGTCCTGGGATCAAGTCCCGCATCGGACTCTGCTCAGCAGGGAGCCTGCTTCCTCCTCTCTCTCTCTACCTGCCTCTCTGCCTACTGTGATCTCTGTCTGTCAAATAAATAAATAAAATCTTTAAAAAAAAAATAGAATCTATTTTTAATTCAAGTGTGATTAACATATGTTGTTATATTAGTTTCGAGAGTACGATTAGTAATGCAGCCATTCTGTACATCACTCAGTGCCCATCATGGTAAGTGTATTCTTACTCCCCATCACCTATTTCACCCATGCCCACCCCCACCTCCCCTCTGGCAATCACCAGTTTGCTCTTTGTAGTTAAAACTGTTTTTTTTATGGTCTCTTTTATTGTTGTTCATGTGTTTTTGTCTCTTTAATTCTGCACCTGAAATCATATGGTATGAAAAGCCCTTTTTGTAAACACAGGCTTTGCCATCTTCCCAGAGTAGCCAAAGTGAACAGTTTCCAATCCTGGTCTCTAACAGGGTACTTGGCTTCTTCTCAGATTCCATCTCAAGATGGCCATCACTGGCTGCTGGAAGTTGCTTTCCTCATCCTACACCTGCAGTTCCTCCCTTCTAGCATAATATCATGGCTGTCCTTTCACACCACTTCAACAAACTAGAATTCAGTTGCCTATTCGTTCATTGCATGTTGTCTCCACGGCCATTTACATTCTGACTTTCAGGAGCCCCAGGATAAGGTCTTGCCCCACACCCATCCCATGACAAGTGCTTAGCTTAGTGCCTATCATCTAGAAGGTACCATGGCCCTTTGACACGTAAATAAATGAATATGCTACTTGAGGCAATGCTCAGACTGCCTTAATTTGTCTGTAAAAATTTGCTTTGCAATTACTTTCCACTAGCACACTTATCCTGGAATGCTATTTCATGGCATTAACACCCTATTGAGGTTTTAAAAAAATAAAAGGCAAAGAATATCAAAGCACTTCAAAGCGAAAGGGACGTGTTTGGTCCTCACTTCTCTATAGTCCACAGGGTTTTGCTTCAGATGTTGAAAAGAAGAAAGGGGAAGGAAGAGAGGTATTTGTTCTGACCTTGAGGACAGGGGAAGCTGCCTACATGCCAGCAGTAGACAGGCTCCGGTTCCTCAGAGCTGCTCTCGCTGTTCATCCTGGCTGCATGCCTACTTTCTGTCTGGTTTGGACTATCTTCCCAGGCATTCTAGGATCCGTATTCAGCTCCCACAGAATTCGGAGCACACACAGATCTCCCCCTCTTTTTATTTTCGTTTCTCCTGATTTGGACTTGCTCATCTTTTTTGTTTTTTTTTTTTTTTAAGATTTATTTATTTATTTATTTATTTGATAGAGATCACCATTAGGCAGAGAAGCAGGCAGAGAGAGAGGAAGGGAAGCAGGCTCCCTGCCGAGCAGAGAGTCCGATGCGGGGCTCGATCCCTGGACCCTGGGAACATGACCCAAGCCCAAGGCAGAGGCTTTAACCCACTGAGCCACCCAGGCGCCCCATGGACTTGCTCACCTTGCTTAGCCTTCCTTTACCCTTCCTCTTACAGTTCCTCCAGACTGCAGAGCAAACTGGTATCAAAACCCAAGTTTTATACGTGAGGCTCTTTCACAGAAAGAGTGGTAAGGCTGAAGATGTCCATTTTACTTTTGTTACTATGTGTCTCAAAAGAGAAAGCTTCCCTACTCAGATGATAAAGCACTCACATTAATCTTTCAATTCTGAAGATATTCCATTTATCTATCAAAAAGTAGGGAAATACAGCTTAGAGAAATTCATTTAGGGAAAGAAAAAAATCTAACAGGATAATCAAATGATGACTGAAATGGCTTTCAGCTACAAGTGGATTATTCAGCATAAAGAAGGATGAAATACACACACATCGTCTATGACCTTGCCATGGTCATCATGAGATTAGAGACACAAAATGTACTGAAAAAGTCCCTTAAACCTAGGATGTTAATGGGTAGGCAGACAGTCAGCTCTAGACTCTGTGACCCTTCTGGGTGCTTCACGCCCTGAGCCTCCTCCAATCCCCCACAGTTGTGGAGGAAAATCTTACTTCCAAACACAAAGCCTTGCACAGCATATCAGTATTTTAATGTTCTCAGGCTTTTATAAAAACTAGACCATTTCACCACCTGCCTTAGAAAAGAAAGTATGTGGATTATATTTCAAATATTTCACTTTCATCCTTTGGCAGAGCTTAACTCCTCCTGGGGGATTAGTTGCCAGCAAGGTCGGGCTGTCAGAAGCTATCCTAAGTGCTTCTCACTGGTCCCTAGCCAGGTAGGGGTCAAGGTCCCAAAATTCCTCAGTGATTTCTTTCCCAGAGTAGCTGTGAGCCTTCGTGAGGGACAAATACACTTCTAAGCCCCAGCTGGCTTACGGGGAGCACCCTCCTGACTGAGAGGTATAACAGCAGAGACTGGCCACAGTGGCCATGATCTCCCATCCATCCTACCCTGTCCTCACCAACCCCCAAAGGTTCACCAGTCTAAATGGCACACATTCACTCATCAGCATTTCCGTGCTGGGAAACTGCTTCTCTTTCTGGACCTCTGTGCACAATTCCCAGAGCCTGGGGCCATCGGCTGTTTCCTCCTCACTCTTGTTCAGAGAGAAAATGAAGGTCGCCCTCTGGGTCACCTGGCAGCCCCACAAATCCATTCTGAGGGGCCGTAGCAATGATAACTAATATTTGCCAAGTGCTTTGAAGTTCACCAAGGGGTTTCATATATATTGCCAGGAATTCTCACAATAGCCCTGTGAGGCAATTATTATCATTATCCACACTGGCTCCTTCCCTGTCCTTTGAATCCCTGAAGCAAGCTAGGAGCATGTGTTCAGGGCACGTGTTCTTGCCTTTTCCCTTGCTGAGAACAGTCTTCTTTCAGATACCTGCATGGCTTTCTCCCTCACTTCCTTGAGGTTTCTGCTGAATGTCATCTTACCACATAATATCATCTTCCCCGAATGTCTTCTAAGAACAGCCATGGACTCCAGCTTCCTTATCTGCTTCAACTTTCCTTCGCAGCACTTATTCACATACCCTTACACATCCACACATTTCTTGTTGTTTACTAGTCTCCTGTCACTAGGCTGGAGCAGTGGTCCGTGTTGTTCACTGTTCCACCCCAAGTGCTTAGAATTGTGCCTGACACATAACACGTAATCAGTAAGTAACCGCTGAAGAATGAGGCCCATTTTACAGTGGAGCAAGCCCTGTCTCACAGCAGGATAGCAAGAGGAAAATACCTGACTCAACATACTAGTATGTTAATGCCGCTATAACAGATTACCACAAATTTAGTGGCTTAAAACAACACGAATTCATTATCTCTCAGTCATGGAAGTCAGAAATCCAAATCTGGGCCTTCCTGGGCTAAAATCAAAGTATCCACTGAATACCAGTATCCTAGAGCCTTCTGGACGCTCTAGGAGAGAATCCTTTTCCTTGATTTTCCAGCTTCTGTGGGTGGTCTGCCTTCCTCGGCTCATGCCCTTTCTTTGAATTTCACTTCATCTTCAAAACAGCAGCACAGAACCTTTCATCTCTGACTGACTCTCTTTTCTCAGTCTTTCACCTGTAAGGACCCTGGTGATCACACTTGGCCCACTCAGGTCATCCAGGATAATCTCATCTCAAGATCCTTAACTTCATGATATCTTCAAGTCCTCTTTGCCAGAAGCTAACATAGCTACAGGAATTAGTATGGGGCCATCTTTGGGGGCCACGACTCTGCCCACTACACTCAAGGTCACTCAGTAGTAAATATCAATGCTGAGACTATCGTGTAGGTTAACTTTCTGAAACCAGTAGCTGCCTCATCAAAAAGAAGGAAAAGGCACCCTGAGAAAGTCCCTGATAACAGCATCACTACCAATGACAGACAGCTGGGAACCATTCCAGCCTCTCTCACTGGATGCTCCTCCTGATTCCATCCCAGGTGGATACCTGGGCAGATAATGCTCGATGACTGTGATGCCTGTAGACTTAATTTCTTCATCTGTTGACAAACAGGATATGGAGTTGCTCCCAATTCTTTGGATCATAATCGGAGACAGGGGCTCTCTGGAGCAGAGTTTCTCAACCTCAGCACTACCGATAGCTCAGGTCAGATCATTCTTTGTTGGGGATGAGAGTGAGCAATGGCCTATACACAGTGGGACATTCTTCAAAGGTATCATCCTGGCCTCTCCCCGCATCACCTCTCTCCCAGTTATGACAACCAAAATGTCTCCAGAGATTTATAAATGTCCCATGGGTGAGGGAGGGAGCAAAAAAAAAATCACCTCACTTGAGAACCACTTCCCTAGAGGAAACGGACCTAAATGCCATAGTGTGAGGGGGGAGGGATGCATCACATGCCCAGGAGTCTGGAATTAGAGATGTCTTTGTCTTCATCTACACTTAGGCCCATCACTTATAATGCAGGATTCTGGCTGAAATACATTTGGCTGCACCGAGTATAAAGTGTTTCCCCATACTGCTGGCAAAACATAATTAACCAAATGACAATGGCTTTCACATACACATTGATTCCTGTAATTTCAAGTCTCCATTACTAGATAAATCAACGGCAGAATTATATTTATCAGCAAAAGCCTCCTCTCCTGGCAGACTTTTTGTTAAATATATTAATCCTAGAAGAATAATACTTTCCCTCAGCTTTGCAAAGCAGTCCACCCATAAAAATGTTAATAGCCACAACATCATTTTTAGTATGCTGCTCCTCCATTAGCTCTGCGGCTCCCCCACACAGCACAGCTGGGGCTTTTCTGAAGATAAGGTGCGAGACAGAAAGAGGCTGGTCTGTGGGGGCCACGCAGCTCAAGGACTTCTGGGGGAAAGTTCATGCAACCGGTAAGTTCTTGTCTGGACATGTACCACTTCACACAGCCCTCCGGAAATGTCACTATGGCCCAGAGCAAGGTTAATATCCCTGCACTCTCAGTACTGCAGGGAAGACCCCATTTGGTGTGACCAAGGCATGCTACAGAACCACAGAGGAAGGGGCACAGCCCCCACGGGTCTCACAAGCCCCTTAGGTTCTCGTATTGAGGTCAGAGCTTCTTGAACATGCAAGTAAATGCTCTGGAGATCTTCGTAAAATTCATATTTTGATTCCGTAGGTCTGGACCGGGCCCTGATTCCACATTTCTTTCTTTTTTCTTTGGAAGACGTATTTATTTCTTTTAGAGAGAGAGAGAGAGCACGTGGGAGCGGTGGGGAGGGGCAGAGGGAAAGGGACAGAATTCCCAGCAACCTCCCGACTAAGCATGGAGCCCCACGAGAAGCTCGATCCCATGGCCGTGAAATTATGACCTGAGCTGAAATCAAGAGTCAGACACAACAGACTAAGCTCCCCCAGGTGCCCCTGATTACACGTTTCTAACCCGCACCCAAGTGATAGTGGTCTGCAGGCCACACGTTTGGTATCAAATGCTAGACCACCTGCTCTTAAGCCCCTCACCCTTTAGACTGCTGAGAAAGGCTTCATATTCCAAGAGGAGCACACCCCTGAATGGAAGCCACTGGTAACTAGTCCTACTTCACACACAAAGAGAAGTTTGTGGCCTCGGTTACTCTGGATTCCAAACCCAGTGGGAGAGATAATTTCACGACTTATTTCTGTACCACGATAATTGCACAGTAGCTCTTGCCGTTTATTAGCACGCACATCTGGCAGCTCTCTTGCCTGCAGGCCGGCAGGCTCCAGACTCCAGAGTCCTGCAGAGCCCGGGCGAGCATCCAGTTGCTGACACAGCAGCCAGAGGGTGCTTGGTGACTGCAGAATGACTGTGCACGGTGTCCAAGGGGGCCCAGCCTGGCCTCCCCTTAAGCAACAGGAGGGGGACCGATCTGGGTGAAAGCAGAGCCCGGAGATCAGAGGCTGGCCTCAGCCCAGGACGTCACTTCTCCAGCTGCGGGCAGATTTGAATAATTGGGGCTGTGAGGCAAATGCAGATGCCTTCTTTGGCCTGTGAAGTGAGCCCTGCGAGTTCCCACTCCGGAGGCGCATTAGCTCATCTGGAGGAAGCCCTGGCTACTTGATAATGCATCTGCTGTGCACAAACACCGCGCAGACCAGACCAAACGCGCACAGGAGGGGGAATAACTAAGGAGTCCTTTTGGTATGGCTGGGAGGGGGGAGGGAGAGGTGGTGCATCTCTGTTTAAATTCAGGACATGAGATTCCCGCCACTCTTACCCTTGCCTGCGCCACTGAATCAGCCTTGCCCTTTGACCTGGACCAAGTCACCAACCTTTCTCTTGCCTCATATTTTCTCTCATCAGACAAATGAGAATAAAAAGAACTCCTCTTCACAGAGATGCTGGGCAGTCCAGTGTCCCACATCAGGCACTGAGCGGAGTGGGGGGAGGGTGGGAAAACCTGAGATGTCCTCATGGACTTCACCACTCACAGCTGTTTCATTTGGAACAAATCAGTTAAATCTGGAGTGACTTAGTTTCCTCACCTGTATAATGAGGTTAATGATCCAATGATTATCTCACCAATTTCTAATGGAGATCAAATAAAAACATGACTGTTGTCAACTGCCCAACGTGCTGAGATTACATCATCGATGGCAAATGGGATACAAGGGCCTTGTTTATACCACAAAGACACATTACTGTTTAGAATCAGAGCTTTCTACACTACTGTCTTGGGATTCACTTATGTAGCAAATTTAAGGGCACTCCACGACCATCATTATGGAAAACAGTAAACAGTCTGTGCCTTGTCATGCTAAGAAATATGATACTAATAACATGTTTTAGATCAAAGTTTCATTATTCAAACAAATAATTGAAACGATGCCAAAAAAATTTAAGATACCTGAGCTCAGCCTCACCTCCCTCATGTAAATGCAGTCTACCCTGTGTTCTTCCCAGTAAGCTAATGGCACTCCAAGGAAATCCACAGTGAGGAAGTGCATCTTCCCTCCAGCCTGCTCAGCCTGCTCAAGCATTTTCATCCTTGCCTCGTGTCAGGCAGACTTGGGGAGTATGACCCTGACCTCCAGACCTGTTAATTATTCTTCATCAAAATAGGAGTGTTTATTAAAATCAATGTAGCCCATCCAGCTATGGCACTGCTGGCTGAGCCCAAGTTGGGAAAACTGAAAATAGCAAGCAAAAAGAGGAAAACAATTTTGCATGGCTCTTTTGGATTAATAAAATCAGTAATTTTATCAGAAGTAAGTTATCATTCTAGCATGCTAGAGATATATGGTCAGTCAACCTAGCCTGGTGGAATAAGGGTGTTATTGTAAGAGATAGTCATTCATCCCACACATTCCTTGAGCACCTACCACATGCTATGCCATGTGTGTAACTGGAAAACATTACTGGGAAAAGGAGGTATATTAAATCTTCAATTAATTACTTACTTGGTCTTTACTGAGGTAGACATCAGCCTGAGTTCTGCTCCCAAATAATCTTTTGAAGCAAGTAGGTGTAGGCATGTTACCAAGGAGTGACAAATGTAGAGAGTGCTCAGAGAAAACTAACAAAGTCAGTAGAGGATTGAATGGCACTGACTCAAGCTTTTTGAAAGTTAGAGTAATACTTTGAATATGTGTAACTCCTGGGTGTGCATTAGCATCACCTGTGAAGCTTTCTAAACACATCTCTGCTATCTGTGACCCGGTCTAACCTCCAGAAAGCCCAGCCTCTCAAAGCATGGTCCCAGTACCAGAAACATCCGCACCACCTGAGAACACATTCCAAATTTAAACTCTTGAAACTGATCTCAGATCAACTGAATCTGAGACCCTGGGGCTGGGGCCCAGCAACTGGTGTTTTGCCTAATCCTTCAGGTGAATGTTAAAATTTGAAAATGGCTTCCCTAAATTATACTTTACAAGGTCTAAGGTGTGCTCATAGAAGAAATCAGTCTGTTGGTGGATCACTGCACACGACTGTGGTTCCCACAAAAGCAAAATATAAAGGGAGACATTCAGGGGAGGATAATTAACATAATCACAGAGACAGAATCCCATTCCTCTGAGTTCAGACTCAGTTCAAACTTGGTAAAGTTAGATAGCAAGTTTAGAAAATCATAAATGCTGTAGATCAAAGGAGCATGGATCCCATTGCCAAAATGCTAGGAAGCAGTAACAGCAAAGAGAAGCACGAAGGCAGAAATCTTCAGAATAAGTAAAAGCAAGCACTGCCTTGTCCGGTGTATAATAAACACATGTAGTTCTACCAGGTGAAATCATCTTTGAAGGTAAGAGATAGTATCTTATTAAATTTATTCATCAAAAGTCAGTAATGCTTAAAGTTACAGATTCAGATTCCTGGGTTTCTTCTACCTAGTAGCTCTATGATCTTGGGCAAATCACTTAACTTTCCCGAGTCCCAGGATTCTATTGTATAAAATGGGAAACTACTTACCTGCCACATAGCATTGTTGTGAATAACAAATGTGTTGATATATGTAAAATAGCAGGAAGCACTTGATAAATGTTAGCTACCATAATCATTTTAATATCTTCACTATGTCCTATTGCACCTGGCCCATTATTCAAGTATTGGTCGACTTAAATTGATAGGTCTTTTAAAAGTCTTAGGAATTTTACCATGTATTTATAAACAAGGAGAGAAACGAAACATGGATAAACAAGGACAGCAAGATTCTTTGGGGAGTGAGGCAGAAGATAATTGTTTCATTGACTTGGATTAATAAAAAATTTTTAATGAAGGTTGAGATAAATTGATGGATATCAACTCCATAATTGGAAATTATGAGAACTTAATAATATTTGAACTGAATTACAGAGATAAAAATAGACTCAAGATTAGAAAGGATCTTGGCAAGCACTTATTTCCAAAACAATATAAGACTATATATTTGACAGCATCCCTGTGAGTCTTGGTATGAACACTTCCAGTCATGAGACCCCATTATTTGACAAGATAGCACATTCCAACTTTGAACGGTTTGGATGCCCAGAAAGTTATTACTTATATTGAACTCAACTCTGCCTTCATATTTTCTGATCACTTATCCTCCTTCCTGTGATTTTAAAATACAAATCTTGCTGAGCATTTCTACCCATTGAATATACTATGTGTGAGGAGAGGCACATCTCTGGATAAAATCAATCTGTTTTTCTGTTATGGCTAAAATAAACACTACACTGAAATTCATACATTATAAAATATTTTTGGATGTGCTTCTCTCTGAGTGGAGGCACTAATCTTGGCAGAAAGAAAATGAAAGGGGCTTGGGATATAAAGAGGATCCTACCTGGAAGTGCCACATGGTTATGGAGCAGAAGTCAGCTCTGCACACAAGTACTGACAATATACAGTTAAAGAGGCTCTGATAGATATATGTTGAGGCCACGCAAGAACACAAGCACACCAAGAAAGAGGAGGTTATCAGAAAAGGCCTGGAAGCTGAGTAGTTCACCAGGTAAATGAGGGGAGGGGCAAGCATTTGAAAATTCAGAAAGGTGTAAAATATACTGTGTATTCTGGAACTCAAAGTGATTCAGCACAGCCAAAGCACCAAGCTCTGTGAGGAGGGATGCAGTGAGAGACAGGCACATGTCAGAGTCTGTAGACCAAACAGTCATAAGGACTCTACATGGATTCACAACACAAGCTCTAACCTTGTAACCACCTTCTCCACTCCCTCAAGGAATGCCATTAGCCCTAAACCCCTAGCACAGCCTACGCATGGTGGAAACCTGACTCATCACGGCCTTATTTCTTTCCAAGAATTGGTGTCTACTCTGTTCTATAGAAGGCAACTTAGAGCCCAGGGAAGTTAAGTATCTTATCTCGATCTGACTACTATGGGGACCATAAAGGAAAATCAATCTTACAATTTGCCAAGTCCCAACTTTTCCAAACGTTCCTATGTCTCTTTCATGCATTAAAAACAAGAAAAAAGAAACGACTAGATAAAGAAAGTGCACCTCACTTCACGGCTTCCGTGAAAAGGAATTGATGGGATCCAGAAACCAGTGTTGGCGGGTTAGTAATGAGTCCCCCAGCAGAACATTCTGGTGGGTTCAGCTCCCACAAGACATCTGAACCAAATACCTTGTTTTCCCTTTGGGGATCTCCGTTGTTATTAAACCAAGTAAGCTCCATTAAAAACACTGAGTTGGTGGAAGGTACTCTGCCCACACTAATGCACTGACACAGAATTAACTCCAGGTAAGAAAACTGTGAGTACAAGGAAATTTATAACACTAATGACTTTAACAAATCTGAGCTGATTAACAGGACGCCATGAACTGAAATCCTTGTGTTCCTATCAATCTTCCAGGAAACTTCCCGAAAGCACACTTGTGGGAGAAAAATCCGTGAGATATTCTAGTCAGGTTTCTTCATAAAAAGAGAGGACTAATTGGAAAAGACACAGTACACTGACGAGTGGGGTGATTATTAGCTAGTAATTCTTCAGTTACCACTCTTTTTGGTAAACAAATGTCTACATTTACATTTACACTCGTTCCCCCATAAACAAAGTCTCTGACACTTTTTCAAACAAAGCCCCCCCCACCGAGATACATACTCATCAGCTCAAAGCCCGCCCTAATCAGTCGGCAGTAGTGGGGAATTTCGGTGATGCAACATTTTCATGCTAAGACTATTACAGGAGAAGGAACCTGCAAGCAACTGGGTTAGATGAAGAATTGAGAGCAATCTATCCAGCAATTAGAGGGGTAAGTTGCAGAACACTTAGGAGATGAAGGTTCTGAACAAGAATGTTAATGAAGCAGCATTTGAGCAGGAAAGGGGGAACAAAGGTTCTACTCAATCATTACTTAGCTGGAAGATTAAAGAAGCCTTTGGATGGTGGCATATCCACTGAGTGACTGCATTAGGAACACATCTGGATATAGTCCTTGGGCATTTGTTTGCCCGATTAATTTTCCGTTAAAGATGGAATGGGCACCTGCTCATAAGCTGTAGAAAACATCCACTCCTTCCTCAGTCCTATATTCCACTATTCCATAACAAGCAACCTTTTTCTACATCAAACTATACGGTTGTTCATCTCCCCTGCATTGGTCAGGTGAAACCACTACCTATCTGAGTGACAATATCCGACAATCATCTTAACAGGGTCTTACTCAGAAGGAACGGCCAAGAGCCTCATATCAGCATCACAGCTATGCTAGGTATCATCTATTAGCGCACACTATCTATTTTTACCTTCTTCTGTGCTCTTCCCCTATCTTGCAGAGCAAAGGCTGAAAAACAAACAGACTTCCTGATCACTATGGTCCTCGATGGCGTTTATATTCTGTCTATGGAATGCATTACTGCAAGACCTGAAATGCAGAGGAGATGGATAATCTTTCTTTGATGGCTGAAGTGTGGCCTCTGATAATTCTGAGTTTCCACAGCATTTTCACTGACTAGACACCATATTCGTGATGTGGAAAGACCCAGTAACTTCCTGCAGCTATCTGCTCTTGAGTAAATTACTTCAGTTCTCTGTCTCTTGGAGTCATCACCAGCAAACAGTGGGATGATAATGATATCTACTGCATAGGGTTCCTTTGAAGACTAAGTATCTGGCAAGAAGCTTAGGTATTATTTCTGCAATTTGGTGTTAGGTATTATTTCTGCTGCATATAACCACCTAGAAGGATGTCTGGCAAAAAGAGGTGCTCCGTAAGGGTTAGCTAAGATGAGGAAAATAGTTTAAGACCAAAAGGATATAACTGGTAAAGGAAGAGACTGAATGTCAGAAGATAGCGGACAGTGTGCAGCATTTCAACAAATTAGTCTCTCTGTGCTTCATTTATGTAATGTGCCTAATTCAAACAGAGACGATATCAGGTTCACAAGATCATTTATTACATGGGATAATATGTTTATAAACTTTGTAAGGCAAGAAGAATTATGCAAGTGTTTATCAACAGTAGTGACAATAAAAGTGCTGAGGGGTTCACAGGAAGGAATTGTGACTTCTATGGAGAATCAGGCAAACCACCACGGAGGAAATAGTGTTTGGAAGGGCATTGAGGGGTGGGTAGATTTTCTACACAAAGCGATGACAGGTAGGAGCCTTCCAGTCTGAGCTAAGGCATGAAGGTGAGAACTCGAAAGACCAATAGAGAACATGTTATTCTTCTTCTAACATCTTCTTCGAGCAGTTCTGCCACATAAGTTCTGAGAAACAGTTAAGCAAAGAAATCCTAAATGAAACATCCTAATTGGATTTCTGCATATTTAGCATCGCTTACAGAAAAAAACCAGTTATGGGGGCAGGTTGCACTGAAAAGAGAAAGCTCATGGGCATGATTAGGTAGCCTACAGAATTTAGGATGCATTCTTCTGAGTTTAAAGCAAAAGAGAAAAAAGAAAGCTTCCTACTAGCAGGAAAATGTCAAGGTGGCTCAGGTGGTGAATATGATTCTGTTGCCATGCTTCCTGTGTTTTTGTCAGCATAAGAATTTGCAATACAGGCAAAGCACTCGCTGAAGAGATGAATGACCTCATGTTAGGTGACTCCATTCCCAATCTCTAAGTGGAGGATAACAACAATGGGCTGAGGGTGAGTTATTTAATGAAAAGGAGACTTATAATGATCGTGCTGGTTTCAAGAAACAAAGAAGCAAATTGGCCACAGACCCATGCACAAAACAAATAAATAGGCAAACAAACAAATAAATAATTCTGGAGATGATGAGGGCACCGGAATCAGTTCATATGCATGCTCCCACAGATATCAAAAGCAAATCTGCCTCTTTGAAGTAGATGTTCAAGAAAGAAACACAAGGGCTATTTGGCTTATAGCTGAGCACCCAAAACTGTGCCTCATTTTCATCCTCTGTGGATTTCTGACAAACTATACCAATTTCCACCTAATTTTAAATCAAGAGAATATATTACCATAAACCATGAGCTCTTTAATTTGGGAACATCAACATTTTTGCTCTGAAAGGCTGTCCTGAACACATCCTGCCAGAAAGCTCATATTATTGCAAGGATACAGGGTTAAAAGGCTCACTGCAGCCAGGGATGAAACACAGTCATCAACCATACTGCTTTTGAAACAGGGCTTAAATAACTTATAAAACAGCCTGTGTCTTTTGAAAAATATAAGTAGAGAGGTATGAGGTCAACTCATCAGCAAGATAGCAAGAATGGTGGTGCTATGGTTGTTATGCCTACCAGTACAATAGAGTAAAAAGTCAGGAAGAGAGCTTCGGTTTTGTACTCAGCCCAGATGCAGACTGCGGCAAGGTGATCAACTTACATCAGCTCACAGCGGTAAGTATAATCTCAACTCTTATTACTCACCATCCAACCCACAAAAGCACACAAGACCAAGTGACATATGAGAGACACAGGCAGCTGAACCCCGACCAAAGGAAGTAGGGGGCCAGTATGGAGAATAACATGTTAACACACTGGATGCTCTTGATCACAGGACTAACCCTAGAATTCTGGAGTCCAGGGTTGAAGACTCAGCCCTGCCACGAGGAGCAAGTGTGACTTGGAACAAGTTTTATAACCTTTCTTAGTCTCGACTTCCTTATCCACAATATGGGAGAATAATGTTACATAACTCATACTGTGAGATATTTTTAAATTCATTGATTCATTAAAAGCCTTATATACTGTTATACTTAATTTTACATGTTAATTTACTGAGCCATGATGGCTAGATGTTTGGTGAAATGTGATTCTGGATGTGTCTGTGAAATTGCTTTTTGGATGAGATTAACACCTATTTTTTAAATTTTTAAAAAGATTTTATTTATTTATTTAACAGAGAGGCAGACAGCAAGAGACAGAACACAAGCAGGGAACCCGATACGGTGCTCGATCCCAGGATCCTGGGATCATAACCTGAGCCAAAAGCAGACATTTAACAACTGAGCCACCCAGGCACCTCAAGAGATTAACACTTAAATTGTACTTTGAGTATAGCCAAGTACCCTCCATAATGTGGCAGTGGGCCTTATCCAATTAGTTGAAGGCTTACTAGAACAAAGGTTGACCTCACCCTGAGAGAAGGAATTCTTTAAGAACAGACTGTCTTTGGACTCAATCTGCAACTCAAGAATGCTAGACTACCCCATCATATTTTGGACTCACCAGGCCTCTACAATCACATGAGCTGATTCCTTAAAACAAATCTCTATATATACATACCTTCTGTTGGTTCTGTTTCTCTGAAGAAATCTGACTAATGCTTACACTAAGAAAATAAGGAAATCAGTTGGTAAAGGTGTTTCAAAACAAGAAAGTACCATCCTGATAAGTTTCAAGACAAAAATCATACAGTCATTTCAATAGATGCCCAAAAAGTCACCTGACAAAATTTAACACATATAAATATGATTTTAGAAAAATGATTTTAAAAGCAATTGGATTCTTCCCTAATATGGTAAAGAAATTCAAATCAGGTCAATTTTATACTGAGTGACCAAACATTAGAAGCACTCTTTTTAAAAATCTCTTTAGAAGCTGGGGCACCTGGGTGGCTCAGTGGGTTAAAGCCTCTGCCTTCGGCTCAGGTCGTGATTCCAGGATCCTGGGATCGAGCCCCGCATCGGGCTCTCTGCTCAGCGGGGAGCCTGCTTCCCCCTCTCTCTCTGCCTGCCTCTCTACCTACTTGTGATCTCTGTATATCAAATAAATAAATATTTTTAAAAATATCTTTAGAAGCTATTGTTTACAATTGTATGATAAGTTCTAGTTAATGCCATAAAATTTTGAAAAGGGAGAAAAAGATCATTTAAAAACACTGAGATTGCACACAGAAACAATCTAAAGGAAACTTCTAAAACTTAACTGGACCTCACAAAAGAGTGCAGTATAACAAACAAATGCAAGACAACCATATAATGGGCTTCCTAAAACAAAGGGAAAAGGGATTATAGAATAATGGATGTAGTGATAAATGGTTAGTGATATAAAAAATATACACAACCTTCTATATATACCACAATTATAACCCTGTCTGCATATAGAGAAAGACTAAATAGAAAACTAAGGCAATAGGATATTTAACTGAAACTACTTCTGTCTCAAGAGATTTGGGAGAAATAACAAAGACCAGAAAAAATATAACCTAGGTGAACAGTGCTTCCGCATACTAAACCTAGGGGGACATTACCTATACAGGACATTTGAAGTTGCCACAATGCTTCAGTGGCATTTACCTCATTTCTGGCATATATAAGAAACATGAAAGAGGCATTTTTTGAGGAAGAAAGTAGTCTCTCGGCTCATCCTCAAGTTTTCCATCTTTCCGGGAGCAGAGATGTCCTTGCTCTACATACATGTGAGCTGTTATTCTAAGAGGCAGTACGTGTGGTGGTGAAAAGCAGAGACTCTGGAGTCAGGGTACCAATTTCAGCAACTCCACTCAGAGGCCATGCAACCTTCGACAAGGTATCTTTTCTGAGCCTCTGTTTCCTCATTTGCAAAATGGGACGATAATAATACCTAATTATTAGAATTACGAGGTTTAAATAGATAAGAATATGTAAAGTATTTAGAATGGTGTCTGGCACATAGCAAGCACTGTATGTGTTGGCTTATTATTATCATTGTTATTATTACTCCTGTTATGTAATTGTTGACACCTTCTGGGGACATGCTTTGGAAAACCTCATCCTGTGAGCTCTGGGAAAGATAACTGAAAGATATGTAAGTGTCCTCCATCCAATAAACATTATTGAGCCTTATTAGAAAGTTCTTGGCAAGGGGTGCCTGGGCAGCTCAGTCAGTTAAGCCTCTGACTCTTGGTTTCAGCTCAGGTCATGATCTCAGGGTTGTGACACTGAGCCCCGAATGGGACTCTGTGCTCAGTAGGGAGTCTGCATGAGATTCCTTCTCCCTCCCTTTTCCTCTCCCTCCCAGGTTGCACACACTCTCTCTAAAATCAATAATAAATAAATAAAATATTTTAAAAAGATGGGAAAAAGGGGCACCTGGATGGCTCAGTCGTTAGGCGTCTGCCTTTGGCTCAGGTCATGATCTCAGGATCCTGGGATCGAGCCCCACATCAGGCTTCCTGCTCAGCTGGAAGCCCGCTTTTCCCTCTCCCACTTCACCTGCTTATATTCCCTCTCTCGGTCTGTGTCTCTCTCTCTCTATCAAATAAATAAATAAAATCTTAAAAAAAAAAAAAGATGGGAAAAAAGTTAGTTATTGGCAAAATATAATATTATACAGAACCAAGAAGTTATTTACTTGAATCTTTCCTTCTAGGAATTCTACAAATCATTTGCATTGCCAAAAAGTGGGCTGCATTAACAATAGAGGAAACTGATTAAGTGCACGAGGATAACTAACAGGAATTTAAAAGCTCAGATTGGTTTCCAGTGTGTTTTTGGAGGAATCTTTGAAAAATTTGAATTTTTTAAGTTTTTTGAGGACTACAGGAATTATTTCTAGGATACTCAATTTTTCCCAAAAGTATCTATTGTATTCAGTATAGAAAATTAAGACAATGGTGTATTCACAATGCACTTGCTGTGGAGCTGGACCATTATAAATTTCAAATTATTTTGAACCACCTCTTTCTGTGGTCTTCCTCATCTCAGTTAATGGCAATTCCAACCTTCCAGATACAAAGATCGAAAACCTACTGCCATTTTTAAAAATTAACTTATTTTAGGACAGTTTTAGATTCACATAAAAATTGAGAAGACAATACAGAGGGTTCCCAAATACTCCACCTCCAGTTTCCCCTATTATCAAAATCTTGTATTGGTATGATACATTTGCTATAATTAATGAACCAATATTGGTAAATTATTAGTAACTAAGGTCCATACTTCATGGAGTTTTTTTAGTTTTGACCTAATATCCTTATTCTGTTCCAAGAACTCATCCAGGATACCACATTGCAGGTAGCAGTCATGTCTCCTTAGGATCCTCTTGGCTTTGGCAGTTTCTCAAATTTCCCTTGTTTTTATGACCCTGGCAGTTTTGAGTAGTACTGGTCGGAATGGTCCTCAATTTATATTTGTCTAGGGTTTTTCTCATGATTACACAGGAGTTATGGGTTTGAGAGAAGAAGAGTGTAGAGGCAAAGTGTCATTTCATGGCATCACATCAAGGGTATATACTACCCACATGATTTATCACTATTGATGTTGACCTTGTTCACCTGGCCGATGTAGTATTTGTCAGGTTTCTCCACTATAAAATTACTATTTTTTCCCCTTTCCATATTGTACAGAAGGAAGTCACTATAAGCAACACACACTTAAAGAATGGGAGAGTACTCACTTTTAAAATACTCCAATGCATTTATCTAGATATCTTAAATTCAATTTTTTTCAAAGATGAAAACAGCTCTAAAATATTTCACAGATAGATACTGCTTTAAAAATAAAGGGCTTAATTCTACTAATTTTTTTCTAATAACAAATACAATACCTGCTCATCATAGAAAAAATGGAAAACATGATTAAGCAAAAGGTCACCTAGATTTACCATCCTGACAGAGACCACTATACTGAATATTTGGAGCTACTGTCTCCAAACTATCTTTCTAGGCCTACACTTCAAGAGCTAAAATAATCCTCCACATACACTACTCTACCTCACTTATCACCATTCAACATTATGAAAGTGTTTTATCTTTACAATTCCAGAACCTACCATGGGGCTCAGGATGTACTGCATTCAGCAATTATGAGCCAGTGACTTTCTGACTTGATGAACTGACCAACTCCCGTGAAACCATTGAATAAAATTTGCTGACCAATGTAATCTCGGGCTCTGCCTTTGCCCTCACAGGACGACTAAAGTCACTGGCACAGAATCACCAATTTGGGGCCTTGCAAAATAAATTAAATCAGTAAAATAGTATGTAGTCTGTAAGGATGAAAAGAAATGATGGCGTGTGAAATGCTTAAGTACATGGGTCCCTGATCCCTTTTCCCAGCCAAATGCCTTGAACCAGGTACATTTGGGAACTGAGAATTCTCCCACTGAGGAGGACGAGAGAGCAAATGCACAGCATATGATGGAAGACCACAACTAAGGACAGGGGAACACACTGTAATCAACAGAGATATCTTCTATAACAAAGCATGCAAATCCTCACAGTAAACTCAGTTTCCTTCCGTCTTATCATTTTTAATGGTGCACTTGTGTCCGAGTTGTGGGAACACCTTCCTGGGGAGTTCTAGTCACTTTAACCCCAGTTTATCACTAGCTGGAGACCAAATATGGGGTTGATTTCTCATTTTGCTGGTTGCCTAGAAATTTAAGTAGTAAAATTCAAACTGAAAGACCACTAGGATAGAGGTCTAGCATTTTGAATTTCCAGGGATGATTTTTTTTGTTATCCAGAAACCAAAGATATAAATAAGCCTCCTTATTGGTGCTCTGTGCCAGGTTTCAGGTTTCTTCCCCAACCTCCCCTTTCACTAGGGCAGAGCTGTTAAGGGCCCAACTTTAGGGCTGTGTGTGGACAGGGAGTGGGGCGGAGACACTTCTCACTCTCTGTGTTCGTTAGTGGACTGAGGCCCTACCTTCTGTTCCTGGGGGGGTCAGTATTATGTATCCCCTCCATTGTTGATATTAATAAAACTCCAGGAAACCACAACATCCACGTTCATGCTTACATCTATTTCCATTCCTTTCAAGTTCCTGGTGCCTAAAGACTTAATTTTTTTCTGGCAGTGTCAGCTGGGCATTAAATAAGGCAACCTATTTATCCAGCATGACAGCAAGAAAGCTGTCATGTTCTCATAGACCACCATATTGCCAGACCAGAACTCTTCATTTCCTTTTCCTTTTAAATCAATCATCTATTTATTAACTACTTAAAATTTTTCCACTAGCCAGATTGCTCAATGAACCAGATATACCATTTCCTAAGTCTTGCAGGATACTATTTGATATAGGAGATGTAGAGTTACTTTTGAAATGAGAAATTCTTTAATAAATATTTTTCTTTTGTATGTAAGCCTTTGTAAGCCTACTCTGGAAAATCACTAGGCTGGAGAAATCACAGCTCAATGCCATCTACTTAGTGACAAATTATCCTCCAGACATTGAGTACAGTTGTTTAATGAAAATTACTTGAGTGTTCTCTATCCTTAACAGCAGTGGAATAAATCTGTTGTGATGAAATGTCAAAGCCCTTTAGATGGTATTGTTCCAGGACACTTGTAACTGGGTCTTTCTCATTCTCTTCCTTGGTGAACCCCAATTTTAGTTTTTTTGGAAAGTGGGGTTTCTTGCTGATCCTTAGCACAGCTAAGATCTAGAACTGAGCAAGCACTTATTAAATATTTGGGATTGACTATGATTCATGGTTAATTCTAACTGCCACATGATGAATGGTTTTTGTGCAAGTCATTCTGTCAGGCTGGAACTTGAGAAAAGCTGAAGCAAAACTCTTACCATTGGGGCCCTAGTTCTATCATCTTTTTCAACTCTCAAATCAGGATGCTTTTTTGTGGGTGCCCTGTTTTGTCTTTCTTTGCTTGTCACAAATGAATTTCAATTTTTCATAGGCCTCTTTCAAGTGTGTTAACATGGCAGTTGGCAAACGGGCATTTATCCACTTAAGGTTCTATAATGAATAAAATTCCCTGTATCTTCCTGGGGAACAAATTACTACGTTGAAAACTATGATAATCAGGGGTCTTTCATCAATAACAAATGTGATTTGTAAAGTGAAAATCAATCTATTTTGACTGATGATGCCTCATAGCAATAGGGAAGATTTCATCTGAATAATTATAATAAAACTATATGATTTATCAGTTGAGTAAGACTAGAAAGTCAGTAAGTAATCAGTCTTGTCTGGCCCTTTTCTGGTTTGATGACCTTGAGAAATCATGACCTTTACTTCCCTCTCAAAAGAACAAGCTAGTTTCCTAAACATATGTCCCTGATGAGGAAGACAGCGCGCATCTCTGTGGACACCTGAGCTGACGGATGGAGTGACAGATGTGTCTCCTTGTGCAAAGCCTCCCAGCAGTTATGAAGTATGGGTTTGGAAAGGTAGCTCCTGGCATCCTGCAGGCAGCACCTTGTTTAAAGATGAGTTTCAGAATGTTTGGTTATTGTTCTTATAAAATACCTTTAACATATAATGTATGTATCAGCTAGGACTCTGGTTGCAAGTGACCAAAACATAGTTCAAGGCAGCACACATAAAAAGGAGGGATTTATTAGGTTATATGCCCAAACCACAGAGGAGGGTAGACTGACTGGTCTCAGCACCAGAGCATTTGTTCAGGCCCTCGCTTTAGCTCTGCAACTGATTTTTGCTTCTCTTTGTGTCTTGGTCTTGTCCCCTCCAGGGAACGCAGCCACTGCCACCCAGAGAATCCCATCTCAAGAGCTCCACAACTAAAGAAAAGAGCACAGCATTACCCAGGAAAATAATAAAGTCTGGAAAGAGTTCAAAATGGCTTATCTTGAGCCATGTGTCCATCTCTTGGCCAATCACTCGACTGGCCCATTACTAGCCTGAATTTTCTGCTCACCCCTGTCATCAAAAGGGAGGGATTATTTCTGTAATAAGGAGGCAGTGAAGAGGAGACAAGCATAAGAGACACCACATATACCTAACTGACTAATCCTATATTTTAACCATCTAATTATGTAATATAGTATATATACATACAGTCTGTGTGTATTTAAGAAAGTATAAGCTGTTCTGTAAGCATGTGTGTATGTATAGATCACATGCATATAGGGGTGTGTGTGTGTGTGTATGTTTGTCTTTTCCGTATTATTTGTTTATATTGGTTCATGAATGTGTATGTATGTATGTATATATTATTGTTTTGCCAAGTATGCATGTGGTTTTTCCCTTTTCAGGGATCCCATTCCCAACCTACATTATCATTCCCCAATGAATGCATTGTTTATCTTCTATTCCCTAGAGTAAGTTGTATTCCAGGCAGATGGGCCTACTTATTGACCCCTCATGTGTCTGATTTCCTTCTCTGGAAAGTCAGAGGATCATGCAGGCCTCTGGCATTCCTCAGGGGTTCCTTGGGCATGGGATGCCATGTCTACGTTGGGGGCATTATTAGAAGTGACCCCATATGTAGTTTTCGGTACAGCAGGACCAAAGTATGAGCACTCCAAGACTTGAAGTCACTAGCCAACATAATTTAGAGGCAAGAGATTAGCAACAAGGCTGATAGAACCAGAAAGAGGTAAGAAATGGATCACCCACAGTAGGCATTCACTGTAACTTTCGGTTTAGTGTACTTGGCCTACTAGGAGTGGTAGGAGCTGAAGGAAAATGGACAGGATCTAATCAGAACTTTGGCTCTTGCTCTTTTCCCTAGCTCAACTTTCTCTCTTCTCTCCATGCCATCCAAATCCTTCTCCTACACACAAGTCTCACTTCTCCCATGAAAGCTTCATGGAGCTTTTCAAGCCCATAGTTACGTCTGTCCCTCCCATGAGGCTCTGGAGCAGAGACTGCTTTGACATGCAGCCACTGTTGGGTAGTTTATACCTCATGACCACACTGAGAAACATCATCTCTTCTCCACTCAATAAATATATGCCCTTATACTTAGGAAAAAGATAAATTATCTTAAAAATGATGAATTTAATATGCACATGCCAAATAAGTAATCTTTTATGGTATGTTAATTTAGTTGTTTCCTTTTCTATAACAATTTAATAGTTGAAATTTCTCTTACTTTACGATTACACAAATGTGAATATTCAGAATTTAATTAACAATTAAATCGATCAGATTTAAACTTTTGGAACATTCATTTGCATATAATTGCTCTCACTATACTTATGAAAAACCCAAAGCCTATATTCCCAAATATAGAAAACCTATTCATGTCAGCTTTAGTTACATGTGTACATTTATTTAAATTTGTGGAGTGTGTGCGTTTATTGCCAAGAAAGTCAGTTCTGTTCCTTAATTGTTGCTATAACCACAATTCAGGAAATTCTATTGAAACATCAATATGTTATGCACATCTTTAATTGGGCTAGTACAGCCTGTCTGTCACAGCAACTGATCCTAAGTATTCTTATTTAGTCTACTTGAGGCTTTAAAATGGTCTCATTTTTAAAAGAGGCATATTTCGGCCTCATTAAATTGTTACGCAAATCAATATGCAGCCCTACAACTTGATTGCTATGTTCCAGAAATCCTGTGTTTCTTCCCTTAGCTCATCTTTAGGTACCAGCAGAAAGGGCACTCTTCCAGGAATACCAGAAATCCTCTGCAGCTCTAGCATGTCACACTCTCTGATCAGATGTGAGGGAGACATCTGTCACCCTCACTGATCACCAGGAAGATCTGGCCAGGCATCCTATTGATTGCCAGAGCTTGAATCTCTTATCTAATAGTTAATGCAAATAAGTTGCTGCTTCCTTGCTCTGAGCAATGTCTTCACACCAGGTCACCCAACAAAAAAGACAACACAAGGACTGATTCCATGACCTAGAAACCAAACAGAATCTAGCAGCCTGAAGTTCATTTCCTTCTCTTTCCTCAAAATCTGCCATGATTTCAAACAGGGAGAAACAATGGCTACCTGAACCAAGCCCTCAGTACCTTAGCTTTTTATACACTTTCTCTACCTGCCACTGTAACTACTTTAAAACAAATCATTAACACCTGCATCAAGGAGAAAGCAGAGTGCATAGGTTACTGCCAAGCACTGATATGGATTTTTTGGAAACACACGCAGTGTCATATGCTTTTTACCATGTCCAAGGTCAAATGACAATACAGTAACTCTGCCATAACGCTATATAGGTGCCTATAACGTTATATAGGTGCCTATATAACCACCTATGCCAAGGTCCCCCCTCCCCCCCCGCCCCGCCCCGCACGCAGTCCTATTAAAATGCAGAGTTGCATTAACACAGTAGGGACATTGGAGGGCACATCTGAGCAGCTAGTGGGTCAGAAATTAAAGGGGGGTGGAGCACAGAGGGAGCACAGGGCCTACTGCAAAACCTAAATCTCCCTAAGTCCCAGCTTCAGTTCCGTAGTACACCATGGCTGATGACAAATCAAACACAAGTACTGGCAGGGATTTCTGGGTTCTGTGGCCAGCAGAGACTTGCAGCATCTCAGCTCCCACCTCCCTTGTAGGAAGGCGTTTTACTTCCCTGCCTCCTCAAGACTGCTCCTCCCCCAAAGATAAGAACTTTAGCCCAGATTGGTTAAGAAAGAGAAGGGCCAAAGGGCAAAGAATGGGGCATTGTATTTAGATTGTCTGTTTTGGTGGGAAGGGTATTTTAATCATTTCAATTTAACTCCTCTAGAATAGTATTCATAGTTTTCAAAACATACTCCTTTTCATAGGCCTGAACCAGGAAAAAAATCCTCCAACGATTTAAAATAAAAGCAAGTCCACTTGTTTGTCTTTCTCATATTCCTTATACTTTTTACTTCTTGCACTTCCCTTGAAAACAGGTCTCTCAGGAACTAGGTGATTTATAAAATTAACCCAAGCTTGAACAGAGTATAATTTACTATCCATGAGGCCTTCAGGACAGACTGTCACAGATTCATAAGATTGCCTATACTTCCACCTGTGCCAAGCCCAGGGGACCAGAGCTCATATTTTTAAAGATTACCAGAGCTAAGTGTCTGCCTTCAGCTCAGGTCATGAACCGGGGGTCCTAAGATCGAGTCCCGCATCCAACTCCTTGATCAGCAGGGAATCTGCTTCTCCTCTGCCTGCTGCTCCCTCTGCTTGTGCTCTTTATCTCTCTCTCTCTCTCTATCAAATATATAAATAAAATCTTTTTAAAAAAAAAAAAAAAAAAAAGATAACCGGAGAATCCGTTTTTTGTTTCCAAGAAATCCAGTTCTCCCAACATCCACTCATCTTCGACCTAATTCTGCCACCCCCACTCCCACTTTATTTTAGACAACGGTGGAGAGATACTCTTTCTTGTAAACACTTTTGTTCATAAAACCTTGTTTAGCATCTGGTCCAGCTACAGCATCAGGCAATAAAGCCATCATCAGCAATGATCGTGTTTGTAGATGTTCTAGGTCTAGAAATCACTGCTGGCATGTTTACATACTCAAAAAAGTCTGGGAAGTCTGTTGGCTTCTAAAAAGCTTGTGCTTTCTTCTGAGAAACTTCTGAGAAAACTTCAAGGACCAAGATATTAAAATAAACACATCAGCTTGGTGACCACTTGACTGAGCTAAGCCCTACCTATTGCCCTGTCTCCAGGTTAAAATAGAGTGAATAGGAACATAGGAGTGGGTGGCTGCCTTTGAGGTAAGGTTCGAGGGTCACTACGGAAGCTGTCTGCCTCATGAGATCAAGTCTACCACTTATCATTTGAGCTATAAGACTTTGGTTCTTGAAGACGTTTTCTTCCTTTATTTAATGCAAGCCATATTTAAATGCAACCATCTCTGGGGACGATTACATCTGAAGCCATTATCTGGTGAAGACCGGCACACAGAGCATTTGGGAGGAAGAGTGAAGCCTGGACACAGGGGTGGGTTGGAACTGTGAGAAGGAAAGAGGAAATCAGTGAAAAAGGAGGTAGAGAGCCACCGAATTTAGCTTTCCTCCCAATTTAGGCAAAAACTGTTGACCTAAAATTGTCTGAGGAAAATCTCTCCTTCCTTTTGGATGTTATTTTATTGTTTTTCAACTTCCGTGCAAAATTTTCTGCTCATCACCTACACTCATATTACAGCATGGACCTCTCCTTCTGTCACGCATGGACTAGAGGAATAAGTTACCTATCTGTTAGTCTCTGCAAAAGATGAAGTTGCCTATTGCAAATATTTCCAGTTTGTTTTAGAAAGCTTAGTGCCCCATTGCTTCTTTTTAGTTACTTCCTGCTGTTAACTTAGGTGAAATGCTTTTTGTGATTCTTGGTCAATAAATACCCTCCCTGGGCTCAGAATATATTTTTAATTTTTTATTATGAAACAGACAAGTACAAAAGTGAAGCATCGTTAATGTGTTCTTAACAAATAGGATGTGAACATCCCGTAACTTCCAACTGGATCAAAAGACACCGCAAATATCCCAGAGACCCACTCTGATCACAAACAGCATACTTCTCTCTTCCCACTTCTGTGACGATGATTTTCTTCCTCTTTTTTTTCTTTGTAGTTTTACCTCCTATCTATGTCTCTAAGCAACATCGTTTAGTTTTGTCTTTTCCTGTGATCTGTAAACAGAATCACACTCTGTATTTTATTATTCTTGCATCTTTGGCTCAAAATCATTCACCCAGCGTCACACACAGCACATTCTAGACGTGTGTCTAAGCTAACACACGTAGCTTCTTCATTTTCATGGCTGTAGCATATTCTGGTGTATGGAGAACTATTTGAATCCATTCTCCTTCTGGCAGTCAGTTGGGTTGCTGCCAGGTTCTAGCTGTTGTGAATAATGCTGCTCCTGGTGCGTGTGCTCCTGAGTGCCTCTAGTGAGTACATCAATGACTGGACACGCTGGTATACGCAGATCTTCAACTTCACTTGGCAACAGGAAGCTGTTTTTTCCAAAAGTCTTGTTCCAATTTATACTGCCCATCCTAGTATCTAAAAACTATTGTTCTAGGGGTGCTGGGCAGCTCAGTTGGTTGAGGGTCAGACACTTGATCTCAGCTCAGATCATGATCTTGGGGTCAGGTGATCAAGCCCCAAGTCGGTTGGACTCTGAGCTGAGCATAAAGCCTGTCTCTCACCCTCTGCCTCCAGACCCCTGGAATTTAATAACAATGGTGTTGTCTTTACAGAACTGACATGTAAATCATACCTGTGTCCCTCAAAACTTAAAAACTCTTTCCAGGAATCATGCTTCCTCCGAAGATGGACCCTCCACAGGAGCAAAATAATGATCAATATCATCTGGTAAAGCTATTGCATTAAAAACTATACCAAGGTTCGGGGCGCCTGGGTGGCTCAGTGGGTTAAGCCTCTGCCTTCGGCTCAGGTCATGATCTCAGGGTCCTGGATCGAGCCCCATGTCGGGCTCTCTGCTCAGTAGGGAGCCTGCTTCCTCCTCTCTTTCTGCCTGCCTCTCTGCCTGCTTGTGATCTCTCTCTGTCAAATAAATAAATAAAATCTTAAAAAAAAAAAAAAAAACTATACCAAGGTTCAAAAAAAATAAAAAAGAAAAATATAAATAGAAACCATACCAACAGAATTTTAAAGGTAGCTCATTGATGTAACTAATTAAATAAGTGCATTTCAGGTCAGTTTTCCGGTACTGCTCCAAGATCCAATCCATTAATATTTAGATAAATCTAAATAATATTTAGATAAAAGGGTCTTTAACATTTGCTGGGATTTCCCTCAAGAGATTAGTTCATGAGACACTTTAGTCACGTGTTTCATTTTCTACCTGTGACAGGCACTTGTGAGATGAGCAACACAATCCAGCAGTTACAGGATATTCAGTGACAACCAAAAATGAAAGAAACAGAAGATGAGAGTGACACACCCTATTCTCTAAGAGATACATTTTTATATAAGCTATTAATTTACCAGGACACTCAACAAATGCAAGAAATGGACAATTTTTAAAAAAGGAATTTAAGGGGCGCCTGGGTGGCTTAGTGGGTTAAAGCCTCTGCCTTCAGCTCGGGTCATGATCCCAGGGTCCTGGGATAGAGCCCCACATCGGGCTCTCTGCTCAGCAGGGAGCCTGCTTCCTCCTCTCTCTCTCTGCCTGCCTCTGCCTACTTGTGATCTCTATCTGTCAAATAAATAAATAAAATCTTTAAAAAAATAAAAAATGAAAAAAAAAAGGAATTTAAAAACCAATGAAAAGATAAACATCAAGCAAGACTCCTACGAATTTACATGTTATTAATGGTGTTTTTGTCTTTTTACTATAAATGTCTAATAAAATCCTGTAAATCCTGCAGCTACAGAAACAATTTTCAAAGAATCGAATTAACCAGAAGCAGTGACTCAAGTATAATATTGCTTACAAAAGGGGATGGACCAATATAGCTTTCAGTATCCCTCCCTGGATGCTAAGAATAGCTCTCGGGACAGGAGCAGCTAGCTTTCTGCATGTTAAGTCTCCTCTCTAGTATCTCTGGGCAATGGCCTGTCAATGGGATCTGAGCCAAACTCTTCCCAATGATGTAGACACTCTGGTGACTTGTACCCCTCTTGCCAACAGCTTCAGACAGGCTTGGACTTCGCATCTACAAATATTAACCTCACATATATCCTACTTTATAGAAACAAATAGTGAAAACAATTGTATTAATCACTTCTATATACTTCACACATTTTGGAAGGTTCATTATTCTTTACCACCCTCCAAGATATAAATTCTTGCTTATAAAAGTGCTGCTAGCACAGTGCAGCATAATTTCTAGTTGTCCATGTACCTCCATTCTCTCCTATATGACCAAATGGCTACAAAGATTTAGAGGTTCAGTGATTATAGGACTTAAATGCTTTTAACCCCTTTAAATTTGGAAACTCTTTAAATCCCATTATCTCTGCTGCCACGGAGAATTTTAAAATCAGCTTGGCCTTTCTAGCTCCAGGTCTAAGGATTACAGAATTTTAAAGAATATAAATGCTTTTCTGCAGTTCTACAAAGAGCTGTCCCCAACTAGTTGACCTCCAGGAAATAAAGCAAGCCTATTCTCCAGCTGGTAACTGCTGATCAGAGTTTTGAAAAAGAAAGATATGTATGTTATGCCACAAACCACCAGGAAAACAAGTAATTGCCTCCTCTGCTCCACATGAAGCTAGTGAATCCAAAGATTCGATATAGAGGGGGCCAGCAGACTTCACACATGTGTCAGTAAATGTTTGAGAATGAGAAATCAGAAAATGCCAGGGACCCAAAGAAGCTTGTAGGGGCAGAGAGAGTAAGTTCAGTGATTAGGAGCCTGTTACCTTGGATACCCATGGACCCTAGGAAATCCTCTGAGGTCTTACCTCTTGTGTCCTCACATTTATGTATCCATAGTGAGTTCGAAGAGGCCGCATATATGTGTAGGAGAATGGAATCCATTTTGTGCCAGGCTGTCTGAAGCAGTTTAGCAGCAGTGGGAAATTCACTTCATTTACCAGGCGCACAACCAGCAGGAAGAGGAACGCTGCTATGAAGCTCACTGCGATCACAGACTTTCTCTACAAAATATTAAAAAAAAAAAAAAAAAAAAGAGTGAATGAATGAACAAATGACTTTCAACCAAAAGTAGTCACAGAGGGAGA
This sequence comes from Lutra lutra, assembly GCF_902655055.1. Taxonomy (NCBI): domain Eukaryota; kingdom Metazoa; phylum Chordata; class Mammalia; order Carnivora; family Mustelidae; genus Lutra; species Lutra lutra. The sequence goes on from NC_062281.1 coordinate 133,598,267, forward strand.
TTCCTTTGTTTCTCTCACTTTTTCTTTCAGAGGGATCAAAGGATGATTTCATTTAGGATATTTCACTTGCAGACGGAACATAAACATTTGGTGACCAGGTTGCTGTCATAAGCCTCTGAGAGCAAGCAGAGCAACTTTCTTAGATTATCTTTCCCTCCATTCCTACCCTTCCTTACTTCCCTATATCCCTCAACAATTTCTATTCAATTTTCAAAACACAAATCAGACATTCTCAACTACAGGAAGCCTTTCCTAACTGCTCAGGTCCCCTCCCGTCATCATCCCTTCACCCCAACCTATCTACCCTAATAGAAACAAGCAGTCCTGCCACACCCATACCTTGAAGGTAATTTCTACTGTTGCATGTGATCCTTTGTATAATTATTCAAATGACTTTTCCTCCATCTAACTGTGATATCCAGAGAACAAGAATGTATTGTCATACTGACTTCTGTATCCCAGGTCCTTGACACAGTACCTTATATACTGGAGGCGTCCAGGAAACATTTGAGTGAATCAGTGAATGAATGAATGAATGGATTTTTCACATCCTTGTAGACACTTTATTAACAATGACTCTGTTTCTCTATCTATCACCCTCAACAGCAGGAAACTTTGCACAAAAGTAAGACTCAAAAAGCTAAGAATACGAGTAGGACAAAATCCATGCCCAGAAGCATAAGGACATCTGTGTAAATGTGTTGCTATGGAGCAAGAGCAGAAGAAAGGGCACCTGACTGGGGTGGAAGAGAGCAGAGCTGTGGCTGAGACTGCGCAAGATAAAATGCATGAATTTTGTTCAGTAGAGATGTGTGAGTGAAGCTTTCCAGGTAGAGGGCAAGGAGGCAAGAAAACATGGGGTTATTCATAGCTACATAGCATACTGTCTTCCTGGAGCACAGAGGAAGAGAAAACGCTAGAAAAACAAATGGTAACTTGACGGACTGCCTGAAAATCCAAGCTAAGAAGTCCAATGAGTTTGCTAGGTGACAGAAGACCAAAGGAGGTTTTGTTTGTTTGCTTGCTTGATTTTTAAAAAGTGACTGTTATAAGTTATAATCAAACATAAGTACTTAAGATGTTTTAGAGCAGGAAGCCACTAAAGCTAGGCAGCAACTTGTTAGGAGGCTGTTCCAACTGGTTCAGATGAGGGATGGGAACCAGAGCAGTGGCAAGGGGAATACAAGGGTAGAAAAAGATATGAGAAACTCAGTGTAGGTGATAGGCAGAAACCGTGACTCCTGATTGGACAGAGGTGCAGATGGAAAATTCAGAGACGCCTTAGAGTTCAAATCTAGGTAACTACAAGAATCCTGGTCATATCAAGAGACACCAGAGTGGTCAGAGCAAGAACTGATTTAAATGAGTAATAGGATAAAGCCCTTGGCTTTCAAAGTCCTGGTTTTCTCCAGATGGCAGGTCATCTGAATGGAAGGTCAAGTCTAGAGCAAGGAGAGCAGAGCGGAGGGCAGATGTCAGGAATAACTCTGCCTTGAAGTCCATGGTGAAGACACAACCAGATATTCTCCCCTCTTGAAGCTGGGCTCAGCCGTTGATTCTTCTTCAAACTTAAGGAAAGCCAAATAACTCTCCAGGAATGACTAGATACGTGTTGTTGTGTTTCCAGCTTAAGTTTCTTTTTGCTCTTCACAGAACACCCCAAGAAGAAAAGAAACCCAAAGCCAGCCCTTGTTCCTCCCTGGGCCATGGTCACAGTCTCTGCAAGGAAGGACAGTGGAATAAGTCCCCAGAAGCCAGAGACCCCAAAGGAAGTCTTTGCTCTTGCTCAGCTCCCATAACTAATAAAAGCCCCATCCCTCTGTCTAGCCAGCCTAATTTCCCAATCACCTGAAAGTCCCTTGAGTTCTGCCTCCTCAAAACCCCTTATCTCACCACTAACTACCACCGCCTTACCTCATTTAACCTTCTAATCATGAAAAACTGTTTTAATTTGCTCCTCTGTGGAATCATTATGTCCACAACATTGCAATGTGTCAAGGTAACAGCTTAAATGAGGTGATGGATCTTACAAGTTTAAAGGGACACAGACCAGAACAGATGGCTAAATAAAAGCAAAGAGACCAGTCACCCATTAAGTAAACAGGTAAGAACCTTTTTTATCACCATCAGGTAGCTTGTTGCAAAACAGCAGTTTTCCTTGAAGGAGACCCAGATGGGATTTGTGCCTTTGTCTACTCCAGAGCTCCACGTGGCTTTGATTCTCCTGCTTTCTGTATTGCGTTGCATGGCTGGGGGTTTGGGGACAAAGGCTCAGAGAGTCTTTCTGAATTCGCTGGTCTCACGTAGCCACACATACATAATGCGTACATGAGAGGAAAATAAGTCAACCTTTTGGAGAGAAACTTCAAAATGGAATGAAATCACAGTTGTAAGAGTCTGCCTCCCATGTTTTATCAAAGGGAACCAAGTAATGAGCACAGAAAGGATGAGGGGAGCAAATGGAGAGTAGATGCCAGACAGACTCATCTGTGCTTGACCTGGAATCCTATTCTGCAGTGGGCAGAGTGTTCTTTTCATAGCTTGGGCTTTGCCTGGACCAGATTCTTTGTCTTTCTTTACCCTGCAATATTCTTCTTTAACATGAAAGCATTCTCAGAGTGCTGATATAAAAGCACCCTGAAATTCCACTAACAGAGGTATAATTTCAAGCACATTCTGTACTTCAGACAGCAAGGACAACAGGATGGCACACTGACACGCATCCTTCTAGCAGGCATTCCTGGCAAATCATGACCTTGAGCTTTAGCAATGACAGTAAAGCCTGTGGATGAGGCTATTGGAAGTCTACCATCCCAGAATGCAGTGAGAATGTGTATGCGTGCTTGTGGGAGGGATGTGGGAGTTGGGGAAGTAACAAAATACTAACATGTATGATATATATGAATGCATTTACTCCTCCAAGTCACAGTCACTCATTGAGCCTGAGCTCTGTACAGACTGGGTGAGGGGCTGAAAAGCAGAAATAAATCCCTAAAAGTCATAAAACGATGCCTCCAGAGTCACACCTTAGTGCCCCTGGCAAGTAAACAGAAGGGTAGCACGTCACATGTCAAATGAGGTAATGGAGGTTACGCACAGGCCTCTGTGCCAGTCCAGAGGAAGTGGGAAGGGCTGTGCGTGGGACAGGGAATGCTTATTTGGGGAGGCAGTATTCAAAAGGGGTCCTGAAGAATGAGGTAGGGTTAGACAAGTGAAGATCAGAAGGGCATTCCAGGTAGAGGGAACAGCATAGACCAAGACCTTAAATTGGTCAGCAACCTGCAAATGACTCGGTATAAAGAGTACATAGACTGTATGTGGTGGGAGATGATGGTAGGGAAGTAGACAGGGTTCAAATCCAAACACAAAAAATAGTAAGCCAAATACATTCGGTCAGATGCAATTATCTGTCCCATCTATCTTATATTAGGATAATGAAAGGATAAATGCATAAAAGTGTTATGCTTTAATAGTCCTAAAACTTGCTGCACTTTCCAATCAAGTGAAAATGTATCAATCATGTCATCGTATTTGATATTGCCATCTAACACACCACAACGCCTTGTTTCTAATTACTTAAGTTTATTCCATCAGTGACTTGTTCAAGCAATTGTTTTGGGTCCAGCAACACTCAGCAAATTAGAAGACTCTACTTATTTTTCTGCTCTGTGTCTAACAATCTGCTTATGGAAGTGATCACTGCTGCCTTTAATGAAGTCATCAGGGCATCTCCTAGATCCAACAACCAGCAACTAGGTAAGAAAAAGCAACAATTATATACTCATCAAATTTATAATTGAGAAGACTCAGTCTGACAAACTTTTCATACTGCAAAAATAGGCAGTACATTTAATAGGTCTTTCTTCTAAGATTAGAAGTATGCACTTTCGGGGCATCTGGCTGGCTCAGTCAGTAGAGTTTGTGACTCTCAATCTCACAGTCATGAGTTTGGCATGAAGCCTACTTTAAAAAAAAAAAAAAGAAGTACAAACTTAAAACAATACAACAGGTGGAAAATGCACCATGCTGGCACACAGTGAGTACTCAAAAATGGGAGATATTATCATTATAACTACTAATTGTCAGAGCCTTGTTGGCCATTAGCCAGTTGGTAAGAATTGGCCTGCCCATGTAATTCATGATAAAAACTTGGAGATATCTTTTCTCAATATTCCAGGCAGCTGCACACCCTTGAACTATTCAGTGAAACTTATCCACACAAGCTCTGAGAGAATGTCACTGTGCCCAAAGAGATCTGATGAATTGCTTTAGGGAATGCTTTCTCCTTCTTTGTTCCTCATTTTGGGCAACTCTGAAGGGGCCTTTAACAGCTGAGACATTTAGAATTTAATCCCCTCTGTGCTGCAAAAATATGCATCAAAAATGTGGCATTCCAGTTGCTTACTCTTTAGAGTTGGAGTATAATTTATCAGACTTACAGCAGAGATACCTATCTCAAAATAAAATCCACAGAGAATTTAGGATTTAGGGAGAAAATAATCGCAAATATTTGTACCTAGCAAATTTGCAAGCTGTATTAATGTTTTTATGTTTTTATTCTTTCTACCACAGAATTAGTCTTTAACCTTTTAATTTAGTCAGTTGCTAGATTTTTTGTTTCCTTTTCATAAATGATTAACGATAGTCTAAAGCTGTATTTTTTCCATTTAAACAGCATTATTTAATTACCAAAATAAGTTATTTTCCAGGGTAAAACTGTATATATTTTTATCCATATGCTGTCATCTATCCAATAATAAATATTTGTGCTGATTATTTATTTGTATCAGTGCTCAAACACTTCACACATTGACAAGTCTACCCACTACATATTTGTGACCTTATTAAACACAAATTCTTCTCCCATATAGAAAATTGTGTCATCAATTTAATTCTACCTTGTGTCATTGGCCAAGCTCCAAGTGTGGTTCTCTGAAAATACAATAAAGCTTCTTCTCATTTGTATAAGGATAAATTGGCAAAGCTCAGAGTATACAGATAAAATCTTCATTTGTTTTATTTATCTATTGAATCAACAAACTGGATCCTGCTTATTAAACTATAGTGAACTCTGGGGAAAACATCATCCATTTATTGGGAGGGGGGTGAGGAAAAGGAGGTAATAAGAGGGGGACAGACCTAAATCAGTAGAGTCCATACTTAGGCAGCATAACTGGTGATAGAATCATTGAGGTTATCAAGAAGAGAGTAGTGAATGTCAAACAAGGTCAACATAAAAGAATAAGCAGCATTTCAGAAGCCACAAAGCTCCTGAAGAAAATGTGATGACCTAAAAGAAATACATTTCAGGAGTAGGCTTTGAGGAGGGCAGAAGGAGTGGAGCTAGAGAGACAGAAAGGGATCTGACTATGGAAGGAAGGTCCTGTATATCACACCGAGGAGTCTGGAGTTACACCGTAGAATCCAAAGAAGAGGTCTCAGTGTGAGAGTGACAGGATCAGATTTGATTTTTGGAGAACTCATCCGGACATGGTGTGGAGTCAATGGATGAAGAGGTGGGAAAGACCCTTTTGGGAAAGACAATGACAAGAGCAAATGCACCACTTCATCAGTGATCCATTATCACTAATTGTCATATAATTCTCAATATGAAAACTGCAATTGTTACTTTTAGTGGTTGGCTTTTCTTCTCCTAGTGGGGGGGCACTAGGATTAGAGTCCAGATAGGGTGTATATGTATGAACAATCATCATGGTCTTAATAGAAGGTAATATTTAGTGGGTGTTATTAGTTAGAGAAATGCTTCTATAATCCTCATTTTCCAGACAAAGAAATAGAGCTGTAGAGAGGTTGAGTGACTTACCCAAGGTCACAGAGGTAGAAAATAATAAACACAGGTATTTAACTCAGATATTCTGACTCCAAAGCCCTTGATCTAGTGTATGAATTAACTAAGTTGTTAATTTTACCCATACCAAAGGGAACACTCTAAGAGGACTGGTCCAGAAATTTTGGTACCCTAAGAAGATTTTGTAACGCATTTTGTCAATAAAATAATTCTTAGAGAAAATTAAGTGGCTGATCTGAAGCATGATAATTATATTTACCTCAAAATCAGTAATTTCTGGGCAAATTTAATCCAGGCTTTATTTCCAGTACTAAAAAGACAACTACAGGATACCATTGGTTAGCACTCAGGGAAAATAAAGCAATTATTCTTTCACTTCTGCTAGAGAATATTCGGTGCCCTTTGTCAATCAATAGTATGGATTATTACCAGCAGTTTGTAGGAACCATGATCAAATGGACATGTCTTCCTTTCTTAGCTCCACAATTCTATAGCCGTTCTATTTAATGAAGATGCAGCTAAACAACATAATGTTGATGGTTTCATTAAAACAAAACAAAACAAAACAAAAAAATTAAGTAGCAGACAACCTTCAATATGGTGACCTGCTTTAAGAATTTGGAATCCATGTCAACGTGTCACCGTCAGACATAGGTACAGTCTAGTAAGAATTACAGATCCAACAAACAAAAACCAAGGCAACAGAGGTTTCAGGAGCACCACAGTCATACCTTATCCTGGGCAAAGTCCCAGGTAGAAATTATAGGTGGCCAAAATTTCTGCAGGGATTTTTTTTTGCCCAAAGGAGACTCCATATAGTTATAAACACTACAAAGAAGTTCAAGTTCACATGAACACTATGAGTCTGTAGATGACACGATAAGAGGTCACACCTAACTTTCTAACACCTATATGAAAACTGTCAATGGATATTTTGTATGCTTACACATCTTTCTTATTTTATTTGAGGAGGGGAGTTAGGTTTTCCTGTCCTGATTTGATTTTCAGACTGCTACAATATCAAATGAAAACAATCATGGCTACATTGACTGAGTTTGTCTCATTTTGAAAAATTATATAAAACCAGTTTATCTCATTTTGCCTTTCATCTTTATCATACTGCTTCAGCATAAGTCCTTTCACATGGCAGAAAGGAATCAAAATTCTCAGAAACACAAGATAAAGCTGAAGATTGGTACTGAGTATGTAGAATGAAGGGGTCTAAAAAGCAAAGTCTCTCACAGTGTAGCTGTGCAGTTAGACACAGAGAAATTTATTTAAAAGGGCCAATTCTCATGATAAGTACATTAGACATTGGGACAGATAGCCCTGAAGTTACCTCTTTCTTTTCTCATTAAATTCTTTTTTTTTTTTTTAAAGATTTTATTTATTTATTTGACAGAGAGAGATCACAAGTAGACGGAGAGGCAGGCAGAGAGAGAGGGAAGCAGGCTCCCCGCTGGGCAGAGAGCCCAATGCGGGACTCGATCCCAGGACCCTGAGATCATGACCTGAGCTGAAGGCAGCGGCTTAACCCACTGAGCCACCCAGGCGCCCCTCATTAAATTCTTAAACTTAGGGCCTGTTGTTGTCTCTCTCTACCCCTGGCATTCTATAGAGGGAAGAGAGGTGCTAACTAACCAAAGACAATGAAGATTCTTAGGTAACCAAACTGGGTGATTTTGTTTTATTCTTCACCACCTTACAGAACACTACCCCCCTTTTTTTGGTTCCTTCAGAATCTGCTTGGCATCTTTCACTCTTACAGAGATTAATTTGTCTCTTAGAATGCAATTGTTACTTTCAAGGTGTTCAGGACACAGAAGTGAAACATAAGAATAAATTCTGGTGACCTGGTGTCATTAGGGAGGGAGTCATCCCCAGAGGCATCATGCTAATGACGAGAATGACAACCATGAAGATGATGATGGGACCCTCTATTTTTCTGTGAATCTATATGACATTGATATTGTACAGCATATATCTTTAAAAACACTTTCAGACCTGTCAGCCCACCTGATTCTTCCTATAACCAGTGAAGGAGGAAGGGAAGTGTGAATGCTTGGAGGTTTCATGTCCCATCTGTTGTTTCATCCCTCCCTGTTTCAGGACAGCATCTCAACATTCTCCAAAGCCCCTTTGCTACCCAGTTTCTGTGGTTTTGCCCCGAATGCTCCTCATTGGTACCCTGCTATTTCCTACCAGCCTCATCTCTACAAGGGCAAATACAGTTCAACTCAAATGGTGTTTCTTCCTTAAAACCTGTATCCCTTCCTGGCTTCCAGGTGGTGAATGAGAGTGAGGTGAGATGGAGTAGATGGAGAAGAAAGACAAAAGAAAGAGGAAAGGAGGAGGAGGGAGGGAGAAGAGGGGCAGGGAGGGAAAGGTTTCCCTATAATTTTGATTGTAATAATTCCTTGAGGGATGCCTGGGTGGCTGAGTCACTTATGTGTCTGACTCTTGATTTTGGCTCAGGCCAAGATCTCAGAGTTATGAGATCAAGTCCCATGCTGGGCTCCATGCTCTGTATGGAACCTGCTTAGGATTCTCTCTCTCTCTTCCTCTGTCCCTCCCTACCCCATTAGCTCTCATTCTCCCCTCTCTCGAAAAAAAGAAAGAAAGAAAGAACTCTTTGAGAACATGAACAAACTCTGAGAAACAGCTCAGGCAACATTAAGCACAGCATCTTGAATTTGGAAGATATTCAGCAAACAGGTGTGGAAGAAATTAAAAAATGAAGGAGATGAGAAAGGATTAAAAATTATTCTCTTCTAAATTCAAGTGGTAAATTATCTGAAAAGTTTTAGATTGGATCATTAGGGGAAATACATTTTCTTTTTTTTTTTTTTAAGATTTTATTTATTTATTTGACAGACAGAGATCACAAGTAGACAGAGAGGCAGGCAGAGAGAGAGAGGGAAGCAGGCTCCCTGCTGAGCAGAGAGCCCGATGTGGGACTCAATCCCAGGACCCTGAGATCATGACCTGAGCCGAAGGCAGCGGCTTAACCCACTGAGCCACCCAGGCACCCGGGAAATACATTTTCTACACATTAAATCATCCTTTTCTTTTTTCCTCCTAATTCACCTCACCTGGACATTTCTGTGTAGATTTGATGTGGGTATGCTGAGGAGGTGGGGGGAAAGGGTTAGGATGGGGGACTATAAAGTGAAGTAAGAAGAATGTGCGTATTCTGAGATACAACTTGCAGATCTGAATGGTAGTAAATCTGCTTAGAACAACATCTTTTCCATGGTACCTAAGGAGAATATTTAATGAATTCACGTTTTTTAGAAAACCAACTCTTGTCTGAGGATAACACTTAAAACATGAATCCCCCATCTGGAATGAGAAGGGGATAACAAAAGGACACCCTGTCCTAGTATCAAGGACAATGGCACATTTTCTGAGGGGAGGGACTTGCAAGTTAGTTGTGTGTTCAGCAAGAACTTTACAGGAATGAAACAGATTCTCGCCAGCAACCTATCCGTCGACTCAGGGTGGTCAAGTAACATTAAATAAGTCAACGTATGTAACACTGAGCATGTTGTTCATAATTTTTGTGCTTCTGTTTTCTTACCTGAAATTGGAGAAGCAATAGTACCTGTCTTCTATGATTGCTAACAGTTTAAATGATTTACTGCAGAAGAAGAACCCTAAAAGCATTGCCAGGCAAAGGGAAAGCGCACAGCAAATGTTAGCTCTTACTGTTAACAGTATTTCATCAACTCTGAGATACCATCAATTGTTATTGTTAGATACACGGTTACTCTAAATATGGTAAGAAAGAAAAGCAAGATGGGGAGTCTAATAATAGACCTCTGCAAAGAGCTAAGACACAAAAATGCTATTTCCTTAAAGTTAGAATATCCCAGAAATAAAGCTGCCATTCAGAAAGGCACAGCAAGAGAAGAGAAAGGAAAAAATAATCTCCCCTGAGAATTCGAACCACAAGCAGGTACTCATGCAGGTTTTTGATACAAGTTCACACTACCAGTGTGATTCAAGGAAAATCTCAGTAAATAATTCAATTTAAAGTGGTCTCAGGTTGGCAGCATCCCCAGGTGACCATTTGAAACAACGCAAATCCCATCTGGGGGAATTTAACTTCATTGCAGGCTGGTAGTGACTTTAAGTTAGTATTGAGAATACAATGCACCCCACTCCCCAATGTGTGGGAAAAAATGTTTTAAAATCAATGCGGTGGGGCGCCTGGGTGGCTCAGTGGGTTAAGCCGCTGCCTTGGGCTCAGGTCATGATCTCAGGGTCCTGGGATCGGCCCCCGCATCGGGCTCTCTGCTCAGCGGGGAGCCTGCTTCCTCCTCTCTCTCTGCCTGCCTCTCTGGCTGCTTGTGATCTCTCTGTCAAATGAATAAATAAAATCTTTAAAAAAAAAAAAAAATCAATGCGGTATGGTAGTACCAAAGTCATTGTCATCGCTATGGTATGGTAGTACCAAAGTCATTGTCATCGCTATGATCAACATTGTCCTCATCCTAGAGAACAAAGAGAATCAGGAATGGGACCTGGATTATTCTAAACACTTATCCCCTTACCCTGTACTCCAAAGGAGCTGTAATCACAAGTCTGCGAAGAGAATAACAAAGAGCGCTGAGTTGCCCAGGACATTGGAATTCACCAACATAAAAGCTTTTTTGGGTTTTTTTCTTGTTTTTGAAATTGCACAAGTTAAAAAATATTTTTTTTAAAGCCTTCTTTTTTTGAACATGGTTTGACGACCCTGGGCAAGTACGCAAGTCATGCCCCATCTCCATGCCCTGTTAACTATGGCACCTCCTGGTATCTCTCTAAGGACTAGACATTGTCCTCTTGTAGGTCAAAGTTGAACCCTGGCAAAGGAATACACATATTCAAAAGTCTTTGCTGAACACAAGCACAGTTTTGCCAGAGCCCAGGTCTCATGGTGATAATAAATTGTACTGTGCCAAGAACACCTGAATTTCTAAGTAAGACAGTTTTCCTATCAATTCTGGGTTTAATATTGCATTGGCAGTAATTTGAATCGCTCATGCAACATAAAGCATATTAGTTTATTACTTATAGTCTCCTGTGCTAGGATAGCAAAGGCAGAAAGATCTCCACTGTTAAGGAGAAGCCTGGAAATATAAGCACTGTTATCAGTGAGTCTTTGATCCATTATTTTTATCACAAACAGATCAGTCAATGCCATATTTCCAACAGCATACAAGCCTTCTCTATTTAGATGTCCCAGAGGCAACTCAAATTTAATAGTCCAAATCCAAACTGATGATATCCTCCCTCCCCAATCCACTCTTCCTCATCTACCCTGTTCCTTTAAAAGGCTACCACTAAAGTTCCTTTGGAGCCCCAATAACTAAAATCTCACCCTATTTGGCTAAATGACTTTGAGCATCTTACATCTTAATTTTCTTTGTTCATGTTCCTCGTCTGTAAAATCTTCGAGTCATTATGAAAATTAAATAATGAGATAATACATAAAGGACCTAGCTTAGTGCCCAGCATAAAGCAAGCAATCAATAAGCATTAATTTCCTTTGTTTTTTCACATATTAGGTCCCCACCCAAGCTATTCTGCCTTTATGGAATGTCTTCTTCTTTCCTTTCTCTGTGAGGAAAACTGCTAATTACTCTTCAAGACCAAATCAAACGTCTTCTCCTACGAAATGATCCTGACCCTCCAGGAAGATTTTAGAGCACTTTTTTCTTTAGCACACTTCAGATCATATGGTAATTATCTGATTACCCATCCTCCCCCATCACTCAATGGAATTCAGAAAAACACGTGGCCCCCACATTCTCTGCAGACAAACCTTGCTAATCAACCCCAGCACCATTTCCCCAGAGTCAGGATGCAACTTCCAAATCCCATCAGCACAATGCTTCAGGCAGAAATGGTGTTCATCAATTCAACCTGGTGTATTTATCTCTGTAGCACAGGACAAGTACCAGCTTGAGGCCAGAGCTGCTTTGATAGGATGTTAGGTTGATAGGATGATAGGATGACAGGTAAGGGTGTTACCCTCTCATGGCCTTGATTTCTCATCTGTAGGAAGGAATGTCTTTAGGATCCTAGCTGGTTCTCATGTCTAATGACACTGTAATGATGACCGAGGGACTCTGACTGGCCAGAGCTGGTGTCACAAGTTAGGCTTGCAGCCTGGCTGTGTACATGACCCCATGCTTCATCAAGGCCCATTTCTTATCACAGAGTCAGGCATGCCTTCCGAGACGCGCAAATAGAACCCAGTGTCTATGTAATTGAAATAGGAATAGGGTGAGAATCTATGATCTTTCAACTTGGTAGATAACAGCTGCCACTTACCAAAGCCTACCTGACTGCAGCTATTTTGTACCTGCGGAGAAAAAGTCTGCAGCAAAAGAGATTATTTCCTTCTTAACCCTTATCTGAAAAGAAGCTTCCATATTTCTGCACCCAGTTGTGTGGTACAGAATCGGGTTCAGTCTCTCATGCATATACAGACAGATGGGTTAACACACCTGGTCACACCACCCCCACTAAGCCCCAGCACTCCCAATAGGAGTTTTAAAACTGAGAGTTTAGTTTGTTAAAAATCTGAAATCAAAGCAAGGAGAGTTGCATGAATGAAATGAAAATGTTCATTTCTGTGCATATTTCTTAAAATAAGAAAACACCTGTTTTTGTATCTTATACGTGGCTGCATAAAGATGAAGATTTCTCTGGAGATTATTTGTTGGTTCTACAAGGCAAACGTTCAGATTTGCTCAGTAAACATTATCATAAAAAATATTCACAAAGGTGGTCCCGGGGGAGACTTACCAGTATAGATGTAAAGAAACAAAGGCCATTTCTGAAAATTCAGAAACATTTAGTTGACAGGAGTGAATTTGTGCTAGATCTTAATATTTTAACTAAAAATCTCAGCTCCAGTGCCCAAGATCCAGCCCAGGTGGGTATTCTTTCGCCAGAATTGGGTTCCAAAGACTGAGCTTTGGCAACCACTAAAGGGCTTGGCCCACGGTAGACTGAACCTCCCTTGCATATCTTGGGGCACTGCTGCAATGGCTGGCTTAATATCTCTTTCCCTCCTAGACCATGAGCTCTGAAAAGTAGCAGTTCTATCTGTCTTGTCTCCCAGTGCTTCCCCGTTGGCAAAGGCAGCCAAGCCCCACGTCTTGTGGACGCAGACGTCAAAAACACATGAGTAATTTGTGAGCAGTCCTGAAAGGCAGAGTGAGGGGGGCATGGTTCACCGCCTTCAACCACGTGTCTATCCGCCTGCCCAGTCACAAGGGCAAGGCTACCTCGCAAGTTTAGCTTATTCTGGAACCCCTAACCACCAGTTTGTAAAGTGATGCTTAGGAAATATACACGGCCTGTTCACATAAAAATAATATTGCCAAATTTGGTAATTTCCAAAGCACAAGGTTGGCCCATAATCTTAGCACATTTTGATATCTCCTTGCATTTTATTATTTTTAGGCAATATTTTGAAAATCAGGTTTTGCTTCTGATTTTAACAAAGGCTTTTCTTCCTGAGCAAAACAGATGAGCAGTTCAGCAAGATAGGGCAGCTTTTATCTGCAAAAAAATCTGCCTTTCAGCAGAGCAGACAATATGAGCAAAACGGAGGCAAACACATTAAATATTTCCTATATGTGAATTGTGATTCTCTTCTCCCGTGGGATGTGCAAGTGGCAAGACAGTTTATTCCCGTGTGGCACTGATAGCAGGTCCTGAATACTTCTGAATATATCACTTTTATTGCCTTTTATATTGAATTACTGTGAAAGAAAAAATACTTTTGTGAGAATTCAAAATCAAAATACTTTAGGAGCTTTTAGAATCCACCTCCAGGACATAAAGAAAAGCTTAAGAAAACAAATAATTCTGTTCTGCTAAGGGATACTAGATACCACTCTCACTGAGCAAGGGCCCCTTCACAGAAAGGGAGACATTATCAAATATTTATGCTGACTTTCAGGGAAAATGGTAAGTGTTCTATTTGGGGTTCAGGTACTCTCAGTCCTGTCCCTGCTGCTTTAGAACTTGCCACGTAATGGACAAAATTTGCCCCAGGGAGCTCTGACCTATAACATTTGGGCACGTTCCTTCTGGAACTTGCCTTAAGATACCTCCTAATGGTATTTTTCACTAGAAATCTCAACTCTCCATGATCCATTCATCATAAAGATTCTTGTTCAAGATATACCATTTCTTATTTTTGCAGATACATTTTTGGTAGATTCCTCTATTTTCCATGCAATCAAGAGCTGCTCCAAAAACCAAAACAAGTTGTTTCCATCACTTTTGTTCCAAGCTTGTCATTTTCTATTTAGGTGAGAGAAAGTTGTATGTAGGAAAAATAAAGTCCAAGTGGCTCAGCATGAGATAAAAGCACCTTTATGATGTGACCTCTGACTATTTGTCCAGCTGAGCCCTCAGCCTCCCCAAGTTCATACTTCATACTTCAGCTATAGTGAGCATCTCATAATTCCTGGAAGGTTCCGTCTCTTTTGATGGCTTCATACCTGGTACAGTTCCTTCTACTTAAAATTTCACTTCACTGGGGTGCCTGGGTGGCTTAGTCAGTTAAACATCTGCCTTCAGCTCAAGTCATGATCTCAGAGTCCTGGGACCCAGTCCCGCATCAAGCTCCCTGCTCAGTGGGGAGCCTGCTTCTCCCTCACACTCTCCCGCAAGCTCTCTCTCTAAAATAAATAAAATCTTTAAAAAATAATAATAAAATTTCAGTTCAGAAAAATAAAAAAACAAAACCAAAAGATCTGTCTTCAGATACCAAAAAACTTCACCTCCTCTCAGATATTTCCCCTAGCCTTTCTATTATCTTGTCAGGAAATTAGTCTCTAGATTCTTGGGGAGCCCACAGTGAGAGAGGAGGTGGATGGATGGATACATAGAAGGAAGGATAGATAGATAGAAAAGAGATAAATACAAAACACAATTTTATATACACAGAATTTGTAATGACTCAGTCATGTTATAACTGTAGTACCATTAATTCAGCACCACTCGCCCATGGAATTATACTGGGCCCTTTGTACACACTTTCTCTAATATTTACAACTGCAATGCACGTTAATACTTTTATCCCCTGTTTCATAGATGAGGAAACTTTGGCCAAAGAGGATAAATGATGTGCCCAGGATAATAGCTAATAAATAGTAATTAATGTCAAGACACAAACCAGACTGTCCAAAAAGCTAGTGATCTTTGCATTATGCCTCAAGAATATCTTATCTCATAGTCCTATATTTATTTACTTATGTGCCTGTCTACTCTAATAAATCATAATGCCTTGGACGAAAGAACTACATCTTGGACCCCTTGTCCTGGAAACTCATTGTTTGGCACATATTAGGTGCTAGGAAATGTTGGTGAATCAATAAATTAAGTGGATATAATAATTTGTCTCTGTGCTTTTCAGGTGAAAAATATTTATCATAAGTGGAAATCAAGATGCTTATGTATCTCTTGATGTTTTGTTTTAATCATTTTCAAGAGGCAATGGTAGCCAAAGGAAAAGATGAATTGGAGATAGAGAGGCTATGGTCTAATCTCAGCTCCACATTGAACAGATTAGTGCCTATCTACAGATTTCTAAACTGTAAAACGGAAATTATAAGAGCCCCTTTTCCACCAATTTATAGGGTTTAACTCTGATAAAGCTCATAAAAAGCCCTACCTTCATAAACACCAAAGTTCCATACAAATGTTGACTAATGCTGATTATCAACTATAAAGGATGATTTTCTTAAAGAATATTTGTTTTAAAACATTAGTTGTGTAACAAAAAAAAAAAAAAAAAGAGGGCTAAAGAGATTTAATATTCTCTACAAATCAATACACACTTCCTGAGTGTCAACACCATGCTTGTATGGGGCCTAAATTCAGTCTCTTCTAAAATAAGAAACTTGATTGTTGCAGAAAACACGAAGGAGAAAACTAGTATGTATTCATTATAAAATAATTGATGTCTTTCTTATTAAGGTTAAAATTGTACAAGGGTAAGAACTGTGTCTGTTTTGTTACCAATACATCATCCTAGTATAATATTTGGTATACAGGTAGTGATCAATGAACATTTGTTGCATATACACTCAGGGTTCACTGTTTAGCAAAATACCATCATGGACAAAGGTTTGTAAGATAAGGCATGGTCTGGAAGTGGAGGGTAAAAGTACAGAGAGAAATGAATTCTCTATATAAAAAGCAACAGAGGGGTGCCTGGGTGGCTCAGTGGGTTAAGCCTCTGCCTTCAGCTCAGGTCATGATCCCCGGGTCCTGGGATCAAGCCCCACATCAGGCTCTCTGCTCAGCAGGGAGCCTGCTTTCCCCACCTCTCTCTGCCTGCCTCTCTGCCTACTTGTGATCTCTGTCAAATAAATAAATAAAATCTTTTAAAAATAATAAAAAAATAAAAAGCAACAGGAATTTTTTTTTTTTTAAGATTTATTTATTTGTCTGAGAGAGAGTGTGGGGGCGGGGAAGGAACAGAGAGAATGAGAATCTTCCAGCAGACTCCCTGCTGAGCGTAGAGCCCAACCTGGGACTTGATCCCATGACACTGAGACTATGACCTGAGCTGAAATCAAGAGTTGGATGCTTAACCAACTAAGCCAGCCAGGTGCCCCAAGCAACAGGAATTTTCAGATGGAAAATTCGGAAATTTTCTAGCAGGAGAGGAAGAAAAGGATAACAAATGAAAAAGCAGCCCAGGAAAGGAGGAGCAAGCCAGGGCCTATGTGGGGTGACCAAAAAACATTCCTTCAGAAAGAAAAGATAACCACTGAACTTCAACCATCTAGTAATATTACAATTTTCAAAGCATTTTATTGCATGAATTTGTATTTTCTCCCTCCCGCCTAACACACATGCATAATTTCCCTCAAGAAATTAGCTCTGGTGCCTAGGTTTTGTTCTCTGTCCTCTAATTCCACCTCTCTGGAGACTACCCTAGTGAGCTAACTGCTCACTCCCTGACCCTCCAACCTGGAAAATAGTAACCTAGTGTGCTTCGCATTCTAACAGTGAGCTCTGAAAAAAGAAATAATACATTGTTTATCTGACACATAGTGAGTGCTCCTAAATGTCCATTCCACTTCTGCTCTCTATCCTCTGTCTATTCATCCTACCTCATGAGAGCCACACTTGTAAGCCCTGCAATTCAGTGCAGCAGAGGCGAGAACACACCTAGGTACACACTCACACACTCAAAACACCTTACCTTTTACCAAATGCAATAGTACCTTAGTCCAACATCCCCAAAGAATAATACACTTGGTAGAACATTCTGTGAATTTCTAACTACAAAGGCCCATTCTGGTAGCACCCTGAAATACCACCTTTGGGTCTCTTTAGTTTGAAAATCTACAAGAAGCTCCAGAAGCTCTTTGATATCAAAGAACATACTTATTTTCAATAGCTTTAAACTATCATTGCTAAGGCTCTCTGCTGGGGGCGGGGGGGGGGGGAGTCCTCATAAAGAAAAAGAAAACATCTCAATAAAAGCTTCGAGGAAAAATCTCGCACTGGTTTGCAAAATTCTTAATAAAGTTCTTCCTCCTCATAGTATGCAGTGGGGAGGCTGCCAGGTAGAACAGATTTATAATAGGAGGAGCAAGGAAAGAATCACAGTGCTCCATAACCTGATCAGGTTTTGACAAGTTGAACATCTTCCTTTCCTCATCACAAATTCCGAAAATCTGACTTATCTTACCTTCTAACAGGTGAACAAAATCCATAAAATAAATAGAATCTTCCCGGGATATTTCACTCGCTTAGAGTAATAGGCAAATGCATTAAGTTCCCATAAATTATATGCCTAAATACACCAAATAACAACACACTACCACAAACCCAGCACTCTGCTTCCCCTAAGTGGGTTGAACTTGACCTTCAAAGCCCTTGAAATGTAAAAAAAAACTTACTTTTTTCTGACATTTATGAGTGTCTTTTCTGCTTGACTGCCTTTTACCGCCTGGAAATAATAGTGAAAGCATTGTAGAAGAAGCCAGCTATAAACACTGACAAGTAACAGGAAATGCAGACAGTTTTATTCCGGGCAGGTTAGAGCTAATCTAATCAAATCTAATTCCCTCTCTTTCTGTAAGCCTACCACTATGTTCAATTTATTTTTTGATTAGAAGTGCAATATGATAGTCCTCTGTTGGGCGGGAGTTAGACAATCCTGAGGTTTACACAAACGATTCTGATGAAACAACAGATTTTAAAGATGGTTTTTTAGAACACAGTCTCCTATGAAGGTAAATTCTAAGGAGATTTTAAGGAAAACTTTTACTCAGTGTTTTTTGACTCTAAAAATTTATGGATTGGTTATCTTCTAACCAATAATAAAGTACACCTAAGAGGAAAGTGATCTTTGGTTCTGGGTTTCAGAGATTTACGAAAAAAAGCTCTTTGAAAATACTAGCAGTAGTAAAGACATTACATTACATTATGTATATTTAAATACTGAATAATGGGAACAATGAGACTTGTGGTTGAAGAACAGTTTGCAATTTGGCCAGCAAGGTACAAAGAGAGATTTTCTTTCCATTGAACAAAGGTATAATCCCTCATCAAAAATAGAGCTCTCTTAGGGACCACAAAGCAAGGCTCCACGGCCCCCCAGTGGATGTGCATAAATGACCAGTCTGCCTTCATGTGAAAAGTTTTCACTGACCAGGAAATCATTCTATTTCTCCGACTCCTTAATTATGGTATAAACCCTGTTATGGAACACCCAACTACCTATACACACACACTTCCTTCTCTCTGAGGTGAACCAGTTCTTAGCGAATGCCACTGTCACATGTTTTAGAGTTTTACAATTAAAATAAGAAGAGTTTTACGGATAGTCTCAGAAGAAGAAAGAGGAGAGACCATCATTTTGCTTTATCTTCAAATTAACATCAGTATGTGATCTGACCTTTTTATAAAGACTAGGAAAACTGATCAGTATGTTCATTTTATACCTGAAACTAACGTACCATCGTATGTCAACTCTACTTAAATAAAAAAGTTGATTAAAAAAAAAAACTCGGAAACCTTCCAGAACATGTTGAGACTTCAATAAGACGTGTAATGTTTCTGTACTAAACTTGAGAATGAGATGAAGAGTGGCAGCCGTGGAAGACAGCTTAGAGGTTTCTTACAAAATGAAACATACCCTTACCACACGATCTAGCAGTCACACTCCTTGGTGTTTACCCTAAGGATCTGAGAACTAATGTCCACTCGAAACCTGCACAGAGATATTTACAGCAGCTTTCTTCAGAATTGCCCAAACTTGTAAGCAACCATGATGCCCTTCACTAGGTGAACAGATAAGAGAACTGTGGTCCACCCAGAGAATGGAATATTCAGCACTGAAAGGAAATGAGCCATCGAGCCTTAAGAAGACACGGAGGAAACTTAAATACTTATTACTAAGTGAAAGAAGCTAGTCTGCAAAGGCTACTTACTATATGATTCCAACTGTATGACATTCTGAAAAAGGAAAAACTATGAAGACAATAAAAAATTCAGCAGTTGCCAGGAGCTAAGGGAAGAAGGGGATGAACAGGTGAAGAACAGAGGGTTTTCAGAGCAGGGAAATTACTCCATATGTTATTGTAATGGTGGATATGTGTCATTATAAATGTCCAAACCCATAGAATGTACAATGCTGAGTGAAGCCTAATGTAAACCTTGGACTCGCTGTGATAATGATGTGTCAATGTAGGTTCATCCTTTGTAACAAATGTACCATTTGGGTGAAAGATATCCATAGTGGAGGAGGTTGTGCACATGTGAGGCCAGAGTGTACGGAACATCTCTGTACCTTCAGCTCAATTTTGCTATAAGCTTCAAAGTGCTCTAAAAAAAATTGTCTGTTTAAAAAAAAAAAAAAGTTGTCATAAAGGAAAAAGGACAACTCCCTTCAGTATCATTTGGCCTTGATTCTAGTCTAGGTGTTTCTACTAACCAGCTGTGTAGCTCCGGGCTCTTTTGGATTGATTTGGTTTCCTTATATGTGAAATCGGTAGAGAGCATGAATAGATTTAACATTTTCTAAAGTCACTTTCAGCACCATGTGGAAATTTGTGTAGGCCTAATGATCACACAAGAGGGCTAAATGATAGCCCACTGTCACCCCAGGAGGAAAAGAGGACCCCAGTGGTAATTACCAAAGCATCCATGGTTTTCTGTTACCAAGTTTGGTGGTCAACTCTGCAAAGATATAACATTGTGGCAACAACACTATTGAAAAAAAACAGCAATGAAAAACTCTCAGGAAGGTAGAAAAATGGGTAAAATCAGTATGATTAAATTTTACAATGATAAATGATACAGGTTATAAATTCAGTTAGGAAAAAAAAGCCTCTGCTCCAATAAAGGATGGGTAGGAACATTTCCTTGACATTACTTAAAGGCAAAAGGATCTAAGGTTTTTGATGACCAGGAAGTTCAAAATGATGGGCAGAGCTACTAAAGAAAATAATTAATTGAGGAAACTTGGGATTAATCTGGAGCAGAGAAAACCGACGGAGTGATTGAGAATCAAAATACATGGAAGAAAAAGTTGGTATGTTGTGGGGCGCCTAGGTGGCTCAGTGGGTTAATGCCTCTGCCTTCAGCTCAGGTCACGGTCTCAGGGTCCTGGGATCGAGCCCCACATCAGGCTCTCTGCTCAGCGGGGAGCCTGCTTCCTCCTCTCTCTCTCTCTCTCTCTCTCTGCCTGCCTCTCTGACTACTTGTAATCTCTATCAAATAAATAAATAAAATCTTAAAAAAAAAAAGAAAGTTGGTATGTTGTTTTCAGAGCGAAAGACAGAACTAAGTCTGCCAAGTAAAAGCTTAGAAAGGTAAATCTTGATTTCATATAAATAATAATAACTTTTGTTTCATTTATGAAAAAGTTTTCCAGGGGTATTTAATATGTCACAGGCATATTCAAGATGTGGAGCTTAGAAAAAGGCACAGCTTCATGCTCAAGGGGCTCATAGTCCAGTAACAGACAGGCTTTGAGGTAAAGTGAACATTTCATAGGAAGAAGGCATGCGAGGGCTTACTGATGATTTTTAAAGGGGTACCTTGTGATTGTGATAAAGGGTGATTTATCAAGTTAAACCTCTTTTTCTTAAGTGTCCATCAATGGATGAATGGATAAAAGAGATCGAATATGTATGCATGTGCATATGTGCGCACGCACGCGCACACACACAGACACTGGAATATTATTCAGCCACAAGAAAGAAGGAAATCCTGCCATTTGCAACAACACAGACGAATCTAAAAGACATTATGCTAAATAAAATAAGCCATACAGAGAAAGACAAACACTGTATGATTTCATTTTTACGTGGAACCTAAAAAAGAATAATGAAGTCAAACTCACAAACAGGGAGTAGAATGGTGGTTACCAGGGGCTACAGGTGGGTGAAATGGGGAGATGCTGGTCAAAGGGTACAAGCCATCAGTTACAGGATGAGTAAGTTCTGGGGATCTAATATATAGCATAGTGACTATTTAATAATACTATATTTTATTTTATTTTATTATTTTTTTTTAAAGTGACAGCCAGGATGCAACCTGTCTCCATCTATCTTTATGATTTTATTTATTTATTTGACAGACAGAGATCACAAGTAGGCCGAGAGAGAGAGAGGAGAAAGCAGGTTCCCCAGAGAGCAGAGAGCCCGATGTGGGGATCAATCCCAGGACCCTAGGATCACGACCCGAGCCGAAGGCAGAGGCTTTAACCCACTGAGCCAGCCAGGCGCCCTGTAATACTGTATTTTATACTTGAAATTTGCTAAGAGAATAGATCTTAAACATTCTCTACACACACACACACACACACACACACACACACACACACACTCACACACGGTAGTAACCATGTAAGGTGATTGATGTGTTAATGAACCTGACTGTGGTAATCATCTTACAATGTTTATATGTATTAAATCATCACACTGTACAGTTTAAGTGTATACACTTTTAACTTGTCAGTTTCTTAATAAAGCCATGTGGAGAACAACAACACTTTTTTTCCAACTTGAATTCTGAGCTACTGGTCCAAGGGGTGGCAGGGCATTTCCTTTAAAAATTGCCTTATATGAGCTCCTCTTAATTGTACTCATCCACCAGTGTCAGAACTCCAGTCACAGGGAGTATTTAAATGAAAAGAGGAGGATTCATGGTTACCAGTTCATTCATTCCTTCAACAAATACTTCATAAAGGTCGCTTCAGACCGGCCTTTGTAATGTCCAAAAGCTCACTAATTTTTCATGAGCCTTCCTCAGGACCCAGGTCTCTCAGTACATAATCTCCTACTACACTGAAGTCAATCTTTCTAACAAAATAATTTTAAATTGGGATCAAGAATGCTTTAACTTCCCATGAGATGAGGCACCAACAACTGCCCATTTTCAATGTTGCTGTCAAAATATTAAGTTCCCGAGAAAGTTCACTACTCATTACCGGTTCTGGCAATGTTTTATGACAGGCTACAATGAATACAAATCCCAAGAATTATCTCGGGGGCTTCTCAAAATAGTACTGTAAGATTTCCTCAGTGAGCCTTCTAAGTCTTGTGGCTATAAATCTCGCCCAATAACACTGCTTATTCAATTTAAGGCTGCAAGCCTAGAGAGATTAATGAGATAAGTTGTCCACTAGTCAAGGGAAGAACACAAGATCTATCCTGTCTTATTTCATCTTCTGGTTTAATCATTATAAGTGTTATATAATGTGACATTCACACATTATTGAAGACGTTCAGGGAACAAATTGCATATCACTAATCAGCGGATCATTTTTCATTTTCATTTCTTGCAGACTCTAAAATTAATGATATCCTCCCTTTTCTATTAAATCTCCCTTTTTAAGTTATATTAAATAAGAAATTGAACATGGGAACAATAAGCATTTCTTTTCTCTCTGTTTTGTTGTTGTCGTTGTTGTTCTTCAGCAATTTCGGGGCTTTTCCCCAAGCTAATGAACCCCCAGCAGGGTTAGAAAAAGGCTTAAGAGCAGCAACTTATTTTGTTTCGGTTTGTTACATCTCTGACAAGCAACCTGCTCCTTCAGGATCCAAAATGCTCTTTTCCCACTTGATTCTTTCATGTGTGTTATTCTTCTCTAACTTAGTGGCTGCAACACACTTGGATGCTATTTCCAATCTGCTAATTGGGTCCAGGGGAGTGTCTGGATGGACTGGGGCAGCAAGGCCATGACGAACTTGCTGGGCTTCCTGCTCTCTGACAGGATGTCCTCTGGCTGGAATCCCAACCCGCAAGGCTGCCGGAGCGCCCCCTGGTCTGGGGCAGCTGATGGATGTGGGCGGTCTGGCCTCTGGCATCGCAGTCTTGATTAGCTGGGGAAGAAAGGGCTGGTGCAACCACGCTGATGTACAGCCCCAACAGCGTACTGGGGGATTTTAATTAAAAAATCCTTTCAATATGCTGTTGTGAAATACCAAAGAAGCCTCATCAGAAAGATGCTCAGGGTTCTCTGAAATTTAAGCTTTTCATAGGCCCCAGGAACCTTTTTTATTTTAGGGTATGATGGCCAATTAGAACATCCCTGTCTTCTTCTCCTGCTCAAAACAAGCCAGGCTCCATGGGTTATTATTCCCCACCCTCTTTAGTACCTTCTTCCTTTGTAATTTAAGTATTACTTCATCCTGACATTTCTCAGTTGGAGCTTTCAAATTTCAGCCATGGATGGAGAAAGCCGGGCCTGTTTTGGCACAGTGACTTGATAAACAGATCGGACTGGCCGTTCTATGCAATCTCCTCCACACCCACTTTAATCCCACATAGCCGTCCACCTCGAGAAACCGCCCTCCCTTCCTGCAGGAAACACAAGGTAGTTGATCAGCGCAAGTGAGTAAAGAAGCAGCAACATTTGGGGCAGCCCCTCCAATGCTACCATTAGCAAACAGGTCGCCCAAAGCATATGCTCCAGTTCAGGCAAAGGGGAGGGAGCTGCAGGATGGGAGGGGAAGAAAATTCATCACACTTGAATTTGGAACAAAAAGTCCTAGGAACACCTGGGTGGCTCAGTCAGTTAAGCATCTGCCTTCTGCTCAGATCGAGTCCCCCATCCAGCTCCTCGCTCAGGAGCCTTTTCCTCTTTTTCCTCTGCTGCTCCCACTGTTTGTGTGCTCTCTTTCTCTGACAAATAAATAAATAAAATCTTACGGGGGGGGGGGGGGAGACCTGAGTTCTGATCTAGACCTGCTACTTACTGACTGTGTCACCTCTCTGGGCCTCAGTTTCCTCTGCTGTAAGATAAAATCTGCTCCAAAGAGCAGCTGTAGAAATACCCACAAATATCTACCAGAAGGAGAAATGGGTGAGTAAGTAATGGTAATATTCCTCCCATGGGCATGCAGCAATTTAACAGAATGAGATCAGCATGTTTTATTAGGGAATGATCTCCAAGACATGTCTCAAGTTTAAAAAAAAAAAAAAAAAGCTGGTAGTAGAAATTACATATAGTATATTATCATTAATGTAAAAAATACAAAATATTATGTACCTCTAAAAATAGGTTTATCTGTGTGTAAGTGAAGAGGAAAAAAAGTGTTGCATAAAAACACACAGTTAGGGGCACCTGGGTGGCTCAGTGGGTTAAAGCCTCTGCATTCAGCTCAGGTCATGATCCCAGGGTCCTGGGATCGAGCCCCACATTGGGCTCTCTGCTCAGTGGGGAGCCTGCTTCCCTTCCTCTCTCTCTGCCTGCCTCTCTGCCTACTTGTGATCTCTGTCTGTCAAATAAATAAAATCTTAAAAAAAAAACAAAACAAACAAAAAAAAACCACATAGTTAATAGTGGTTAACCCTGTGGAGGGGAGCAGGGAATGAGACCCAAAGGGAATTTTTATACTTACCTGTAATATGTCCATTTTCTTCAAAAGAATATATTTCATTCTTAAATGTGTAATTTAAAGTTATTTTTAAAGGGAAACAGGGCTTGTGAGATAATGTTTGTGAAATTACTTTGAAGAAACAAAATCTGGCAGATGTGAGCTCTTACCGTTTTCTCTGTCCAGACCACACACACCCAGGCCACTGGCCCCTTGGCCAAAGTGGGCAAAGCAGCTCATTCCCTCCTCAGCTCTGTGCTCCTACCACCACAAGCTTCAAGAAAATACCCAGCTAGGAAGAGAGCTCTCTTCCTTTGGTTACCTCACTCTGCATATGACCAAAAAGTGACCTAAAACTGGGCCTTCAGCGGGGCTTGGTAAATACCTGCTCATTGAATGCTCTGTTGATTATTACGCATCAAAGTTCTTCTAACCCTCCTTTTGGATTCTTTCTATTGGGGCTTCATTAGGTCTGATTTAGTAGAGTTGATTTAAGTTAGTGTTTCCCGAATAACTTCTTTAGTGCACACACATGCTCCCAAAAGGACAATATTTTTCCTAAAAACGCCATTCATTGAATTTTCACCCTCTTCATGGTGACTGAAGCTAACAATTCTTTATTGTGTCCCAGGTACTGTTTAGAGTATCATCCCTGAACTGGATGAAAAATCTGAGGCACAGAGAGGTTAAGCATGTCTCTGAGGTTCCACAGCAGTAAGTGTCAGAGCTGGGATCTTAACCCAGACAGTCAGATCCATCTGCCTCTTTGAGAAAGTGTGCCCCAAAAAGCTCAAGAAAAATATTTTGCCTCACAGAGTTCAGTGGAGTTTATCCTGAATGAAACTGTCACCTTTCCTTATATTTGTAGCAAATAGAGGCTGAGATTAAAGGTAACACCCAGAGTGTAAGTAACATAAGGTCCTGTAAACATAGGTTTCAAGAACACAAGTAGGAGAAAAAAACAAACCTGTTTTTATTAGAGTTCATGTCATTTAAAAACATAGCTTCTTGGACAAGATGAGAACACATAACAGCACAAGACGTAACTCTGGAGGGTGAAGGCTGATTCCACAGGCCACATACAAAAATCAGATTTTTGAGCTCCATACCTTCATACACCAATGAGCAATGTACAACATGTTCGTTTTCCTGCTCCCTGTAGGGAAGCCAGATCAGTTGATATCATTCTAACCTCATCACCCAGAACTCCAAAAGCAGTGCTCTTCTCCCTGGCTCTGGCCATTGCCAGAGGCTCCCTTACACAACTCCACACACCGAATGTCTTTCTCTCCAGTCATGAAAGTCCAACCATTTTTGAGGGTCTGCCTCAAATCCAATCCCTGCCCCCATCCTCAGACAAGCCCACCCTCTGCCCAGACCTTGGAGACCCCATCCACCCAGACAGATAGGATTTCTCCCTCACATGAGCTTCCTAGGATTCAGTGAGTGCACCACTCAGCTGAGGCTATTGGTGGTAAGGGTGAACTTGAAATTTCAGTGTGCCACTCTCTCTGAAAGACCTCGATTCCTTGGTGAGAAGGACAGGCTAGGAATTACACTTCTAGGTGCTTTCTCCAGGGCCCAGCAAGTAGTGGGTTGCTGATGGGTTGGCATGTTTGGGCGACTGGTGTCTGATGTGGTTTGCTGGTTAGAACGTGCCTGCCTATTCAAACATCTATATAAAGGCCTGGGGCAGGGTGGCATTGTTTTGGTCACTCTGAAAGCAAAAGGTGGACCAGTGGACTTTTAAAAACATTATTATTGGATACAAAGTTGATGAAAATAAAATAATCCACATTTCAGCTCTGAGCTTCCACAATAATTTTATAACATCCTTTCCCCCTGGAGTTTTATAAGTAACAGTCATAGCTTAGGCCCCCAGGCTAAAAAACATAGCAGCTAAAAATCCTGGTGAGCAGAAGAACTTGCCCCATCGGTGGAATGATGGATCAATATTCTCCCAACGGAGAGCTGGAGATGTCATTTCCTGTGTGACTTCTGAGGAGGGCAGTGGAGGTAGCCAATAAGAGGGCAGCTCCCAAGGCAGGCTGGAGGCTAATCTGAGCTCTGCTGCTCACAAGCTGTGTGGCCTCGGGTAAATTACTCAACAACTCTGTGCTTTTGGTTTCTTCATGTATAATGTGGGGTTAACAAATAGCAGCATTCCTACTAAAAGGTTGTGGTAACAATTAAAGTTGGCCCACTAAGAGGATTGTGAGCTATGCTACTGTTTGCAAAAGAGCAATCACTTTTTTATTATATTATAAAAGGTGCATATAATCAGGGAAGAAGAAACTAGCAGAGGCTGTTTATAACTGTCTAACGTGGAAGAAGAACAAACTCACTCAATGGATAACTTTTAACAATGCTTCAACTCTCCGGGCATCATTGTGTACATTTCTCACACGGCAGTCATAAAGCAGGCTTGCTTTTATAATGCCTGTGATTTTGACTAGAGATGATGGAGTCACTCTTTAATTAACCTGCTGCTACAGATGATCCTAAATAAACTATTCATCTTTCAAACAGATGAGCTTCTCACACCTCCTAAAGTGAATCCAAAGTAATTGCAGTTAGCTTGGGGGAAGGGGGTTGGCTTCAGCTTAATGTGACCACAAAACTCCATTTGGGATGAGATTTATGCACTATCCCACACCCTGATACTGTCAACAAACAGCAGAAAAATAACCCACAACTGACAGAAAACAAACTTATAAATAACTTCAACTGACCTTATTCTCTGAACTGAGAAAAGGATCTCTATAATGATGTTGGACAGAGGCTATGACTGAACTACAAACAGACACACGCTGGGATCATTTGTGCAAAATAAGAAATTACTTCACCTAAAAACACTTTCCATAACCAAGGACATGTAAGCATTTTCCCCTCAAGGCTGGCACTGTCTTAAGAAGTACCTCCTGCCTACTGCCCCTTTCTGGCCCTGAAATGTGGAAAAGGCTGAGCTCCTTTGTGGTTTAATAATTTTTCTCTCCCTCCCCTTTTTTTCTTATTGATTTCTTCCTACAACCATCTCTGGCAAGATTAGAAAACCAGAATTCAGAACAGATTGAAGTATATGCACTTTTTACTGTAAATTATTTGATTTCACTGGGCTTTCTTTCTGGTAAGGCATTTTAAATGGTATTTTTCTTACTGGGTCTCTTACAAAAGATCTCTAATCCTATTTCCCAGAGACAATACAACTGAAAAGGAACTGTGTGACTTTCAATTAGGTGGCAAAGTCTTCATATTCCAATTGTTCCAGCTTGTCCAATTTCTGCTTTCAGAGTGACCAAAATAATGCCAACCTGCCCCCAACCTCTTTACCCGTTCCTAACCAAGGCCTAAAGCTCAGGCTGGAACATTTCTTGCCCCAACCCCAATCTTGCTTTTGCAATTCCCACCTGCTATGGGTGAAGCATGGCCATGAGGTCTGTGGCTTTGTAATGTGGACCTAAGCACTTTCTGGGGGGAGAGAAAGACCACTGTATTTCAATACACCTGCAAAGAGGAATGTGGGCCCAAGGTCAAGACCAGGGATGGACACAAACTTCCTTTCCAAGACTCTCATGTACCTAGGATGGGATAGAAAGGAAGTCGGCAGGCCCTCTCCTCTCTCCCTTGATTCTCCGTGGCTAGGCACAAAGGCAGTGGTTGAGAGGCCTGTAACTCTCCAGACACATTTACTCCTGGGTGGCTAAAAAAAAAAAATCAGACTAAGGTGCTGACTGCCCCCTTCTAGCAGAGTGTTCCCTGTGACGTCTTTGTCTGTCTGTCTGGTCTGTGTCTAGTCTGTCTTTGGCTCTCCATCAATCGCATTCTCCTTGCCTTTTCATATCTATGCGGGGGGTGGGGTGTGTGTGTGTGTGTGTGTGTGTGTGTGTGTGTGTGTGTCTGCCTGCCTGCCTGCCTGCCTCTCCCTCTGGGAAGGTCTCCTTCTTCATCCTCCTCTCTTTGTCTTTCTGCTTCACTCTGCATGTGTCTTCCTTTCTTTCTCTCTCTGTTCCGACTCTGTCTGCCTTGGTGAGTCTCTGCTAGCCTGTCTGCCTCTCTCACAGCTGCTCAGCCAGGACTGCATTATAACTTTCATGAGGCCTCCACACTTCAGCTTCATGGGCTCCTCCCTTCATTTTATATATAAATACAAAAACATATTTTATGGCTGCATTAGTAAAGAGGCAAATATAATCCAGGATGGACCCACTATTGTATATTAATTATTATTATATTCAGTTTTTCTCCTGATTCAAAAAAATAACTTAGACACTTTTGAGGGCCCCTACAATGATTGTGGGCCTTGGGCACTCTGCCCTGCAGTCAGTGTCTCCTGTCCCTACACGCATCCACACACACACACATACACACACACTCTTCCAGCTAGGGGACTGGCCTTGCCTTCCCAACCTAGAAAAGTATAAGCTAGATCATATGGCGTCCTTCTGCTCTCAGCTTTGCAGCTATCTTGTTCCTCTACAATCTTTTACTTCTCATAGGTTAGGGTAATAGCACTGGTCTTGTCCTTGCACCGGATGATTAAGACCAAAAGAAAGATAGAAATAAACCAGGTGTGTGCTCCTGCCCACCCTAACTCTAGGTGAGGCTCCAGGAGCTCCCCATGCAGCTAGGTCTGGTCCTCTAGACACCGGCCTTGGGGATGCAGCTGAAACCTTGGGCAGGACTCAGATGCTCCTTTCTTTGCCTTGTTTCCTGCCTCTTTTAGCAGAAGAGTGGGCTGGGTGGAGGCAGCAGGATGTGCAGCCAGCAGCTCCCTTGTCCTAGTACCCCGTCGTGACACGACTCACACCCACCATCATCTCTCTGCATGCCTTGGCATCTCACACCACAATTATCTGCTTGGAGGACTAACAAAACAATGACACACGGTGAGGGTCAGGAGCAATTGGATTTGATCATCTTGACCTATGAAGACTGAGAAACCTTATCTGAGAAACTTTAATAATCATTTGCCTCCAAACCTAACCATCATTCACACTCTATCCCCAAGACATAGTTTACAGGTTTGATATTTGGTTCTTCAACTTGTTTCTATAATAGTCCTAATTAAAAAGTCCCCCGCAAAATCCCTAAGCTTTTTGCTATCTCCCTGGGAAATAGAATAAAATGAAATTGATTTTCTTCTTTATCAGCAAAGCTTATAAATTGAAGGCACAAATCCCAGGAAGCCAACACATTAAATTTATCTTAATGCTACTAATTGGACCAAAAAAAAAAAAAGTCTTTTTTGCTTATTAAAGTTTTAAAAAACAACTAAATCCCACCTGTTTCAACCATACTTTTCTATTTCTTTTGGCCCCAGTATAATATAAAGTGGTCCAATGTGTTTTTAAAAAGATTTCTCCCTTTTGGAAGAATTATTTCACCATTTCTGGCCCCAAACCTTTCTTTTTGTCAAGTTTTGTTTACAATGATGCCCTCTTCCTTGTTGCTTTTTTATTTGCTAATAGATTTCACTCTCTGATCCTTTGTGTTTCCTATCGTCTAGTTTCCTTCTGGTCTCAGAAACCTGTCAACAATTCACCTTATCTAAGACTAGAGGAAAAAATTAAAATTATAAATCTAATAATGGTAATACTTGAAAGCATAAATTTCTGTCCTTTCAATATCCTCTGCATATCTAACTCAGTTCTCTGGCATTTCCATTGGTTTGAACCAATCATAAAACTCTCATCTTCCAACAAGCAAGGACACTGAAAGGATGAATGACAAAGGGATCAAGTTCCTAATAACATATTCATGAAGGTTCCGTTTTGCATGGTCACATGGAGTCTATCTAAAATTAGGCCCAACATGTGAAATTTCCAGACAATCTGAATTCCAGTATCGGAAGAAAAAAATGCCACCGATTTCTTTGTTAGCAGCTAGGAGCACATTCAGAGAGGTTCACCTTGGAGGGCACAAACAAAAGAATGGCAGTTAAAACACAAAGGTGGATGCCTGCATTTCTATTTCCTGACTCCTCCCCACCTCAGCACCCTGAAAGAAACTCAGAAATCATAGGAAAACCAGAGCTTCATTGCACAGGAAAAGAATCTGACTGTTGAAAGTGATGGCAAGATACGCCAGGTTAACCGCAGCTTCCAGTAGAACAGCAAAAGGGGCAAGACAGGGAGAAGCACAGTAGTACTGACCAGGCCAGATTTTCTTTTTCTGTTTTATTTCAGGAGATATGGTAGGTCCCAATCCCTTGTGCTTCTGGTCTCAGAAACCTGTCAACAATCCCCTACGTTAATGGGACAATGGACACCAAATGGACCTCACGTCACTACACAGGCGTACGTATGTAACACTTCACTGAGTCTACCCCAGACTGCCTGAATGTGTTTAAGTATAAAGGCTCTATTATAACATACATAAATATATTTTAAAAATTAAAATAAAATTATTATTCATTCAGCTGGCAAGGTAGCACATCAAAATTCAAAAAAAGAAAGAGAAAATGTTGTCTCTTCTTTTAAAGGAGAAAACAGATTTTCAGTACTATGTAATATCAGCAAATAATTATAAAAACCAGGGAGGGGCACCTGGATGACATGGTCAGTTAAGCGTGGACTCTTGGTTTTGGCTCAGGTCTGATATCAGGGTCATGAGATCCAGCCCCACCTAGGGTTCTGTGCTCAACTTGAGTTTCTCTCTCCCTCTAGCTCTCTGCCCCTCCCCCATTCTCACACATGCATATAAGCACTCTCTCTCACAAATCAACAAATGAATCTTAAAAACAAACAAACAAACAAACAAACACAAAACAAAGCTAGTACCTAGCTGGCATGTCCTGGGTTCTCTAGGGTACTGTGGAAGCTCAAGGGTCACTGTGGGCGCAAGAGGCAAATCCATAGAAGGAAGAGCCACTTCTGTGAGTTACACACAGTGCGTCCTCCATAAGCTACTGTTGCAAGAATGATTCCAGTGCTTTAAAAATATTAGTTTGGGGGCGCCTGGGTGGCTCAGTGGGTTAAGCCTCTGCCTTCAGCTCAGGTCATGATCCCAGGGTCCTTGGATCAAGCCCCACATCGGGCTCTCTGCTCCGCAGGGAGCCTGCTTCCTCCTCTCTCTCTGCCTGCCTCTCTGTCTACTTGTGATCTCTGTCAAGTAAATAAATAAAATATTTTTTAAAAAATGAGTTTGAAAACGCAGAGAATTCCTCTGATTTAAGAAAAATCACAACAAAGCTTTTCCCTGAGAAAAAGAAATTTGTGCCATTTAAAAATATTTTTTCCAGGTGTCATTGCAGCATAATGCTAAAAACTGGAAATGAGCTAAATATCTAAAAATGATATTGCGGTTTTAAACATTTTGACAAGGAAAAATACTCATGATAAACTTAAAGGGTTTAAAACAGATAACAGAAGCTTAAGTATGGTAAAACCTCATTTTACAATGTTCACGTATTTATCACCTACAAAGTTATATATATATAAAAATACATAAATCCACTTACACATAGGAATATATTCATGTGTCCATAAGCCTCTTGCCCCCCTCTCCCCTCCCTCCTTCCTAAAATCCGTCACAAAAGCTTATATAACCAGTCTCTCAGGGCAGGACAAAAGAAGAAAGGAACTGAATAAATGAAGCCAAGACTCCTTCAGCAGATGGAGAGAAAAGATGAGAAACACATATAACATCATTTTTGTCTCCCCACACAAGGTGATTATATATTGTCGCTAATCACTTCTGGTAACTTGAGGGCAAGGATTCTGGATCAAAAAGACTTAGAGATGTACGCCCTTTCCCATTTCCAGTCTCCATGCAACCTACCGTCTCCATTCACCTTTTCCTACCTTTGCCAATACTGTCTGAAGGCATTTCTGCCTCCCTGTCGTTATTAGCAGAGCTAATCCAGGGAGAAGCACCCAGCACAGCTCCCGGCACCTGGTATGTCCTCAGTCTCTGGTCCCTTCTTCCCTTCCCTTACTGTCAATTGGACCTAAACATGTGTGAGTCATCTTAACTAATAAGAAATCTAGGACACGTGAATGAACACTTTCCTGAAAACTCCTCAATAGGCCATACCACTGGGTAGCAAAGTGAGGTTTGGGGTCTTCCCCAGGACCAAACATTTGAAAATGAGAACAAGATGCTGAATCAACCCAAACCACAGCCAGTTTGTAGTCATTACTCTCTGGCCCCGGCTCCAGAGTTGCGGCTAAACAGACGGGCGCTGTCTGTTGGCCAGGTTTCCCTTTCCAACACTTTTCCCAGTGGTCCTGGCCCCACTTGAATTCCCATCTGTGCGCCTCTGAACACCGAGTGCGCTCTGTGCCGGGGACGCGCGGGCTCCGTGCTGGAGCAGCGGGCGTGCGCTCTCCAGGGGCTCTGTCGGGCTGGCCTCGGGGCTGCAGAGGCAGCCGGAGCCACAATCGGACACTTTTGCAGACTGGACCCAAATGAGGACATGCTTTGCGAAATCCACTCACCGCTTTACTACATTAACACAGAAAATAAACTCATAATTAAGCGTGCTCTTCTTTCATTTGTTGCTTTGTTTTGGTTTTTTTTTCCTAAGGTCTCTAAGAAAATTTGCAGACTCAAGAGAAAAATCTATGCTGACTTCCAGGCAACATCTCAGGGTAATGATATGTTCAATTAAAAGAATCAAAAAGTTGCACTCAGGTGTCTTCTCACAAATATCAGTTAGTGGCTTTGGGCGAGTTATTAAACCTCTCTGTGCTTTAGCTTCCTTATCTGTAAAGTCTGTAATAATGGTAAGTACTTCAAGGGCTATTATGATATTAAAGAGTCAAGTTTATAATACCCTTAGAACAGCGCCTGGCATGAAGTAAACATTAGATAAGTATTTGATCCATTGATACACACATACATTACACATACAACATATGTAGGTACTACTGGGCCGAAGGAGTAGACCTGGGTGGGGAGAGGAGGGTAATAATCAGGAGCATCTACTCTTTGTTAGGTAATTTCATTTCTATGACCAAAGGGGTATCACTGATCCCACTGTAAAGAAAAGAAAACAGAGGCTCAAATAGAATAAAGAGACTTACCCAAATCTTCAAGGGACTGAGCTGGGATTTGAACAGAGGTAAATTTGAATCCAAATTTTTGTACCACAGCATGTGCATAATATTAACAATGACGCTCACAGCTAGCAGTTATTTCCTTCTTAATTCCATGCCTAGTATTTCACTTAATTCTTATAAGAATGCTTGGTACAGTATACAGAACCAGCCCTGACATGCCCATAGTGCACCCAACTCAATCTTCTGTCTCCGGTGGTAGCAGCAAGGGAAAGGCCAACACAAGATCATAGTCCTTGCCCCGACTCAAACAGTTACAGAATTAGCTCTCCAAACGGCACACTAGGTATTCATTCATCAAAAATAATAAATGCTGGGGCGCCTGGTTGGCTCAGTGGGTTAAAGCCTCTGCCTTCGGCTTGGGTCATGATCTCAGGGTCCTGGGATCGAGCCCCACCTCGGGCTCTCTGCTCCGCGGGGAGCCTGCTTCCTTCCCCTCTCTCTCTGCCTGCCTCTCTGCCTACCTGTGATCTCTCTGTCAAATAAATAAATAAAATCTTAAAAATAATAATAATAATAAATGCTGAAAAGACCATAGAAGAAACATAATCCATGCACTCCAACTAGAAAGGAAGGACTTAGTTTGTAGATGAAAGCCGTAGCTTCTAGTCTTTCCTTACTCTGTTAGCAACATATTCACACAAAAGGTAGAGCTTTACAAGGGTTGAAATAAATATAAATAGGAGTTCTGACATTTTTTCCAACTTTCTGCTTTGGCATCACTGTCTCAAATGGCAGCATGGTGAAAGAGAGAGACAGTAAAAAGGGAGAAATGGACGGAGCAGGAGACAGAGGCAAGAGAAATAAAGGAAGAGAAGTGGAGGTGGCTGGTGAGTAGAGGAACAGCAGAGAGAATGACAGATGAAAGGAGAAGAGATGGGGCAGGGGTGAGGCAAAAAAGAGAGGAGGGGAGACAGAAAAAATGTTTATCGAGCACCCACTTTCTCAAAAGGCTGTCATGCTGGAAAGTATTTAGAGCTCCTCTGGTTGAAAAAACCCTTATCTCCACCCTGTTTCTGAAACTGCATCTGTGAAGAGGATCTCTACTGAGACTTCATCTGTGGATTCTGGAGAGACCCAGGTGAGGCTCCCAAGGTCAGCATGCCTCGGGAGTGACAGTGAGGCTCAGACTTGAACAAGGGGGGCCGGGCACAGGGAGAAGAGGGGGACAGGGATGCTCCTAAGCCATGGGTGCAGAGGACTCTGTTTCTGCACGTTGGACAGCAGCTGGCAGGCACTACTCTGGCACCCTCAAGTGCTGTACTCACTCGATTACCGCCACTCCCTGCCTCTGACAAGCCATCAACAACACTAATCATCTCTTCCCCACAAAAGAGTCCTCCTTCCCATTTCTTCTGGAACAACATCCCCGGAAGCTCTGGAGGCCTGTTGGATAGTGCAGGTTGATTGATAACAACTGTGTCTTCCAGCAGAAGATTCCACCCATGAGGATCCCAGATGGCGAGATGACTTGCGGTAATTTTCACACTGAAGAACACTGGGCTCAGGCATCCAGGCCGTATTCAGCAGAGAATCCTTTCCAGCCGAATCCACAGAGGAGACTTTTTATGGCCATAAGCCTTTACTCGAGTTGTTATCGGAGTTTTCCATCACTGGCTGTTTAAGAAAATATTAAGACGCTCCATACAGACTTCTGCTTTACAATTTCAGTTCCCCAGCCTGGCTACGTGTACTGGTAATGCCTGCTATCTGCTTCCTCGTGTGTGCAAAAATTCTTCCCGGGGGCCAGTTGGCCTCCTCAGTGAGCATCAGGTACAAGGAGTAGGATAAAGTGCTATCCAACCTCTGCTGACTTGGAGGGGGTGGTAACGGGTCCAGGTGGGCAGGGTCACATAATTGGGCTACAGAATGGATTATCCATTCTGGTCATTCTACTCAATGCTTAGAAAACTCTAAACATCCTTTTTGCCTGAGGGAATGATGAATAAAACAGTATAATGAATAAAACCATTTTGGAATGAAACTCTCCTCATTTTAAATCCTGGCTTTGCCATAAACACGTTAATGGACTTTGAGCCTTAAACCTTGGTTTCCTTGTCACTGAAAGAGAAGAACCAACACCTATCTTGAAAGGTGGGGTTTAGTAAGATCATGTAGATGTGGCAGGCAAATTTACTAAAATTACTTTTCAATTGTATTGTTCTATCTTTAGTTCTTTGTTCCTTCTCCTTTCAAGCAACTAAGCAAACTCTCATCCCTTGCCTCAGGACTTGAGCTAATCAAAAAGTAGCAGGTGAACAGGTATCAAAGGCCCTTCTTATATAAACACTAAAGGCCACTGGAAGGAAAAAAAAGCCCAGCAATATTTTGAACATGTGATGTTGAAAGATACCATTTATAATAGCAACTAAAGACAGAAAGACCTAAATTAGTAAAGATATGAATAGATAAAGCTATGGAAAAATTCAATGTTCTATCATGAAAATATCAATTCGCCCCCAAATCTATAATTATAATCTGTAATCTCAATAACAATATTGGAAATTTTCAAGCCCATTATAAAGTTTATGCAAAAGAACAAAGGGCCAAGAATAGCCAAGACACTATGGAAGAACAAGGTACAGGGTTCGGGAGGTGGGAAGAGACCTGCCTGATTAGATTTAAAGCTAGTGACAGTGTGCTGCTGCCACGAAGACAGACAAGCACACAATGAAGAGCCCAGAAAGGGGTCCACACATATATGGAAACTTGACGGGTAACAGAGATGCCCTTGCAGACCACTGGGAAAAGATAAATGGTGCTAAGACAATAAATAGCCATATTAAAAAAATACATGGAATAGGATCTCTCATTCATGCCAGGTCAATTAAAGATGTGTGTGTGTGTGTGTGTGTGTGTGTGTAAAATGCAGTTGGCATATGAAACAATTTTTATAAGGCATCAAACTATAAACCAGATGGAATAGTTTGATGGATTTAATCATCTAAAACTTTTTTAACTAATTAAAAGACATTATTTTTTTAAGTGAAAATATAAATCACCAACTGGGAGAAGATACTGTAACATAAATAACCAACACTTGATTAGTAAACACAATATATAAGAACTTCTGTAAGTCAACCTAGAGAAGAAAAACAACCCAAAAGCAAAATGGGTAAAACACACAAACGGATAGTTCATAGAAGAGGAAATAAATAAATAATAATATATAAATAATATATAAATATATTATATATATATAAATAAGTAAAAATCTTTGTGACCTAATTAATGTGTCAAGAAAGTAAACTGAATCACAGTTTACACAGACCAACTTGGCAATTATTTAAACTCCTGACAAAATCAAATATTGGGAAAGAGGTGGAACAACAGCATATCTTATACTCTGCTTGTATTGAAAAGAATTTCATCCTATTCTGGAAAATAACTTTGCATTATCTAGTAATATTAAAAACTATGCATGATTGGGGCACCTGGGTGATTCAGTCAGTTAAGCATCTGACTCTTGATTTTGGTTCAGGGTATGATCTCAGTGTTGTGAGACTGAGCCCCATGTCCAGGCTCAGCACTGGGCATAGAGCCTGCTTAAGACTCTCTCTCCCTCTTTCTCTGCCCCTACTCACCCTCCATGCTCTATTTCTCTGTCTTTAAAAAAAAAAAAAAAAAGAGGGGCACCTGGGTGGCTCAGTGGGTTAAAGCCTCTGCTTGCAGCTCAGGTCATGATCCCAGGGTCCTGGGATTGAGCCCCACATCAGGCTCTCTGCTCCGCAGGGAGAATGCTTCCTCCTCTCTCTGCCTGCCTCTCTGCCTACTTGTGATCTTTGACTGTTGAATAAATAAATAAAATCTTTAAAAAAAAAAAAAAGAAAGAAAGAAAAGAAAAGTGCACGATTTCAGTTTGCAATGTCATTCTCAAATATATATGTACTTGTGGGAACTCCTTCCATGTAGGCACCAGGATGCCTAAGAGATGTCTGGCAGCATTACTCATATAAGTCTCAAATGGGAACCAACTAAAGGTCTAACAAGAGTAGACAGATGAACAAATTGTGGTTTAATGACACAATGAAATGCTCTAACACAATGAAAACATCTATCGACATAGATGAATCCCATAAACGATATGGATGAAAAAAGCAAGGTGTAGAAGGATATGCATAGATGTTATCTTTTCTATAAAATTCAAAATCATATAATGCTAATATATTGTTTGGGATTGTATAGAAAAGCAAGATATTAATAAGCACAAAGAAACCTTATCTCAGGCAGTGAATGTGGGAGGTACCGCAAGTGAAGACTAGAAGTGGCCTCCAATGGAACTGGTAGTACTCGAGCTCTTAAGCTGGGTGGTAGCTCTATGGGTTTGTATTACATATATTATTCTTCAAATATCTTATATGTTACATACAGTTTTATATGTATAAAATATTTCAAAATAATTTTAATGAACTTGTGAGATCCAAGGAAGGCCAATAACAAGTTAATAGGAATTTGATAGGAGAGGAATTCTTTAAATTCTGAGAAGGTACCCCAAGCCAAATGGTTGTCTCTCCTTCTGGAAGATGTGGTATGCAAATAAAACGCCTGGAATCGCTTTAGCTAAAATCCCCCCACCCTCCAAAAAGGAATAGCTCTTAGGATCAACCTCATTAGTCAACACAACACAGAAGAATTAAACCAGTACCACAGGGACACTGGTAAACTACTGAATCAAACCAATCCAAAAGCTTGCACTAACAGCGGATAAGCTAGATATAGAAGTCAGTAAATCCCCTTGTTGTCTAAAAAAACATAAATACTGGGGGCACCTTGGTGGCTCAATTGGTTAAGTGTCTGACTCTTGGTTTTGACTCAGGTCATGTTATCGGGACCATCAGATCAAGCCCCAAGTTGAGCTCCATGTTCAGCACAGAGTCTGTTGAGATTCTCTCTCTCCATCCCT
Organism: Lutra lutra; assembly: GCF_902655055.1. Classification (NCBI taxonomy): domain Eukaryota; kingdom Metazoa; phylum Chordata; class Mammalia; order Carnivora; family Mustelidae; genus Lutra; species Lutra lutra. The sequence continues at coordinate 133,636,904 of NC_062281.1, forward strand.
CTCCCTGCCATTCTTCCCCTCCCCCTGCTCATGCGCTCTCTCACTCGCTCTCTCTCTCTCTCAAATAAATAAAAATCTTTAAGAGAAAAAAGTACTGGAGGAGGTAATTTTCTCAAACACTAAGAAAACCATCAAGCAAAAAGAAAATATCTATACCCACATCTCCAGCAGTAGAGACTCCAGTATTAACCAGGAAAGACCCAAGGATGGTTCCATCTGGGACCAGAGACAACTGGCCAAGTGTAGACAAATGAGCAATGATCAGAACTTTGGCATAGCACTAACTTTGGCACAGCACCAACAAAGGTCAATGTTAGACCCCCCACCACCCAAGAGGGATGGGGTTTTAAAATCAGAATTTAACATTTTGAAAAATAAAATGTTCTTGTATATTTGAGTTTGTAGTTGAAATGTATTTCTTGCATATTTGAGTTTGTAGACCAAGATTCAAATCAGCTACATTGGCAAAGCTCCAACACAGAATTTCTCAAAGTAAGCTTTAGAAAGCTCTACTTTCTCATGAAGAAAGGTTTCATGGTTATGCAGGTTTAGGAAATGTATGCTACAACCCGTTCCTATTGATTCATAATGCACCTTAGAATATTAAAGCCCTGCAATGAATCTTTCCCTAAATGCATTTAAGCGATGAACTTTTCTAAAGGAACATCTATCACAAGCTGAGAAACTGTAATTGCTAAAAACATTTTAAGAAAACACCATAGAGCATAGGCAGCTGGTCTCTCTGTCTACAGGGACGCCATATTGTCATCCTTTCACTCCGTGTACAAAGCAGAACTCTAGGCTCCATTTATTGCCCCCTCAGAGAGTGACAATGTTCCATTTCCTAGTGAAGCAATGGCCTTCTGCCAGGTTTGCATTCACCACAAGATGAAGTTTGACATTCCCCAATTTTGAATGCTTCTGCTGTCACAGTAACAAACTGCTGGTGAAAGTCTCCACCAGTACCCATTAAATCATATGAATTTGTCAAGAAAACAGTAAGAGAGCCCTCTGGAAAAGCATCCCCTTTCGACCCCCAGACCCTTAAAATGCCTGTGTTTGCATTTACTCTTTCCTTCAGAGATTAGAAATCAGACAGAGAGGACTGGGGCTAGCATCTTAAAAATAATATCAGAATAATATTAGAATTTAATAGGTTCTGACTATAGAACTGCTGACATTCTTTTATTGGTTGAATAAGTTTGGGCCACAGAAATAGCTTTAACTCATGTTCCACTCAAGGTTTTTGAACTGCTTACTAGTGGATTCCTGATGTGGAATGATGAGTAATGGGAGAGGAGGCTGATCGGAGATAAGGTTGAACAAAGTGAAATGCCCGAATTCCTGGAGGCTGGGAGAGGCTGGGGGCAAACTTGTGAAGACTGCTCATGTTTGCTCGAGCACACTGTGTTGTTAAAAGAGTTACAGAAACAGATTTCACAGCTGGATCCTTCAACCTCACTTTGCATTGCAGGTGTGTTTTTATTTATTTTATTTATTTATTTTTAAGATTTTATTTATTTATTTGACAGAGAGAGATCACAAGCAGGCAGAGAGGCAGGCAGAGAGAGAGGAAGGGAAGCAGGCTTCCTGCCGAGCAGAGAATCCGATGCGGGACTCGATCCCAGGACCCTGGGATCATGACCTGAGCCGAAGGCAGCGGCTTAACCCACTGAGCCACCAGGCGCCCTGCAGGTGTGTTTTTAGAAGGCTCTCGGTAAATTAGAATTTTTATAAAAACTTTAAAAATTGAATATGAGTTGGAATATGTTCAGAGCCTAGTACTGAGTTGGAGAATTAGGATAAACTTGCTTAAATAATACATAATATATGTGTACCCACAACTGCACACATACATAATCGAAGCAGAGTTTTTCTGAGACGACAACTAAGTAAAATTCTCTCTGTCAATATCTTTTACAAAGATTAAAAAGGAAAAATACTACAATATTAACTATGTCTGGCTTAGATGTTATAATTATGGCTAGTCTTTTTCTCACTTTTAGTTTTATGTATGCTCCAAAGTTTCTGTGATAAATGGGACTCTCACTTCTGAGCCATAAAATGTGTTCCCACTGAACAAAGCAGTGAGGTGCCACTACTGGCTTTGGAAACAGCCAAAGAGACTTTATTTTTACAACAGACCTCCACAGTATATAAAGCACAAGAGCGAGTATAACAAAATTTATTTACACATCTTGAATGGGTATTTAGATAGTTTCCAATTGTTCCTTATTTGTAAATCAGGCTATGATGTAAATCTTGGCTCAAATTTTAGCTTTTTCTTTTTTGAATAAAGTCTCAAAATTAAGATTAATGGATGATTATTAATATCCTAAAAACCTCAATGCATATTGTATATTGCTTTCCAGATTAATGTATCAGGAAATGTTTCTACCAAGAATGTACAAGTGGGTCTGTCTTGTTAGCTTTAAGTATTAAAGATTTTATTTAACCTTTGTCAATTTGACAAATAGAAAATGGTGTCTCAGTCTAGTTTAGTTCTTTTTCTTTGATTACTAGAAGGTTATACCTTTTCCTGTAAGTTTATTTGCCATTTCTGTTTCCTCTTTTATGAATTGTGACTGCTTCCTCTCAACTTCATTATCCATTAATGTTTGGGTTTTGGGTTTTTTCCCCTCAAGATGTATATAAGCTTTTTTACATTAAGTTTATCCACCTTTTGTCAAATATGTGTTTTTCTGGTTGTGTTTTAATTTTTTTGTGATAAATATTATGATTTTTCCCCTATTTTTTCTTTGCTTTTAAACCCTTAAAGTCCTTCTCTATTCAGTGATCAAATAAATATTCACTAAATTTCCTCAGAGTTTTTTACGGTTTTTTTCATTTAAATTCTAATCCATTGAGATTTTTATTTCTGTCTATGATATGAGATGAAAATAGAACTTGATGTTTCCCCAGATATCTAATTTTCTCAACATTCTTTTCCTGGCAATACTCTCTTTATCAAATATATTAAATTATTCTATATACCAAGATGTATTTCTCTTATAATAGAAAAAAAGTTATAATTTTTTTTAGGTTTATAAATGTAATGAACATCTTGTCACTGAAAGGACCATAACTAAACCCTCTGAACACTTTTTCAAATGGGTCTCTTCTCCCCACGCCTTCCCCTTTTATCTGTTATGTAAACATTGATCCAACCATCAAGTAGCCCAAAGCAAAGTAGAGACTCCTGTTCCCGTTGTATGTAGGCTGTCTGTTACCCATCACTTCACTGCAGTACCCACCAAACTAGTGAGGGCAATGTGCTACTCCTTATCCCCTTGACATTCACAATTCCTATGGCACACACACTGACTGGGTCAATCGGTCCCAAGGGTGTTCTGTGGGGTGGCTGCGGCAGGAAAGACTTGAAGTTTAAGAAGTGGACACTTAACTAAAGAGATGACAGAAATAGTAAAATGAATACCTCAAGTTGCCTCCTAGGAACGAAATTAAAAAGAGCATTCTAACTCTGCTGGTGCTCACTCAGAGTGACGTTAAATGGAAAAGTGACTCATGGTTCAAGCACAAATGTAATGAAAGAACACTGGACTACAAACAGGGAAACGTGAGGCTCTGATCCTGATTTTGCCTCTAAGGACCTTGGACAAGTCAATGAACTTCCCATGACCTTGAATCTCTCATCTGTAAAATGAAGGAATTGACTATTAGAGGATGCAGTTTGGAAGTTCACAGGCCAATTGTGCAAATGTATTTAGTTTGGCTCACATAATGTTTTAATTTCTTTTAACGCAATGGAGCATAACATTCTGTTCCTAAAAGCCCCTATCGTCATGCAGTTGGTTTCACTTACTTATTTCCCTATCTGGCCTTGGAAGGGAGTTAAATAATCCCTAAAGTCCCTTCCTATGTTATAAGTTTATAAATCTATCAGAAACCCATGTTAACTGTGCCTGCAAAACACCCTGGAATTTGACCACTTCTTACCACCTGCACAGCTTCCACCTTGCACCAAGCCACCTGCTTCTCTCACCGGGATTATTGTCATGGCTTCCTAATGGGTCCCCAGGCGTCCGGCTCAGCTCCTCCATGGTCATTTCCCAATAGAAACAGCCAGTCTCATCTTTTTAAAATATAAATAAAGTCATCACTCAAATGTCACCTAATCAATCAGGGATACCTACTCTGACTACCCTGTTTGAAACAGCAATCCCTTTCCCCATGCTCCTGATCACCCTTCATTTTCCACACAGAAGCGTCCCCTTCTCACATACTATGTAATGTCCTTCTATACTGTGGGTTTGGCTTGTCCAACTAGAGTGTAACAGCACGGAAGATAGGCATTTGTATCTGCTTTGTTTAGTGGTTGTTATAGCCCCAGTGGCACACAGGGGGTACTCAGTAAATAATTGTGAATAATTAGGACGTCAAGAAAAATTTATCTCCTAGAATAAGTTCTTCTGGTTGCAAGAAGTAACGTCAGTTAAGTGTCATTTCAAAATGGAGCTAGTTTCTGTCTTCTAAACTTTACTATTACAGCAAAGTACTTTATACCTACTCTGCAGCCTGGAAAATTCTCGGCAAGCAAGTCACTTGCCAAATCAATGAGGGTTAGGGAGGCTTTCATGTGATAAGCAAGCTGGTCCTTTATTAGCAGTAGCCTACAAAGACAGGAGTTCAAACAGGAGGGAGACTTCTTTTCCACAGCCATCAAGGAAGGAATCGATAGGAGGATTAATTTATAAAACAAACAAGGCAGCCAGTCCCAAAAAGCAGGCTCGGTGATGCTCATATGAAATAGGTCAAAGTTCCATGATATCATCCATGTTCTTTGAGCCCATCATCCCTCGGGGCCATCTCCAAGTCTGTTTGCTAAATTCCAGGCATGCTGACAGTAAGATCTTTTGTTTCTCAAGAGTAATACATCCTCTTTCAAAGACTAGAAAAGGTCAAATCCGCCTCTCAAACTACCCCTGCCACCCCCCCCCCCCAAAAAAAAACCCCAAACCCTGAGCTGCTTGCAACAGCTTTTGGATAAATCTCTTTCAAGTGTGGGCGGAATGAGGACATGCGCCTCTTGCAAAGGTGACCAATATCACTCCTCCTCCTCCAACCCCTGGGGATCTCTGTCATCCCCTCCTTCTTTCCCTTACCGCACCTTTCATCAACTGAGGGTGTGGCTCAAGTCTCCTCACAGACTTGACGCAGACCAGACTGATAAAATCTAGAAACAAAGAAATAATATAGAGAGATGGGAGGAACCATTATAAGGCTGCCTACTTTTTATTTCATCAAGCAAATGGACTCTTTCTAAAAAGACCTCTTCTGCTGGATATTCTGACAAATGCCCAGGAAACACTAGGTACATAATCACAAAATAAGTTTAATAATTTCAACTTGATGAAATACTTGTTTTTCTCTCACAGCATGAGATATAGGTCAGAGAAATTCTTCCCAGGAACCAGCATTTGGGGAGCACCCATGTAAATGCTCCTGAATCCCTCATCTGGAGATAAAACCTCAGAGTGAGCCTGACATTGGGAGCAGGGCTCTGACTTTCAAACTTGATGCCTTTATAAGGACAAAAGAAAAGAACTGGGCCTTCCTGGGTTTCAGGCACATATACATTTAGATTCCCCACTAAATCACAAGGCTTTGAAGCAATTAATCTGGGAGAGAAGACAGAGCTCATTAGTAAGGTCCTGGATTTTGAACGGTGTATTCATAGTGGATACGACACCACCCAGATCTATACAGAACTAAGCAACTAGTTTTCCTTCTTCTTATTCCTTTCCGAATCCCTCAACCGCTTTTGCTGATCAGCAAACAGCACTTGGCCAGTGACCAAATATGCATGGCCTTATACTAAGAGAGCCACGGTAGGATAGTCAATCCCATTATAACTGGGCAGCTACCAAATAAAACTTTAAAGCAGACAGTGCAAACCAGTGGTGCACAGGCTGTGTATGGCAACCAAGTATTTGGGGATGGGGATGGGGATGAGGAGGTACGAGGGAATATACATACGTGTGTGTGACCACACACACACACTTGCTGACTATGTTTAAAAATTATGGTATTTACTTAAGACCGGATTTGACTTGTCTTTAAAAAAAAAAAAAAATCTAAAAATTTTGGCAACCATGGGCTCTCATTCTAGTGCGGCCACCAGTGCCTGGAGGTGTGCAGAGACAGGTCATGCCCTCTTCCCTGGGCTGAGTCATTTCATTACCTGCCTGGAGGCTGGAAGCTTCTGAGTTGATGACCCTTGGTTTCACATATAGAAGGTTATTTATACTGCCTAATCCCTACAAGGATTGAAAGAGGCTTAGAAGAGACAGGCAACAAGAAGAAAGCGGAGGGAGGAAAAGCAACAAGGCAATAAAGCCAGGAATGGGGTCATGACCCACAGTGTCCACCACAGAGGCCGATCCTTAGCGGGAGATAGGCTGCGAATTTCACTCCCAACCTATCCACAGCTGACCACAGCTTAGAGCCTGAGACCCAAACAAAGTCAAATTTCCTGCCTTTAGTAAAATACACTCTTTCTATAATGATACCAGTAAATCCCATGAAGCAATTAAACACGAGACAGCACTACACAGCACCATCAAGTGCCCAAATATGTGTGGTATTGGTGACAGAGTAACCTGGGTGGCCCCTTGAGGCACAAGGGTATGAAAAAGGAGCCCTCAGTTGTTGGGTCTGGGAAGATGGGCACACCACCTTGAGCTGAATAAAGGAAAACAATAGCATCAAGACAAGAGGAGAGAAGGTTGGATTCATTCGGCTGTTAGACACTGCCCTTAATTCCCAACAGCTCTACTTTTCTTCCTGAAGTGTTTTCTTGATTTGGGTTGTTGTCAAACTACGGGAAACGCAAAGGTAGTTAAAAATGAAATGCCTCTTAGAGTTTAGTGCATAAGTACCTCAGCTTGGAGACTCGGGGACCCAATTTCTTCTTCTCTTCAAATCACGATTACTTGCGCATAACTGACTTGTTGGGTCCACGTGGAGGCTGCGGGGAAGGGCTGGCTGCCCTGGGCCACACTCAGAGCAACAGTCATTGTCCTTCCTGGCCCTGGACCCCCAGTGCTGTGTATGGCTTTTGCTTTCTCTCTCTCTTAAATCTTCAGTAAGCACCATCAAGACAAATACTGACCACACCTTGAAAATCCCACCTCCATTTCTGTGTCACTTGACGTAGAGCTTTATGTGGCCTGAGTGAAATTAGCAACAAATCCATCTGGCAAAGCAAAACAAATCCTGAATTAACAAACAGCACCACTACCACTTCTCGGTTTATTAGTGGAGAAAGATATATTTCGTGCATTTTCTTCAGTTCAATATCTTATCTGTATCAAAATGAGGAACAAAGGGCTTATCACATCAATAATGGAATTTCAAGCCATTGTGGGGACAGCACTATATAGTTTTCTTCCCTACAGAAATGAAGATCTGTGAGCTCTCCAGGGAATGGACCCTCCAGACAAATCAATTAAAAAATTATAAAGCATTCTGGTGGCTGAGTCAGATGGACATAAGAACATTGCGTACTTCTTCCTCTCCTCTCTGTACTGCAGAAGATAGAAAGTTGAAATCTTTTTTCATGAGATATCGACTACATCCTCATATCAAAGCAGTCAGAGTCATTACAGAGACTGCCAGTATTTCTGTAAGAAACTCTATCTAGGGAGGATTTACAGAATATTGGCTGCTTTTGATTCACAAAGAGTTGATTTTAAAGCCAGGGTCTCCGTTGCCATGAATTCATTTCATTTGCATATCACACATAGTCAGAACAAAGCCATTTCTTGGGGCTCTGACCATAGCAGTTTTACAGGGGTGACAATTAAGGTAACAGTCTCCTTCAGAAAATATGTGTGGTTTTTTTAATCTGAGAATCATGAAGATCAGATTCATACTCAGCCTCGGTACAAACATATTTTCCTTTCAGAAAATTGATCTTATTTTCAGTTGGGCCCTGAAGGAAAGTGGTAAAAGTACAGTAAGAGGAATGCAGCTGCTCTTCTCTGGTGGAGAAGGAAAGAGGGAAGAGAGAGGAAGATACGGTGAGGAATGCAGTTCTGCCACATCCGACATTGAACAGCAGCAGGACAGAGCTCAGACAGGGTGAGAAGGCAGGGAACAGAGCAGGTGACTTAGCAAGATCCTAACTGAAGACGAGTGACCAAGTCCAGAGAGGTCACTATGACCTGGAAGGAGAAGATGGATAGTTCCACAGGTCCATCAAGCAAGGTGCATGACTAAGTGTCAGGCCTCGAGGACCCATAATCTGGAGAAGGTAACTGGGGACAAAAGGGGCAGGGACCTAAGTCAAAGAGGTCAGGATACAGGAAAGAGATCTTAACACAGATGCTTTTCTGCCGCTGCCCCTATATGGTATGCACGGGATAGCTAGTTTGTGCAGCATATCCTGAATGCCCCTGTTAGTTACTATCATGAGAATGTATAGGTACTGTCCTCCCTCCATACTCTCATCAAACAGATCATGTAGAAGAATGTGCTGTTCAGTATTCAAGGTCAGGGGCTCCAGGAATGGCCAATACAGAACACGTCCTTTGAAGAATGCCAGGATGGCAGGTCTTGGGTCTCCTTGGAACTGGGCTGTGTAAGGTGGGGAGAGGCTACAGACCGTTGTTAGGCTAAGTTGCTACACTGTAAAAGCTTGCTGCACATAGATCCCAGCAGCAGATGCTTCGTCCATTCAGCTGCTCCTAGATTCCCTGTATGTAAGTTCTCCCAATAAACCTCTTTCAGTTGCTGTCTCTGGTCTTTTCTTTGGACTCACCAGACCATCATCCACCCTTGGCTTAGAGTCTGCTGGGGTGCAGCTGCGTAGCCCCACAGGCATTCTGGGCTGGAAGGAGATCTGGAATTCTCTAGAAAGATGTGGTCCTTGGCCAAGGTTGGGAGCTGGCTGGAGGAGAAGGGCTTTGGCTTCCATTGCTGGCTGTCAGCCCAGTTCTCTCACCATTCACCATGTTGCCCTTCATAGAGACTTGAGCATGGCTCTCCATGGAATATAACCCAAAGACATTCCTTCCCTGGGCCATTTGTGACTGATCTTACAGAGCAGCTGAGCCTAAGATAATAGATGGCCACAGAATCTAACACATGGCTGGAGAGGTCAGATTTTCTCAACATTCCAGATTGTTTCTGCCCACAATGGGACAGAAGGGAACAGAGTTAGTGGCTGGAATGCTCACAGGGAGAATGGCAGCAGAAAGTTCAGATGGGTGACTAATATCTAGACAGAGCAGGGAAATGAGAATTAGAGATGAAAACATTGACTAGCTAGTGGTTAGACAAGGCCCAACGAGCAATCAACTCTCCTCCTCTGTGCACTCTTTATAGGTGGGAGGCCACCTCTGTGATCCAGGAAACTGTGCTCTGTATCTGATAAGAACAGTAAATTTGATCTTAGCCAGGAATTTAGGGTCTGGTACCGACAAAGCAGAAACTTCGGGCTCTACTTCCTCTGAGATAACTTCCTCCAAGACCCAACATCTTTCTGGAGGAAAGGCAAGAATCCTGGCAGCGGGGACCTGAAAGGATCTACAGACCAACGTGATAGAGTCATCTTGATACTGAGGAAGAAATGTCCTGGTAAATAGAGCTCCAGGCTCTTAGGAGAGAGAAGTGCTGACCTAGTGCTCTGCCTCCATGACTGCTTTGTCTGCCACTGCAGTCCCTGCAAGCCGGGAGAGGTTCTTGCTGGATTGAATGTACCTGATAACACATGGTGAATGAATAAATGAATTCTACTACAGCCAATTTTCCATTACTAGCTATTTGCAGGTGGTGAAGTGACCCCTGAAAGTCATAATTTCTTTTTCTGAAAAATTGAGGGAAGTTGACCATAGCCCAGAAAAGTTGGAAGAACTCATTATATAGGCCATTTGCCTAGAACCTCAAGCATGATTTTTCTAAATATGATCCTCAGACCATCTACCTGTGAAACTCCAGATTCCTGGTCCCTAATCAGGTCCACTGCATCAAAATCCTCAGCAGGGGAAGGGAGAAAACACAAGAATCAAGCTTTCATAAGCACTGCTAGTTATAATTATATATACAATAATTTGAGAAACACTAAGATTTACATTTATTAAAAAACACTCTATAGTAGGCCCAAGTTTGAGATTTAATACATACTTTCTTTTAGTCCTTGTAATTATTTTATGAGGCAAGTATTATCCTCCTTATTTTATAGAAAAGGAAACTGATTTGAACAAGTCATGCAACCAATAAGTAGCTGAGCCAGGACCCGCCCCAGGTTTGCTTAAATCCAAAACTCCAACCCTACACACTAGAATTAGTTCAATGAATGCCAGCCACAGAACCAATGATAAATAGAATGCTCTGGATGTTATTTTCAGTCTTATTTTCCTTTAATTTTGATGAAAATATATGCCTTGTAATATAGAACTGAGAGAAATACAGCTGCATTTGTAGGTATTTACATTTTCACAGCCTTTCACTATGAAGAGCGGTAGGGGCAGAAAGAACATAGGGAGGATGGAAAATAGCAACGTGGATGGACAATAAAATGTTTGTGCACTAAAATGAAATGTTACAATTGAATTTAATAGTCTTGATTTAAAATGATTAGCAATGCTGGCTCATTATGTTATAACATGCTCAGAGCATGACATTGTATCAATATCACAACCCAGCATAACCACCATGATTTGCCCACTGATAACCCTGGAAGGCCAATGCAGTCACAAGTGGTCTCAAAAACTTGAACTGTGCAAAAAACCCCACGATTCACTGAAAGCTGCCATATCAAATTTTAATTGTTTACCCTAGCCAAAATGATTTTTTTTTCTTCAAAGCAGTTGTCAAAGTCAAATATCACCTGTATAATTATTCCTGGAGCAAAATGGCACTGAGTTTTAGATTTTTGATGCTGTAAATGCTTTCTTGATGTTCCCAAAAGAGCTACCAGGCTCCATATAAGGCATAGATAGGAATAGATAATTTATCTCTTATAATCCAGAAGGATAAAGGTCACTCCTTAAAAGTATCACTACATTATCAAGGAAAACACATCTCTAGGTAATACAATCTAGTAGGAAAAGCACTGAAGTTATAGCCAATAGTCATGGGTACAGTTTCATCAATAACCAGTTTGGTGTTTTTAAAGCTGAAAAAGACATCTCCATCTTGTTTTAATGTCACAATATCTCCCATTATTATTTCAGAAGAGTTTAATGAAGATCTATTAATTCAATAACTATGAAATAGCTTTGAACACATAAGTTGATGTTCTAATTGCATGAATAAGGATCATATCTGAACAAGACCAGCTTTAGATTTGGATTCTCAGAGCTCCTGGCACCTCTCTTCACCTCCTATTGAGCCACTCCATTCTAAGCTATTCCATATACCATCGTGAAGGATGGATTTAAGTAAGTGATTCCTGCAAAGTACTTTGAGCAACTCACAGAAAGAGACATTTGAGGCACAAATTATTATTTTTATAGAAGACATTACAAGAGTAGGACAGCAGTTACTACAATTACCATTCAGCGAAGAATGTCCTTAAGTGCATATGGCAGACGTGCTTGGTGAACCAAAGTATTTTCATGGATCTTAAAGGTTTAAACTAATAACACCTACCTAGTTACTGAAGATAACTTGATGACTATAATATATAGAGATAGATAGGTTCATTATAACAAATGAATTCAGCACAGTATGAAGAAAAATTGAAGTTACTACTATTATGCTGACGCAGCTGCCTAGAGCAAGCCCAGCTCCCTCCTGACACATCCTTTGCTTGTTGTATTAGAATTCAGACTATTACTTAAGTAAGTTTCCTCATCTGTAAAATGAGGGACAGAGGAAATCTTTCTGGCTCCTTCCAGGACCAAGGTTTTTGTACGCTGTACAAAGTAACAATTGTATTGCAATGGTATACCACTTGGGAACAAAAGATAGAGAATAGAAAAAGAGCACTTCCCAGGCCACAGGAAGGGCAATGCTAACTTTGGTTTAATGAGTGATTCTAATACATTAACAGAAAGAATATGTCAACTGCCAGAGATGAGCATTAGAGAAATAAGGTGTTCAGAGGGGCAAAATGTGTGACCTTGGCTTATGGAGGTGGGTGAGAGGAGACCCAGCAGTCTCTAAGGGAATGAGATGCTGGAGCTGAGGGACTAAATGGTTTCTGTTACCAGAAAGGTAACTGCCATTGTGAGGCATGGCTATTTTGTCACTTTCCTAGAGCTTCAGGATTACGTGCCTAAAAAACCGCCTATGTTTGTTGATTCCATGCTCACTAAACTACCTTTTGGTGAGCAGTTCAGTTTCTCAGTAACATCATTAAGAGAATGGGGGTGAGAGGGAAGAGGGGACAAGGGGAGCACAGAGAGCCCTTGATATAGGGACTTGAGATTTGACATCCCTACAAAAAGGATACAGAGAAGTTAATTCTGATCTATAGATCAATCATGATAATATCAGCTTATAATATTTATTGATTACTTGCTATGGTCCCAGCACCTACTCAAGTGCTTTACACACATTTAATCAGCATGGTATCTTACAAGGAAAATCCCATGCTAATCTGGGGAAACTGAAGCTGAGGTAAATGAAGTAGGTTACCCAAGGCCATGCAGTTAAGAGTGGCAAAGGGTTAGAACCATAACCTCTATATTGTTCTGGTTTAGTTTTCCTGAGGCAGAGGCTGAACTGGATCACCTGAAAATACTCACAGAACTAAAGATCAGAACTGAAACATGATGACTCAGCTAAGATACTGCTCCTGAGAACCCCTGTCTGAGGTACTCTCGGGCCATCTCCTCATAGATCTGGTCTTTGGATCACCACATAACCATGGACCTAGTAAGACTCAAATAAGAAAGAGCTTCCCCAGCTAGGACAACATAAATGGGAGATATCACTCCCAGAGGTTGGGAACTACCACCCGTGAATGTTCCCTAAAGCTTTGGAAAGGGTTGGAAAGGGAACTAGGGAATGTTTGAGGTTATCTTTTCAATCTCCAGGGAAAGATGACATTCTGAATGATGATGAGCCATGCTCCCCACTCTCCACAATCCACTCCTGGAGAAAGGTCTAACTACTACCCATTCTACGTTCTGCCACACTGTTTATCACATTTGCTGATTTGTTTCTATTACTACGGCCACCCCTCTCATCCCAGATTTCCTGACCTCATGCCTAAAGACTACAACAGCCGTTTTCCTTGATTCTAGCCTTTACCACCTCAACTTTGGTCTAAACAAAGTAGCCAGAGCCATCTCTTAAATATTGTTTTTCATCATATACTGAATTAAATCATCCAAATATCAACATTAAAGAAGAGGCATTAAAACTAATGTAGTTTTTTTAAAAAAAAGATTTTTATTTATTTATTTGAGAGAGACAGTGAGAGAGAGCATGAGGGGAGAGAAGGTCAGAGGGAGAAGCAGACTCCCCATGGAGCAGGTAGTCTAATGCAGGACTCGATCCCAGTACTCCAGGACCATGACCGGAGCCAAAGGCAGTTGCTTAACCAACTGAGCCACCCAGGCGCACCAAAACTAATGAGTAGTGTTGAGCTATACTCTCTTCTTCTCTTCTGTGTATGCCTCCTTCACTCTTATAAGTCTTTTTTTTTTTTAAGATTTTATTTATTTATCTGACAGAGATCACAACTAGGCAGAGAGGCAGGCAGACAGAGAGAGAGAGAGAGAGAGAGAGGAGGAAGCAGGCTCCCTGCTGAGCAGAGAGCCCGATATGGGGGTCGATCCCAGGACTCCGGGATCATGACCTGAGCTGAAGGCAGAGGCTTTAACCCACTGAGCCACCCAGGTGCCCCCACTCTTATAAGTATTATAGTAAAGGTTCCCATATCTTTACAGTTATAAATTTCCATAAGGGCCCAATAATACATAATTGTAACAGCATGGCATGAAATTAGCATGGGCAGAGCTGGATTAGAGTCCTGGTCCCAGCAACACAAATAAATTTGGTATATCAAAGAGTCCCAGTTTCCCCAAGTATAAGATAGGAATAATGAGGGTATGTTCCTCATGGGATTGCTATGATGACTAGGGGATAGTTGGTACAGGGTGCTGGGCACATTTTTCTGGCATATAAATAAGTCCTCAGTAAATATTCACTATCATCATATCATCATTATTACAGCAATATGGCTTCGTGCTTGTGAGCCCAGACACTGAAGTCATAAACACATGGTTTGGGCAAATGAAAATTATGAGGCAAGATCTCTATAAATTTCACCCAATCTTCTTTCCATGTGAAAAACATTTCTTTGGCAAAATTATTTAAACCCCTAGAGCTTCTCCATCCCAGACACTCTTGAATATCATCCAGAAATTTGTTAGAATAAAGATATAGGAAAGAACAGGCAAATATTGCCCAGAACAGTAGTACATTTTCAAACCTCTTTGATTGACAAATATTTATTGAGTTTCTATTACAAACCAGCCCCAAAGATAAATGACACGGTCCTGGCCTCAGAGAACTCATGTCCTAGTTCTAATCAGAGGATGTTTTTGCTGGGTCCCGCCAATAGGGTTGCTGATGTTGTAGAGCTCCTGTTCCATGCCCAGCTCTGTGCTAAGCCCACTGCACACAGTATTCTGTTAGTTCTCTGGGTTATTCCTTGAGAGCAACACTATTTCTTCCATTTTTCACAGGAAGCAATTGAGATAGAGAGGTTGGATGGCTTATGCAAGGTCACACAGCAGGTGGGTGGTAAGGTCAAGACTTGGACCAACGTCTGACCGACTCTACCACTTAGGCGCTCATCACTGAGCCATGTCTCTTGACTGTCCAAACATCACCACGACCCAATTGTTATCACACAGCAGTTGCAATGCAGAGAACAGCAACTTTCAAATGAAAAATGTACCTAACTGGGGGGAAAAAAAGCCCACAACCATGGAAAACATGAATGACCATCAATAAAAAAACAACTGAATAAGCTACAGTGTATCCAATCCAACAAAAGAATGATAGAATAAATCATGGTGTATCCAAACCATATTATGCAACCATTAAAAGACAAACACAAATGTATTGGTCTGGTCAGGTGTTCCTGGTATATTGTTAAGTTTCAAAAAAAAGAAGAGTCTCTCCCCCCACCCCACCGCCAAAAAAAGTAAGATTGTTAAATGAAAAAAATGAGGGAATAAGGGACACTGATGCATTGAATTTGAATTTAATCTGAGTCTATACCTAATTTTCTCTAGGCTATGTCTGATTTATCAGCAAGGTAAAATATATTTTCAGTATAAAATATACCCCATGAAACATACATGAAAAAGCATAGAAAAGTGGCTAAGAGCACAAGGTTTGCAGTCAGACAGATCCAGGATCATATCCTATTCTCCGCAACTTACTACATGTGACCTTGGACAAGTTACTTATCTCTAAACCCCAGTTGCCTCAATTACAAAAGGATGATAAGATCCCACCTCAGGGAGACCTCCTGACTGAATGACCGCATGCAAAGAAAGTGCTGAGCACAGTATCTGGCACATAGCAAGTGTTCACTAAGTAATTATTATTACTTTAACTATTTTCTAATTGCCTTAGAGATCAGCCTTTGCTAAAAACAGAAATCTTTCTGCAGATTGATATTTAAAAGGCCACCACCACAAAGAATATGCTTGGGCTTCCAGGAAGGTACTTGTGAAAGCGTAGGCCTATGAATAAATGACATTTGATTTTCTATTCCAACATCTTTCCGTTTCAACATTTTCTGATTAGGCAGCCACATGGTACTCTCTAGTTGCTCGGCTTTCCTCCCACAGTTTCAAACCGGGACTATTTCAGATGTGAGCTATGGTCCCCAAACCTTCCTGCTTGCCATGATCACAGATCACCCACAGGTCTTTGGTTTCTAAGGCCCTGAAGCAGGTGAGGTAATTAATTCAATGAACGCAGCCTAGTTATTCCGTGTTTCAGCCAGAGAAAGGAAGAGAAAAGCAAAATGAGAGCGAGAGTGAAAAAGGAGGACAGGTGCATCAGGCTCTGTTCATTCTCGGGAGGGTCATTCTAAGTTCCACAGCAACCAGATACAAATGAAGGAGAATACTTTGAATTTGGGAGATTCCTAGATTTTTGGACAATCCTAGCTGCTTTGTTATCCAGAGCAAATAAATACAAGCTTCTCAACAATGAAAATGCTACTGCCCAAACTGAATGGCATTCAGCAGCAGAGTGTGTGTACTCAGCACCAATATGTTGATACTAACAGAGATATAGTCAAAACCACGCAGGTCACGGCACCCGTTCCTGCAATCTCCTCGATGCCATCGAGGGGAGCACGGGTCTCCTTTAAACTGTTTAAAGGGGCCTTTGGTATTCAAGTATGGGCTTATCCAAGACAGATGGGCTTAAGTTTTATTAGAGAAGGGTGCCAGTAGGGGTGAAAATAGCTAGCACTGATTGACCACTGACCGGCTGAGGAGCACCATGCCGAGTGCTCGGCCCAACAATGCCTGTGATAGGGACTACATGGAAGCAGGAAGAGATGAAGTCCCCATTCCCCGGCAGCAGTGAGCGAGGATTTAGACCCACGCGGTCTCTCCTCAGAGCCCACGCTCTTGCCACGAAGAGCTCTTCACCACTTTCCTCTTACAACCCCAGGAAGTCCTCAGTCCCCCGCTGTACGGAGCATTCAATTTCATCTACCATTAGAAGTGTCGACTGCTGCGGCGGATCTAGGTTTTTTGTAAGCAAATGGTAACCTAGAGCACTTCACTCTAATGCTTCCCACCTACATATTTAATTTTTCCATCTCCTAAAAGAAATCATGGCCATTTCAGCTAAGCATCATAATTCTATATTCTTTCAGAACATGCAATCTGTCTTTTATGTTCCTGAATGAGGCTTTGCTTATAGCATCTAAGATACAAAAACAGGACTGAAAAGGCAGGGAGAATATGAATCTCATAGAAACAAGATACTCCTCTCACATTTGATTGAGTTTAGAGTTCTCTGATGCTCCTCCATTCACTAGAAAATTTTGGAGGAAGTAAATTTCGAGGGTCCGCAAATATGTCCAAAACAACTTTGCCGGTTTTTCCAGGTCTGCTAGGTAACCTGGTGATTTCTACTTCTTCAATCGTATTATGCATACTGTAGTAGGTAGGCTCTGACCCTTTTGTTTGAGCTCATTGTGTTTGCTTATTGCCAGATCTTGATTTCCAACTAGACTACAAGTTCCTTGCGGGCTGAAGCCACATCTTCCAATGCCACGCACACCCAGCCCTCCCACAATACCTTACATAGAGCAGGCGCTCAAAAGAAATTGCATTAGTCAGAGATAATTTATTTTTTTAAGCAAACTGCAACTTGCTGAAGAGTCTACACTCTAGACTGTATTACTTCCTCCACTATTGCTCCCTCCCAGGGGAGCCTTCAAATGACAATAAAATTGACTTCCTTCCCCAGCAATGAAACCCTGATGGCTCTGAAATTATCATCTGAATATAAACCCGTCCATGTTAAAGGTACCCAGTTCTTTAAAAAGCTAAGGAAGTAAAGTTCTGAAGAAGCAATATTTGATGAGACTATCTGGCCTTCTAATTCACAGATGATGCAATTTTATAAGGGGGCACACTCTACTTTTAAAACTGAATCATATCATATCTAGAAAGTGCTTAATAAATATAGAATGAATATCTTCTTCTCCCCAAAAATGAAACTTAACACCTCATCTTACTTTACAATTAAATTTCACTATAAAAACTGGAGATAGGTTTATGATGAAAAACACTTTAGATGACACGTGAATCATTTTAATTAAAGACCAATTCTGCTTTGAGAACATATCAGTTACACGAGACAATTTAAATGAAATTTAAATGAAAAAGCCACCACAATGTGCTATTGCTTTTAGATGGGACACTTAAGCTTAAAGGTCACAGCAGTTTTCAGGTTCATGAGAGGGGCCTACGCACAGTGTCTGAGTCAGAGGTAGGCCAAATGGGCAGGGCTGCCAGCCAGAGCCGCTCCACATCCATCTGCTTTATGGGGTGTGATTCTGCATAAATTCAATTTAATGAAAGGAAAAGCACTCAGAAGTGCAAAGATACTGGACAAAGAATAAAATAATATCATCTGGCTTCTATCACACCCTTTTCCCCCAATATCATTCAGCAGAATAGCCTGTCATTTTTTCTCAGTTTATATCAACTGTGAATCTCAGTCCATTTTAGAAGCTCCCAGCTTCTGTTGGTAAACAGTGTGTCTAGGCCAAAAAGACAGGGACAGAACAGAAGCAGAGACTCAAGAGGGGCAAGGACAGAGCAAATAAAGGAGACATTTCCTGGAGTGTGCGTGGCGGTACAAGAACCTACTAGTGGTGAAGAGCACAACTAAAGAAAGGCACTAGAAAATTCTTTGAGCTAAATCAGGGGCTACCCAAACCAATGCTTTCCAGACCTGACTTTGGCTCAGAATGGCCCTTGTTGAAAATATAGATGCCTGAACTCCACCCCAGACTTCCTAAATCAGAATCTCTAGAAGTGGGGAGGGACCCAAGCAACTATGTATTTAACAAGTTTCTCCAAATTATTCTGATGCACACAGACTTCAGAACTGCTATTACAAGCCATATCACTGTCATTCTTGGCAATGTCATTCTTGGCAATGTAAATTCTTGACAATGTAATTCTCATAAAATCAATTTTTTTAAATTAAGAAATATCAAGACATTTTGATGGGTGATAATAAAACCATATACATGTAATAGAGGTATTAAAACACCTTCCAACATCCAGGAAAATTAACTGTCACTTTTAAAAATTGGGGGCTTCACCATATGCTCTGAAACCTTCTTTATAAACATGACATCACGATGCAATGCTTCCCTGTAACAGTTCTATACTTGAAACAGTGAAAAAAATTCCCTGTCTCCCTCATAATAACTAGCTGCTTTTGACAACTGTCAGATTTTTCTCATCGCTTAACATTTGGAGATTCGTCAGAATGAATTGCCAACCAGACATCTGGTTTTGTAAGTTTCTTTAGAAATATAATCACTAGCCCTGAATACGGACAGGATATTCAAAGTATTGTGAATGCCTCAGATTACTCTGATTCTAACTTTTTGTGACTGGGTTTTTTTTTCCCCCCACTCCTGTGAAATCACTGTTCAGTGTGTCCTGTTTATATCTTACACAGCGCTTGTTTCCTCAAGTCTCCTACAGATTTAAAAAAAAATCCCAAGTAATTTTATGTTTTCAGAACTTCATGAGGTACTCCCAATTACTTACTCCCACTGGGGATATCTGCAGCCATCCTGTGAACCCATAAGAAATACCAGAAGAGGAGATACATTTAAATCTGATTAAGACAAAACAAAACAAAAACAAAAACGCTAATGTACCCACATGGATCCTCCAAATTAATTTTTTAATTGACTTACTTTTTGCGGGGGGAGGGGGGTGGTCAACACCATTTAAACTCATGGAAGCACTGGGATGCCACTGATGATACCACTTTAACTTACACCTATCCTGTTGTGAAGCAACCTGCTGGGGAATGTTCCCTTCTTCCCATTGCTATTCTTTGCACTTATAATGACGGTCTCTTGCTGCCTGAGTTTTAGTGTTCCTTTGTTATGATTAAAGAATATTACAAATAGTTGGACTGCTCATACATGAAGATTACCCTCAAAAATTACTACAATTTTAACAAGTGAATGGATTTGCAATCAGTTCAACAATGGCTATTCCAAAGAAATAGAATCAGAAAGAGGGAGGGAAGACCATTACCTTTTACTCTGCTTTTTTAAATTACAAAGGTAATTTAATTCTTGTTAGAACAAGTCAAATGTACACAAAGTAGAAGTATAGTTTTAAACCATTTTAAAGTACCTTAATTTTTACCTTTAAAACACTGGATTCAATTTTGCTAAGTTTGATATTACAAGTACCTATATTTTTTTCCTGACTTAGTTAAATAAGTTAGACTTGGGAACCCTTTATAGCATATCCTAATTGTACTGTGTGTGTGTGTGTGTGTGTGTGTGTGTGTGTGTTACCATTAAGAGTTTTTCTTTAAGGGGTGCCTGGGTGGCTCAGTGGGTTGAGGCCTCTGCCTTCGGCTCAGGTCATGATCCCAGGGACCTGGGATCGAGCCCCACATCCAGCTCTCTGCTCAGCAGGGAGCCTGCTTCCTCCTCCTCTCTCTCTCTCTCTCTCTTTCTCTGGCTGCCTCTCTGCCTACTTGTTATCTCTATCTGTCAAATAAATAAATAAAATCTTTAAAAAAAAAATCTTTAATTCATTAATTCTCTTTGCCCTGTATCATTATACTTCATTTTTTCTTTTCCTTTATAGAAATCCTCATAGAAGTAAATGTATTTGATTTCTATTGTATTTCCTTATATCATTATTTTCCTGACTTTTATATGTTATCTTTTGCTTTTTTAAAAATATTTTAGTAAGATCACTTAACATGAGATCTAGCCTCTCAACAACGTTTCAGGCGTACAATACACTATCGTTAACTACAGGCACAACGTTGTGCAGCAGAACTTAATCATGAACTTAATCATCTTGCCTAACTGAAACATCACACCCATTGAACAGCACGGCCCCATTTTCCCCCTCCCCACTATTACCATTTGCCTTTGTCCTTCTTTCCTCTCTACCTTTTCGGTTTTCAACTGTTGTTCTGGTGTAACTCTCCTTTCCTGGGATATAAGAGAAAAAGATCAAGTCCTTAGCATAAAAATACACAGCTTCTTAGTAGGAACGAGTCTTTCAACCAGAGGTTGAAAATTCATGTTCATTCAGGGAGCAGGAGGCAATAAAGCAGTGAAACAGGCAGGGAGCAATGGGGACTGTAGCAAACCACACCGGAAAGCCATTTAAGTACGGTTGAATTTAAATTTGCAACAACCAAATCGAATATATACAAGGGCCGAACTCAGCCTTCCAGGGCTAGTTTGCAACCTCTGCAAGATTTCATTCCCAATCTCGGTTTATCTCTCCAGACAGGAAGTTCAATTGACTCTTTCTTATTTGCACCAATGGAAAAGTGCTATAGAATAGATAAAACAAAAGAGCAGGTAATTCAAAATCTGCATACAGATGGCCTCAGTGTGCACTGTTTTTCCTACAAAATTTATCACTTAGCAATAATTTAGTTCAAGCTAACCCTGCATTAAAAATAGTTTGTATTCCTCCCAAGCCAAATAACCCAGGGGAGTACAAGGGAGGAGGAGGGTGATAAAACGACACAGGGATGTCGTCAACACACAGGGCCAAAGAGCTTAATGTAAAACCCAGGATGGTTTTAAGACTAGAAATACCCAGGCAGATTGTGACAATAACTAGATTCCCAATGTCTATGCAACACTGAATTTAGTCACTGAGTTTAGCCTTTGCAGATGGTTGAACCTGGTAAAATAAAAGCCAACTACAGTCCCCCACCTTACCATGTTGCCATTGTCAGGATGGTATGATTTGTCACAAAAACAAGCCTTTGAAATTGTATCCTATGTAAACTCTGCCCACTGTTTACCAAAAATGGAAACCAACACAAGAGGAGGATAATTGTCATTTTCTCCTATCACAAAAAAGACTTCCAACACACCGAACAGGGGAGAAGAGTCAAAAACTCCGCATAAGACAGCTCTGCCATCCTGATACAGGGGTGAGTCACGAATTCTGCAGCAGCTTCCTTAATTGCAGCTAAGCACACCAATATCCAGCTTAACACTCGTTTTCTTCTTAGAGCATTAGACTACTATTCTCCTCTAATCCACTTACAGCCAGAAATAGTAACTGTCCTGAGAACAGAGGAAAATCACATCCTAGACATATATATTTAACCCACTGAGCCACCCAGGCGCCCCCCTAGACATATATATTTAGAACTCTACAGCATTTCATGGTTTCAAGGTTTCGTATGACCATCTGCATGATTTCTTCCATCTGCAAAAGCACAGAAATAAAGTCATTTGCCAAGGTCACAGAGAAAATGAACGGAATGAGAATCCAACCTTTGCCCTTTCCAGACCATTACTTCATTCACAGAAGTCTTCTACCTCATTTACCACCTTTTCCCTTTAAATGCTGATTGGCCACTGAGAAACCTTTCAAGGATCCCAAGGTATGTGCGGCACACGCCATCCTTCCACAGAATTCCCTGGGAAGATGCATCAGTGTATGGGGAACAGATTGTACCCCAACAGCCCATGCCGTCTGCTAGAATACTGGCAACTAAGAAAGTCAGAATGCTCTGCAAAGAGAGGGGCCTCCTGTGCTAAAAGAGTAAATGACGCCTGGTCTGCTTGCCTTTCCATGTTTTCAGCCAAGCCCAGAGTTGCATGTCACCATGGTGATCCGGTTCATGTAATTGCATCAGTAATTTTCCATGGGAGGCTATGCTCCAATTAAGCCCATTTTAAATAAGGAATAGTAAAAGAATTCTTTAATTTGACCAAATCTGAGATGCAGCCCAGCAGTGTCAGGCAATACACTAAGATGCTTCACAACCTTTTCAGGACCTGATATGTTGACTTAATCAATCTCTTTCTGTCATGGTCTCAAAAAAAGCTTTGATTCTGTGTCTCTTCAGGTTCACATGAAGCTTTAATAGTGAAAGGCCTCACATCTTAAATGAGCTCCTCCGTCTTCGCGTAAGGCAAGAGACATCAATGACAGTATTTTTGCCCAGAACTTTAGGGAGCTCAGCAAATACTCCTTTCTACTTCCTTCTTCAGAAAGAGAATAGGGCATGTTGTTTGTTACCAATTTACTGATGGACAACAATGCAGAAGAAAGTTTAAGGTGGAAATAATCCTAACCGTAGAACCCAAGGCTCCTGGGACTTTTTTTAAGACATAATTATACTTTTCTCTGTATTACATTTCCTCAGATTTCCAGTCTTGGAGTGAGTATACATGCATGCGTTTCATACGAAAATACTGACTGGGAATATTCCAGTACTGAGAGCCAGAGCACTCCTGATACCGGAAAGAGGCTGCACAGGGCAGGAGTGGTAAAATTCTATTTTATATCCTCATTTTCTCCACCTCCTCCCACTGGTATACTACCATCAAAAAGAGAAGCTGAGGGCGCCTGGGTGGCTCAGTGGGTTAAGCCGCTGCCTTCGGCTCAGGTCATGATCTCAGGGTCCTGCTCAGCAGGGAGCCTGCTTCCCTTCCCCTCTCTCTGCCTGCCTCTCTGTCTACTTGTGATCTCTCTCTCTGTCAAATAAATAAATAAAATCTTTAAAAAAAAAAAAGAGGGAAGCTGATTGATCAGTTCATGACAGTAGACAGTGATTTAATTTCTGACACATGGCAATAAGGGAGACTTCATCAGCAATCTTTGATC
Source organism: Lutra lutra (assembly GCF_902655055.1). Lineage (NCBI taxonomy): Eukaryota > Metazoa > Chordata > Mammalia > Carnivora > Mustelidae > Lutra > Lutra lutra. The sequence goes on from NC_062281.1 coordinate 133,660,237, forward strand.
CATGGAAGATTGCCTTGTGATCCTCCCCTCTACAAACCTCATTTAAATTGAATGCTATCACAGAGCAGCTTACCAATTAAATCACAATGTCTTAATATTACAGAAAAGAGATTCTTAAATGCAATAACAGCATTTCTCAGCTGTGTTTACAGCCTTGGGCATTGCTATTTAAATATGCCCAAGGATATAAATTTTAGGAATAATTTCACTTCACACAATTTCAGTTCACTGGCTTGAACTGCACATCTCTCTGAGCATCAGTAGCATTCAGGAATGAGGATCTGGTCTCCAGCCCAAGACATTAAGAAAATGGACCACACTCAAGGGAACTGGGTCAGAGTGTTAGAAATATCACCTATATTTGTTTCCAGATTAGACCGTGCATACATATCCCCTTAAACATGCACATGAAATAGCTCCCATGTGACAGCCATGTGGAAGGGTTTGGCTTCCAGTACACACATACTATCCTCATCATTCCTACAGAACCCTTGAGGGGAGTGTTTGTTTCCTACCTCAGTGGTAGCTACTGAGGTTTAGAGAAGTTAGGGATATGACCTCCAATCAGACTGACAAGCCTGGATCCAAATCCCTTCTACTTCTAAAGCCAGTGTCTGTGTAACTAAACTCAGTGCTGTTACCCATCCCATGAGCCATCTCCACGGGCCTATGTGCAGTAACTACAGAAGCAACTGTTCCCTGTATAGAACCAGATGAGCCACTCCAGGCTTGGCTCCTGGCTCTCCATGGCCAATTTAGCATCATTAAATTCCACCCCCCATTTGGTTTTCTGGGTTTTGTTGCCCTGGTGTAACTCTCCCCACCATCCAATCAAACAATTAGCACATGAAAAGCACTTAAAACACTATGGACTAATTTGAAATTTGGACAGGCTTGCCTGTAGTTTTTTAATCATATTTAGGGCAGCAAATTCATTCATTTTATCTAACATCTTTTCTGAGTGAGGCACTTTGCTGGGTTCTGAGGTAAGACAGTCACTGCTTATCTAGCACTTGACAGGTGTGTACGTGGAGTTTGTGCACAGAGAGAGACTGAAAGAGGGAGAATGGGATTGGAGGATGCACTGGAGGGAAAAAGAGTGAGAGACTGGCAGGAGAGAAACTTATGAACAATCACAGAAGTATGATAAGAACCATAACAAAGGTCTATGCAAGGTCCTGTGGGTCTCAGGGGTGATTTTGTAGAATTCCATGTGGGTCTGCAAACTTAAAGAGTGAGTAAGAGTTCACCAAGCAGAGAAGAAAGAGACAGGACACTCTAGGCAGAGGAAAGAAAGTGGCCAATGGTGTGGATGTGCAGAACACCATGATGTGATCAGAGAACAGAGAGGAATCTAGAGCTGTGAGAGGCAAGGCCAAAAAGGGAGGCCGAGGTAATATGAACAGGTCTACATAGGCTTATAGAGGGTTTAGACTAATCTCCAGGCAGTGGGGAGTCACTGCAGGTGTCTCAACAAAGCACTGGCCAGATGAAGTAATAGGTTTTGAAAAATAATTTAGGCAGAAATGTAGACCAAGGATTAGAGGAGAAATGGTTGTAGGTAGCGTAGCTTTAAACAGTGATATTCAGGAAAGACACAGTCAAAATCAGAACTAAAGCAGTGGGTAGGAAAGGAAGGAACATAATGGACTAGAACTGGTGACGTGGGGGTGAAAAGAGGAGACTTTGGTAACTGGGGAAGGTAGTTGTGCTAAGACCAAATGAGTGGCACAGATCGGTGAGATTGGAAGAGATGAGAAAGAAGGAAGGAAGAAGTTCTGTTTGCAATCTGTGGACTTGCACTGCCAAGACAAAGCTCTGTGGAAGGCAGGTGGGAAGTCAGGGCGGAGCCCAGGAGAAAGGTCAAGGCTGTAAACACAGATTTGGAAGTCCAACGTATTTGGCAATTAGTTGGTTACTGGTGACATTCGTCCTTCTCTGAGCGAAAAATGTATGTACAGCAGTCACCTGAAGCCAGAATATATGAAGCAAAGGAATGGATGGAAAGTATCTGACAGTATCAGTGAATGATTTCTAAAAATTTCATTTGTGTATTTTCTATTCCTTCCAATAAGAAGAAGCTCCTCAGGGCAGGTACCATAACAGACCTCCCTTGTGGGTCTCATAGCCATTTGCTGGCATTAACAAACATTTGCTGAGTTGAAGAAGTGTGATTGAGAGAGAGCGGTTAGATATGACAGCCCTTGGAAGTGTACTTGGAAGCTCCTGAGATGGCAGACAACAGCTCTTTCTCTTCCACCTCTGCAAATGAGATTCAGGTTTCTTCCTGGCTGATGGCCTCTGCTTATTTTCCATGGATTAACGCTTCCGAGTGAGCTGGGATTGACTTGCCAAGTAGTCTAATTCACTTGGCTGGTGTGTCTCACTTAAAAAGCCATTAACAAGTCAGATCAGAGAGGTGAGGAATGTCCAATTAAAGCAATTGCCGCAGTGTCCAAATGCCTAGCAGCTGTGCCCTCCTCACACCAACAGCCTGCTAGGAAAATAAGATTCAAACAATTCTTTGATGGCCTGGCCAGAACTTTGCCTGGAAGCCACTGAGGCCTGACAAAGGCAGGCTAGAAATCACAAAGCATCCTCCTGTATATATCTCTGTTGGCAAAGACCTGAAAGAAACTTCTGTGAGTTAGGCCATTCTTTCTCAGATGTGACACTCAAAGCACAAGTGACAAAAGGAATGACAGATAAAGTAGGCTTCAACAAAATTAAAAATTGGGGGCTTCAAAAGATTCCATCTTAAAGGAGAAAAAGCAATCCACAGATAAAGAAAATGTGTGCAAATCATATATGAATAAGAGACCTGTATACAGAATATATAAAGCACTATAAAGCACTCTTACAACTCAACAGTAGAAAGACAAACAATTCAATTTAAAAAAATATGTGGATAGGCAAAAAATTTGGATAGGACTTTCTCAGTAGAGGATGTACAAATGGTTCATACACATATGAAAAAGTACTCAACATTACTAATCACCAAAGAAATGTAAAACAAACCCATGAGATAGTACTTCAAACTCACTAAGATAGCTAAAATAAAAAAGATGGGCAATAACAAGTGTTGGCAAGGACGGGTAGGATTACAGAATGATGCAGTTACTTGTGAAAACAGTTTGGTGATAAAATATAACAGTTACCATTTGATCATCACTTCCACTCTAGGTGTGTACTCACAAGAATTGAAAACCTCCACGCAAAAAAAATCTGTATACAAATATTCAGAGCAACACTGTTCATAAGAGCCAAAAGTTGAATACAACAGATGGATGGATGGATAAACAAAAGATAGCAAACTCCTGGGATGAAATATCTCCAGCAAGAAAAAGAATGAAACATTGACACAAGCTACAATATGGACAAAACTCAAAAACGTGATGCTAAGTGAAAGCCAGTCACAAAAGGCCAGATACTGCATGATTTCATTTATAGAAAAGGTCCAGCATAGGCAAATCAGTAGAGACAAAAAGTAGATGGACGTTACCAGGGGCCGGGAGAAGAGGACACAAGAACCAAGTGCAAATGTATACTTGTTTGGAGGAGTGAAAGAAATGAAGAAATCCGGTAGTGCAGTTGTTGGTACAACTCTTTGACTACACTAAAAACTACTGAATTGAAAAAAAAAAAAAACTACTGAATTGTATATGTTAAAAGAGTGAAGTTTATAGCAAGTGAATTATATCTTGATAAAGCCATTTAGAAAAAAGAAACCTAACACTTCTCTCAGGGTTACCCCCTCAACTGAGAACATAAACAGCTTCCATCCAGGAAGTAAGAGGGGGTACACTGGCCCCAAGAGTGTCTAGAGAGCCATGTTAATACAAAATACATACGTGCCTGGGGAAGAAATGTATTAGTGCCTGATCTTAGTGACTTCTGGTTTGCAGGTGGCCACAAATGGGACAGTTTCTCAGTCTTCCTGGGTCATCCTCTTTCCATCTTTGTTTTTATAAACCAAGGAGGAAGAGGGAAGAGAAAATGGGAAAGGAAGGGATGGGGGAGAGGAAGAGAGAAGGGAAGGAAGGAAAGAAGAAAAAGGTAAATAGTGGGGAGGAAGAGAGGAGATGGGAAGAGAAGACAAGAGAAGTAAGGAAACAGGAATTTGCTTCTAAGAGAGCAGTTCTGGAAATAAGATGCTTCACGTAGACAATTCAAATTATGGATCTTCAACCAAAAACAAAGAAAAAACATTTCTGGGCTTAGGCTAATAGCCATTTAGTTCCACCCCCTCTTTCTTTAAAATTAAGGGGCAGTGATTTGATTAAAGAAAAGCATTAAGTAAGCAAAGGGCGTTAAAAATAGGGATTACTAGACTTGAAACCTATTCCCCTAATTCCAATGAAGCTAATTGCTCTCAGTTTCCTTAGATTAGATTCAGAGAGGTTAGCTGTTATAACTACACACTTAGGGAGATGGTGACATTAAAAAGGCTGTAAAGGAGAACAAAAACAGCCTCAGCTTTGATATTGCAAATACATTTTAGAAGGGTTTTTAAAATAGGAAACAAAAGAATGTTTTCCTTAATGAGAAAAGTCAAAGCCAGTAGCCACTGACTGTGGAAGCTGTTCTTGAATAAAAAGAAAAGGTGGGAGAATAACAATATCTACCCCTGTTGAACTTCTATAAACCACAGATCATACATATAAATTTCTTTTAAGATTTATTTATTTTAGAGAGAGAGAGTATAAGTGGGAGGGGCAGAGGAAGAGGGAGAGAGAAACTCAAGCCAACTCTACAAGAAGCACGGAGCCCGACACGGGGCTCCACCTAACGACCCCAAGATCAGGGCCTGAGCTGAAACCAAGACTCTAATGCTCAATGGACTATGCCACCTATGTGCTCTATACATAAAGAAATTTTAATCCCAATAACAGCCCTGAATAAACCATCATCTCCATCTAAAAATAACCTTGCTTCCCAATTCCCACTACCCATGTCCCACATCTGTAGGCATTAGAGGATGTCCGCTGATATTAAATAATAATACTTTAACATCCAGAGCAGCACGGTCCAACAGAAATGTAGTATGACCCATGTATGTGACCCTAAACTTTCAGGCAGCCACATTAAAAAATAAAAAAAGGAATTCATTTCAATAATATATTTAAACTAACATATCCAAAATACGATCACATCAACATGTAATCAAAATTCTTGAGTAATTTGATACTCTTTCTTTAAATTTTTGTACAAAGCCTATGGAATCCGGTGTGTATTTAACACCTACAGAATATCTCAATTCGATTCAAGTAATCAATAGTAACATACGGCTAGGGGCTACCATTTCAGACAGTAAAGTTCCACAGTACTGTACAGATTAAAAATTATGACATGCATTACACTAATTCATCTTAACAATAATTCTGTGATAAAATATGCAGGTAAATAATCTGAAACCCAAGAAGTTAAATGATCCAACAAAGTCACATAGATAATCACCATTTTTTTTTTTAATAAGAAGGAAAAGCGTTGAATAAATAAAACATTCACATAGTTGCTGGGTACAAAGCCAAGTCTCAAACCCAGTTCTGCTCATAGATTCAGTGCTCTTTGTAAAGTGCTCTACAGTTGGCATCTCCCAGCGATCTCAGTCACACTCAGAGACAGAGGAGGAAAACAATGAGTATTCAGGCAGGCTAAACAGTCAGAACCAAAAGACACAAAATTAAATGGTTCAAAGACAATAGTTTATTTCTAGATGTTCCAGTTCAGTGTGTGTGTGTGTGTGTGTGTGAGAGAGAGAGAGAGAGAGAGACAGAGTTGTGGTAAATGTTGACGACTTACTCGGCTCAACAGTTCAGGGACTCAGGCGGACGGCAGCTCAGCTGAATGGCTTCCAAGGTCACTCCGGGCAGCCCCATCCCAGTCATTTGGAAGGGAGAGAAGCACGCAGAGGGGGGATTGCGGGAAATTAATGGCCAAGCCTGGAAGTGGCACATATCATTTCCCTTCACATTCTGCTACGAAACACTTAGTCAAGTGGTTACACTTCATGATAAAGAAGGCTGGAAATGGAGAGAAAACGGCCAAAGGAAAGAAAACTAGGAGAATGGATTCGGGTGGACAGCCAGCAGTTAACATGGCTAACTTGACAGAACGCTAGCCAGAAAAGGAGACAGAATGCCAACAAAGAGTAAAACAAGTTAGAAACTCTGTATGAGCCTGCAGGAGAAGGGGCTGGCATTTTTAAGCACCTTTTATGTAAAACACCATACTAAGTATTTTATGTAGGTTTCCCCAATTAATCCACACAAAAATCCAAGGAGGTAGGTATAGTGTTTTTCAATTTTCTAAAGAAAAAAACTAAGCCTCGTCAAAGTGAAGTAAGTTGCCCAAGGACAAAAAGCTAGTAACTATTGGAGAATGCTGTCACCACCTAAAGTTCATTCTGGTAGAGCATACTACTAATAAAGAACTATCAGTGGAAGATGCAGAGCTGCCATTTATGGACTGTCTGGCGTGGCAAGGGACTACATGATGCATCACACATTATCTTATTTCATCTTCCCAGCAAATCTAAAGATGCAAATTTATTTCCTGTTTACATTTAAGAAAACTAAGACCTGGAGAGGTTAAGTAATTTTCCCAATGTCATATAACTGAGCTAGTAATAGTTCTAGATTTGAACCTACCTCTGACTTCTAAGTGTATAGACTCTTTCCCCAGAATTAATTTATCAATGGCCACCTTCATAGGGAAAGGCAAAAATGAGGCAAAGGATGAAACTTTGTACCTGGGAGGTAGAAAGAAAGAGTGGGTAAATAAATAAATGAGGAAAGTCCAGAAGAAAAACATTGAGGAGCTGACAGAGGACATTTCTTTAGCACAGGGCCTTCTTTGCCTCTTACCTCAGCCCTGCATCAGATTTTGTAACAAAGCTGTGGTTGGAAGTTGAAGCTTCCTTCTAGGAGAATTCAGGCTCCTGTCTCCATATCCTCCCCCTCTCCCCCCTAGAAGAGTATTGTTATTGCCAAGTCAAGTTCAGGGATGCTGATCTGGGCCACATATTTGGAAACTGGGAAGTCAGAAGGAAAAGCATTATGAGGTAAAATGTCCCTTCTTCTGTGTGTTCTCTCTATGTGACCAGGGAGATACAAAGCCTGGACCACTCCCCTCAGATTCTTCCTCCTACAGGGCCAACCTGAGATCCCCAGGAATCTGCTCTGCCGGCACTCTTGGGCCCAAGTATCCTTGACCTTGTGCTCACTGCTTGCTTACTAGGCCTAATACTTTCTTAAACAGAAAGAATCCAAAATATGGGAGCAGGCTGAGCGGGAAGATAAGACTGGTTATCTAGACTGCTCCAGATTTTAAAAGACCTTAAATGCTTTGATGAAAAGTATGGACTAAAAATCCCCAGTCATGTCAGTACATGTATAATCAGGCACTTCCATACTTGCTCTTTACTGCCCTTGGAAAACATTCTGTCTCACAGTTCTTTCAATTCTTCCACCCAAAAACATCCTATCCATCCTTTATAGTTGAAGTCCAGGGTCATCGCTTTAATGGACGCCTCTCCCCTCTCCTCTCCGCAGCCGGCTCCTTCCCCTCTGAGCTCTCAGAGATCTTTGTGTATTGTCTGCAGGCGCACTAACATTGCATTACTATTAGCTATGGATGCTTCATCCATTTCCCTGGCTAAACTGTGGAGCTCCAGAATGCAGAAGGTCTCTCTGCATGCCTGGTGTCCAGCACCGGGCACAGCAGGGGACCGACCTTCAACAAATGTCTATGGATGAACTAAGAAATGACGACTTCAAAATCCCCTGAGATGGTCTGCTTGGTCTTTGGTGTTTCAGGATGCTCGCTTCTCCTGGCTGAAGGTTGATGCATGCTGGGGGCATCCTCTTGTGCTTTTTTCATTCACTATAATGGCCTCTTCTTATCATGCATTTTATTGATCTGTCTGAGCACTGAAATTTATTATTTATTAGATTTCTGTAATAGCTTTGCTCCAAAGAGCACAGTGTGGTATGTAGAGAACTCCAGGGCAATAGCAAAAAAGACCAGAACAACAGAAGCACAGTGTAGAAAATGGAGGGGAAGGGCTAAAGCCACACACTAGGAAGGAATGACCAGAGATGGTCACTGCTCTCAGAAAAGCGGCAGCCAGACCAGGCTCCGGAAAAGTCTTATGCTACTTCTGTTCACAGCCCAGCCCTCATCTATACCCATGCTTGTTTGACAGGCTGGCAGAAGAAAATCATATGGGAAAGCACTTTGTAAAGTTAAAAGCATCCTATAAAGGCCAAGTAATATTATTCCATTATCATTAATCAACATCAGCATAATTCATTTGAGAGCAGGAAGTATTTCATATTCAGGCAAGTGAGGAGAAAAGTTTGGAGGATCTGTCTTCCCTTAAGACTACATGCTCTTGGGGCGCCTGGGTGGCTCAGTGGGTTAAGCCGCTGCCTTAGGCTCAGGTCATGATCTCAGAGTCCTGGGATCGAGCCCCGCGTCAGGCTCTCTGCTCAGCAGGGAGCCTGCTTCCTCCTCTCTCTCTGCCTGCCTCTCTGCCTGCTTGTGATCTCTCTGTCAAATAAATAAATAAAATCTTAAAAAAAAAAAAAAAAAAAAAGACTACATGCTCTTCTAAAGCAAGAACCCTACTACATTCAGTTTTGCACATGGCACCAAGCCCAGCATTTCCATCTCCAGAAAATATTCGTTTTGTCAGGAGTCCCAGTGGATGACTAGCTGTTAAATGACTCTTAAGCAAATACCTTCCATCATATTCGGAGTTCTGAGAGAAGATGGCCTTACGAGAAAACAACTGGTTTTCATTCTTCCATTGGCAGTGACTACCCAATAAATTCTAAGCCTATGGTACCCATTCAACTTCCACCACATTTCTGGAAAATCAGGCATGGATTGATACAGATAAGTGTATCTTGAACCTTTCAACTTTGTTGACTGACCCAAAGGCACAGCTAAAGTGGGTCCCCACCTCCCTGCACTTGCAATGAAGAGAAGAGTCTCTTCAGAGTTAAGAATGTCTGAAATGATGAAATGACTCACTGACTCCAGTAGGTCTCTCTGCACCTTTCCCACTAACCATCAATCTGACCCCTTCCTCACTGGGCTCCAGCACTGCTGCACTCATCCAACTGATTCCAAGTCTGGCCAGAGGCTGAGCCCTTCCGCATATTCCTGAATCCAACCATGAGCTCTCAGAAGGCAGGAACTCCATTTTATTGGTCTAGAGATTCCTTACACTATATCAGGGACTGTTCACTGAATGTTAACAAAATCAGAAACCCACCACTATTTTAAAGACATTATTGAAAAGATCAAAATGACTATTTTTATATCTGTTTAGTTAACAGTTTTCATGCAACAGCTGAGCTTCCTGTCTAAAAACATGGCAGATCCATGATTACACAAAGACCATACACTACATGGAAAATTGCATTTACATACAAAAGTAAGAAAGGAGTTATACATTTCTGAAATCTTCCATGACTCAAAGTGTTTCACAGTCAAGTTGAGCTTATAGTCTTCTTTACAATCATAAACAACTTGTGAAGTTTCAACCATATGAAAATGATATCACCTCTCTAGCCTCAGTTTACCCAATTGTAAACTGGGGATACTGGAGATAAAGAACCTACTTTGAAAGTTTCTATGAGAATTACTAAGAAATATGATAATATAGTCCTGACACATAGTAGGTCCTCAAATAGTAATTATAATTATGCATGTTGTTACTCTTTAGGATGTCTGCTTACCAATATAATTAGAGCAAATGCTCAAATAGCACTTTATATACTTATTTAATCCACACAATACTCTATGAGGTGCTATGGGTTGAATTGCACCCCTCCCCAAATTCATATTTTGAAATTTTAAACCCCAGGACCTTAATTTGGAAACAGGGTCACTGCAGATATATTAGCTACATTAAGATGAGGTCATATTGGAATAGAATGGGTTCCTAATCACTATGATTGGTGTATGTTATTAATAAGGGGGGGGGGGGTTGGATACAGACACACACACCAGGATAACACCACGTGAAGATGAAGACAAAGATCAAGAAGACCAAAGACTGTCAGCAAGCCACCAAAAGCCCTAGGAAGGAACCAGCTTGCTGACACCTTGATCTACAACTTCTAGTCTCCAGAACATATAGCCTCCAGAACTGTGACACAATAAATTTCTGTTGCTGAAGCCACCTCATTTGTGGTATTTTGCTACAGCAGTCCCACCAAACTAGTACAGGCAAATATTCTTCCTGATCCCATTTTAAGGAAAGAGAAACTGAGGCATAGGGATTTATCTGTCCTATCAAGTGAGAGGCACCTATTTACTTCTTGTTCCAAGAAAATAATCCTGGCTTTCACAAGCATCCAGAACAGGTCTAAGTTTAAGCATTTGACCCTCAAATGGGTGAGTCTGGGCACTGAAAATGTGGAGAGTAAGTTTTTTTCTCTTTTGAGAAGTAGCTCCAAATAGTTCTCACTTTTCTTTTGAAAGCTGGAGAGTGGTTGACTTTGGTGCCCTCTGCAGACAGTGTCCAAGTGTCAGGCCCCTGCACTCTGGGGTGTAACCACAAGCGTCTCTGTGAGAAGATAAAGCCCACTCTTCTTGGTTGGGGAGGGGGCGGGGAGTGTTAGCATTAAGTAGGGCCCTCCAGAGTGCTCTTGTGAAGGAAGCGTTTAAATGTAAATTTGACTGATTGGCTATTACTGCTTATATTCCTCATCTTCCATGGGCCCCTTGGGAAGAAGAAAAAGGGATCCACTCATTCCTGATAAATTGATCCTAGATACCCTGGTTAAAAAGCCAAGACTGTCTATTCAATTCTTGCAAAGCAACATCTTTCAAAGCAACAACAAAGTGTTTGTCGTGGTTGCCACTCTGTACTATATACTGTGCTTTAAGATTGAATGTTCTTGGAGTTGCTACACAGAGAAACTCAGGCGCAGAGCCCAGTTTACAGTGGAACAGCCAGAGAGTCGATTCAAGAGGGTCAAATGGAGATGCAGAGCATGAAGGGCTTCGGTTAGAGCTAGACATCATCCTTCCTGCTACGATTTGCTGCATGGTTCCACAAAGCACAGGGTTCCGAGTTGCTTCCCATTACATTAGCCTGGGAGAGACCCTGACCCGCACTGGGAAATAGCCAGTCCTCTGGGCAATTCCTGGGTACATGCATCAAAATGCAAATACCCACTCCTCCAACCCAGGAACCTAAATTTCCCCTGAAGCATTCCTCAGCTAAAGATTGAACCCCAGAGATGGGTAGGGGTGGGGAAGGGAGAGGGGGGCTCTTGGGCTCAGAACCCGGAGAGGAAAGAGGGTCCAGGCCACCACCACAAGGAGAGGATATGGAAGAACTGGGGAGGAAAGGAAGCAAGAAGCACTCAGAGTGGGTAGAAGGTTAGAGAGCTGTTTCCCCACCCAGAGAACACGCTGCCAGGAGGCAGGGCACTGTAGTGAATAAATAAGGCATGGTTTTGCATCACAGAGAGTATGAGTCAGGGCCTTCCCCCTACTCATTTCATATTTTTAGGCAAATTATTTAACCTCTCAACAGACACTTAAACATTGATTTAATAAAAATAACACCAGATGGCAGTACTTAAGCTTTTTAAAAGATTATTGCCACCCCTAAGAAGCCTTTTAGATATCTTTTCTTATTGCCTCCCACTGAACATAATACCACAGATATACTGCATATCTGTTTATAGATTGTTATGTACGTCTGTGCTTTACACATAAACGAAGTAAGAGTATTTGTTCCTTTTTGCCCTTGGTGGAGATACTGCCCTGCTTGGAATAAATGTATCCCCCCCAAAATTCCGATGTTGAAACCCTATATGATGGTATTTGGAGGTGGGGCCCTGTGGGAGATAATCAGGGTGTGAGGGTGGATCCCTAATGATGGGATTAGTGTTCTTACAAGAAGAGGAAGGGAGGAGCTCTTAACCCTCAGGGATCTCTCCACCAGGTTGAGGAAAATGGTTTCACCAGGCACCAGATCCAAGACTTGGACTCAAAGATCCCCACCCTGACACTGGACGTCTCAGGCTCCAAAACTGTGAGAAATAAATGTTTGTCATATAACCTAATCAGTTGTTCTAGTAGCCACAACTAAATCACCCCCCCCATTGATAAATGCATGCCATATAGGGACCTTGCTGAAGAATAAATTATATACTGAAGATGAAGCCCTTACCACAATGCTTGGCAGCAAGGAGAGATACTCAAAATCTTTAATAGGCTCCACACTGGCACTGACACGTCCAGTATGGCCACTGCCCATTTAGAACAGATAAATGTCCCAAACCACTGTTCCTCCATACCAGTTCATGCGACTTGTGGTAGATCAAATCAGAGGTCACAATTCTTTACTCTCTTACAAAGACATACACATCCACGCCTTGCCTTGGCTTACATTTGTTGGATGCCCTTCATCAGTCCTCACTTTGGGGCTGGCCTGTGTGCTTCCTTTGGCCAATGGAAGTTAGATTATTCTCAACTAAAATGTTTAAATCTTTTTTATAATTTTGTTGCTAATCCATGTCTCATGCATCCTATACCCATGCAGGTAAATTTTTGGAATCAAAAGTCGGTCTTTATTCATAACTCTCTTAATCTTAATCATATTACCACCAAATCTAAGTAAACTGGACTCTTCCAATGCTAACATCCTATGAATTATTGGTACTAGTAGTGGTTTTAGTTCTAATAGTTCTAATATCGGTATTATTATTGGAAAGGGATTTTGGAGGAGGTCAAGGAAGGAACGAATAAGGAAGGATGGGTATAGTGTTGCAGCAGTAAACATGAACTGAGTAACTACTATAAAGTTGGCACTATTCTGGTCCATTTAGAGACTCTGTTCTGATCATCCAACAGTCCTATGAGATAGGCACTTTTTCATGTGCCTGTGTCTCAGAGTCTTGGCAAGGCTAAGGGCACTGCCCAAAATCACATGGTTCCTAAGTGGTAAAACCAGAAATTGCTCTGGTTCCAAAGCCTAAGGCTTTAAGTTCCAAAATAGAGATCTCCTTCTGGATTTCATACTGACAAAAGGTTCATCTAGGTCTATCCCTACTTGGCTAGTTCCTATAAACCACAAAGGCCCTGCAAAAATACTCAAGACAAGAGTTCATCATTACTCAACCATAGCCTTATCTAGTTGCCTCTAAGACACAGACTACCCCAGTGGAAGAGATACAACAGTCATCCTATACCAGGAGGCAGGGACTTGATGTTCAAGAGAGAGGGAACTGGGAGCAAGTTATTCATTCATATTCCAGCTAGAGCCCTACTATCCTAGGTAAGAGGGATTTGAAGCAGGACAGAGGATCTTAGAAAAAGAAGTCCTTCTGGTCAGATGAACTGTTCCAAGTATCCCCCTCTGGGAGGGCCAACTGGATAAAGGGCCCTTTTTCCTTTGGCCAAGATGGCCAAGGCACAGTTTTCATTCCACTTAAGTGGAATATGGCCTGGAATTCAGAGCACATTCATGTCCCTCTCAGGCAAGTCCTTGGTTCTGGCCCAACTTGCTCAGCTGTACCCAAGAGCCACCAAATAGAATGAATGGTCTCTGTTAGTCCCAGTACTATTCCCACCACCACTAGGTTAAGCCCTGCCAACAACACAGAAACGAGCCCAGAGGCCATGTGCTATGTTATCAATGTTTGTGTCCCCCTCAAAATTCATGGGTTGAAATTCTAGTGTCCAATATGAGGATATTAGAAGGTGGAGCCTTTGGGAAGAAATTAGGTCCTAAGAGCAAAGCCCTCCTGAATGGGATGATTACCCTTAGAAAAGAGATTTCAGAGAGATTCCTTACCCCTTCCCACCATGCAAAGACATAGTAAGAAAGCATCTGCTGTGAACCAGGAAGTCTTCACCCGAACACCATACTAGCACTTTGATCCTGGACTTCTCAGTCCCCAGAATTGTAAGAAATAAATTGTTGTTGTTTATAAGCCACCCCGGCTGTCTTATTTTGTTATAGCAGCCCTAACAGACTAACATCCTACTGTATGATGGATAAATACTGTCACCTTTGGGAAAGCACACTTCCTTGAACTACATTAGTCATAGATAGTCATCTTTTCAATGTTGCTGGTTACTAATGCTTCTCTGTGTCCAGTGTAGACCACTATATATAAAACAATTCTGAACATACTTTTTATAAATTACTATATTGTGCTAAAAAGCTGGATTCTGATGCCAGACCTCCAGAGATCAAAGCCTGGCCCTGTTCTGTGCAAACCATATAACCTTGGATAAGCTAGTTTCTGTCTTATGAAATGAGAATGATGATAGTACCTACCTTTAACTGTTGTTGCCAAAATTCAATTAGTTGTTTCTGCTGTCATTACATAACAAACCATCTAATCATTAATGACTTAAAACAACCACCACTTTAAAAACAGAATTACTGTATAATTCAGCAATATCACTTGTGGGTATATATCTAAAAGAATTGAAAGCAGGGTCTTGAAAGGATATTTGCACATTCACATTCATTGCAGCATTATTCACAATAGCCAAAAGATGAAAGCTACCCAAACACTTGACAGATAAATGGACAAATAAAAAATAGCATATACATACAATGGAATATTATTCAGCGCTAAACAGGAAGGAAATCATGACACATGTAACATAGAATGTTACATGTTCTGTAACATAGAAAAAGAAGGGAAACCAAAAATTAAAATATATTTAATAATGTTCATCTCATGCCTTTTTAATAAACTGATCTAATTCATTAGGTTTACCTAACCATAATTGCATAAAATTGAGTTATTTTGAAAAATGCTCAGACTCTAGTATATTGCCATAAGTTCCTACTAAGAGCTCAACTAATAAAAAGATAATTTTTAAATAATGTAGATCTTTCACCATGAACAATGCTTAAATATTTTTGCATCTTTCTTTTGCTTCACTTTATGAAAGCTCCATAACTGCAATTTTTAAATACAGTAATAACAGAGTGAACACAGATAACGAACTCAATGCAGAAGAAACCATGTCATCATAACAGAAGGTGTGATATGATTTCAAACTATTCTTAGGCAATTTTCCAGCTTCTCATCTCACATGAGCTACTTAAGGTTTGAGGGGAGATTATTGCTGAAATGTCATTGAATTTTCATTAGAAAAAAAAAATTGCTTTTGTTTCTTGGTCTTGTTATATTGGGTCCTATTATCAGTACAAACAAGAGGATGAGGAAGTTGAAGCTTCTAAGCCGACTCATCTATAAGCAACTATTAGCCCTTTGGTGACCTGCAAAGGTCAGATTTCCTATTTCCAAGTCTTTTGAGGATAATATTTGAAAAGGCTTTCCTTTATATTCTAAGATTAAAAAAAAAAAAGCCATTGGCCATTGATCTCTGTGACAAAGAAGCCCTCTGCTCCTCCCTACTTGGTGCCATGAGACTGGGGTGCACCATCAGAAGGTAATGCATGCATTGACATTTAGTAATGTGCTTTACTACTCTGCCCTTTCCACACATGGAATGGCAACTGGGGGCCATGACATCTCTCTCAGGCCAGCCCCAGCCCCCTCAGAACTAGGAAATTCTAATGCACCAAAGGAGCAACAGTCACATGGAATCACCCATTTGCAAAGATTAAAAAATGCTTCTGGATAATATCATTCCTTGCCCAACAAGGCCCAGGGAAATAAGCAAAAACCAACCAAAAGAGAATAAGCCTAGGCTAGTTATTCAGAGCTTACTACAGCAAGGGAGTCAGACACTGTTGCTTATATTTTGGTAGACAATCAAAGGCAAGCAGAGGAGTGGAAAAACTTCTTAGGGGAAAAAGGGCAAGGCTTTGGGTATGGGGAAAACTGGAGGTAGATGAACTAGAGATGAGATGAGGTATCCTATGTGACTGTCTAGGAGAACATACTTGGCTTCCTCTGGTTGGTCCTAAGTTGGAAGTAGAAACAAGAATTAGGGAAACTGTCAATCATTAATCAAGCCCTGGCTGTTTGAGGCTTATTATTACAGAAGTTGTGGTTTAGCATCCTGGATTGTTACTAGAGATAGCAGTCTGACTTCCAAAAGTCTAATTTATAGCAGGTGGCTACCTGGGCTATTTATTATAGATGGGGTTAATTTCCAAGGCAGACGTCTGCGGGTCGTTGGTCAGAGTTCCACGTTTTTATATGATCTGGCACATTGCTGTTTGTATATTCAGTCTCTCGGCCCTAAATGAAACCAGAGCAAACACATTAGACATTATCCTGGTGAGTCTAATTTAAATCTGATAAAGCCTATTTGAAGGCAGCTCCCTTCCGCAGGCTGCCTTATTAACTGTTCAGATGTCTATTCAACATTTATCATCTGAGAATGATCATCAGCATACAGGGCTCTCTCTCTCTGACCAGTGTGAGCTTCTCCAGGCAGATCCCCTTCTTTATGTTGCTTCACTTCAAACTTACAAATGAATATACAGCAAACAATTTGAATCTAAATGTACTCTCGGAGAAAACAAAAGGAGTTACACATTTTATGTTTTCTTACAATAGAAGGCACATCTCATTTACAGAGATAACATTTTTCCTGGAAGTAAACCAAGTGGGATGTCTGAGGAATGGATAATTAAAAAATAATTTGCAAGACTGACATAATTGTTCCTCTAGAGTTCTGAAACCTGCTTCCTGCAGAGTTTTAAAAGGCTGCCACAATCTGACCCAGAGCAGAGAAGAGACTAGGAAATGGGGTGGATTCGTTTGAACGTGAAGTAGAGCAGAAATGAATTGGAAAGGAGGCTTCATTTGCATTCGCTCAAAACTGACCTTTCCTTCCGGGGTCACCTATGAACTAACATGGTTAATACAAATGTTTAAGGAAAACAATCGGATTTGAGCCGTAAACATCCCCGGTTAAGGCAAGACGGAGAAGAATAAGAACTGAGAATAAGTGTCTGAAAGGAAGCTCTACTTTAATCGGAGAGCCTGTTCCTGCAGCAGTCACGATTTGATTCATAGGATTACTGAAACCACAAGATTTTGCTTAAAATTTGGTATTTCCGAACTCTAATGTTCTTAAAAATTCTTAAGTGGTAGGCAAACCTCTGTGCCATGGTCTATTTCCAACGTTTCAACAGTGGGGGGAAAAAAATCTATCCTCATCGAGAGCAAATGCATTTTGCTACAATAGGCATCTTTTTGCCTTGACATCCTAACCTCAATTCTCTTGGGCCTGAAGCATAATTGTGGCTGATTGGTGTTTACCTCCAGATACACACTTTGTTAACGAAGTAATGAAATTAAATGTTCCACAAATGAGTACTTGCAGGTTTTAAATATTTTCCCCCTGAACACAGGTTCTAGAAACCACAGCCCTTACAAAGGAGTTCAGCATAAGATTTTCCAAGGTTTCCATAGAGTCATGGCTGCAGATTTGTCGCCATACTTTGGATATACACTATCTGGTCACAAGAGAGCAAATAACACTACAGATAGCCTAGTTATTCGGGTATTTACCCTACCCTTTGTAAATGCTGATTACTACTGTAATTGAACTTTGGAAAAGAGTAACAGGGAAGTTTTGAAATGTTCTTCCCTAGAGATTTTTAAAATATCAGCAGAATATGAGGCTAACACACTAAATTGATGCTAAACTACATTCCAGTGAACGTGATTTAAATACTGGTATCTTCATGACACAATGACACATTTGCATTTATTTAGAATAAAAAATACAAATATCCTTTAAAATTTTAAATCATTTGGCAAGTATTTACTATCTCTATGCTAGATACCAAGTTGGTGATAAAGACATAAAGATGGGTAGGGGCCCCTGGGTGGCTCAGTCGCTTGGGTGTTCACCTTGGCTCAAGTCATGATCCCAGGGTCCTGAGATGGAGGCCAGAGCTGGGCTCCCTGCTCTGCCTCTCCCTCTCTCTCTGCGCTCCCCCTGCTTGTGTTCTCTCTCTTCTGCTTGCTCTCTCTCTGTCTCAAAAAAATAAATAAAATCTTAGGAAAAAAAAAATACAAAGATGGGTAAATACAGACCCTGCCCTCAAGGACTTCACTGTCTGGTAAGAAATTAAGCTGGAAAAACAAACAGACAAACAGCTTTAATACTATGTGATAAACGCCGCAGGAGAGATTGATCTTGAAGTTCTTAGGCATCCCAATTGAGAAGGCAATTACTTCTTCCAGGAAGGACCTAGGAAGGCTGACAGTCAGCCTGGGCACCAGAACCATACTGGAAGTTTACAACCAGCATCCGTTTTTGATTGATTGTTGAGGAAGGAGGCAAAGTAATGAAGGGCATTCCAGAGTGCAGACTTAAAAGAAAACAGGGATACACTTCCTGAATGTACCTGTCATTTCCAGTTTCCAACTGATATTTCCAGTTGCACTAGGTTTTGAATTCACTGTAAACTCAAATCACTTTTGGAAAAACAAACACAAACACCTATATTTCTACATGATGAAGAAATAGTTCTCTTTTTTATCACAAAAGTCAGTTAAGCCCAATCCAGGAACTGGAATTGTTCTCTGGTATTTTCAATTATTGGGATTCCAATAAAATTCCCTTTGTTAGTGCTAATGAGATGCTTCATAACCATATTTGTAATCACTTCTAATTGAAGGCAACCCTCTAGAAGAAAAAAGAAGTCACTCCAACTAGACCAAGAAAAACCACCTAGGTTCCCTTGAAAGTAAATTGGCCCTGGGTTATCCCTAAGAGCCAGGCCAAACATTGATCAAAGATATACTTTAGCAAACAAAACAAAGTGAATTCTCTTTTTTAGAAGAAACACAGAGTATTAAGTCAAATTTCAATATTTCTCACCCTCAACTATCTGCCAGACAAAAAGAAAACCCAGAGCGCTGTGTTTTATACCCACAGTCTGGGTGCAATTGATTTACTTTCATTGGAATCATTCATCTATCAGTGCTGAAAACATAAATGTCAAAGCAGCCATAATATATTTGCACCAATATAGTCATTGGTTATGCTTTCACACCACATACAGAGAGAAGACTTTATTAACCTTCATGAGGATTAAATACAAAAATAATGTTCAAGGAAAACACTCGTGAGTATTTTGGGTGACTGGTGTGTGGGTGGGCAGAGCGGGATAGGATGAGGCAAGGGAGCAAGATGCACAGGGGAAGAGAAAGTGCCTCTTAACACAGAAGAGCTCCTTTTAAATCTTAAATCTTTGGTTTCCATACAACACTCATTCCCCTCTCATCCCAGTCCGTCATCAATTTCTCTCCCTTGTACAATTCATGGATACATGAAACTTATTAGCGAACTATTTACCCCACTTTTCCACAAGCTGTTATCCAAGGAATATTCTATCCTCACCAAATGAGAGTGCATTAAGTAAGTTCTCTAAATCTAGTGAAGCAGTATATCGTGGATTAGAAACTGTCCTCAGAATAGTGACACAGGCAGGGCACCTGGGTGGCTCAGTCAGTTGAGTGTCTACCTTCAGCTCAGGTAGTGATTGCAGGGTCCTGGGATCAAATCCCGTATCAGGCTCCCTGTTAAACTAGAAGTCTGCTTCTTCCTCTTCCTTTACCCTCCCCCTGTGCCCTCCCTGCACCTTGCGCTTTCTCTTTTTCTTTCTCTCTCAGATAAATAATAAAATCCTTATTAAAAAAAAAAAGAAGAAGAAGAAGAATGACCTAGGCAGTACTAAGAAGAAGAAGAAGAAGAAGAAGAAGAAGGAGGAGGACCTTGGCAGTACTATCTTTGGCAGCCTTAAATGCTATTGGGGTGTGTGTGTGTATGTGTGTGTATGAGAGAGAGCAAGTATTCTTTTCCTTCTTTAATGGGCCTGTTTTTCCCCTGATGTCTGTACCAGCTCTCTTGCCTCCATCAGTGGCTCATCTCAGGAAAGGAACCTCTGAATGACTCATTCAGACTCAACACAGATCACTTAAAAACATGTTTTCTTCTCAAGGGACCAAGCCTTAAGTTAAAGCAATGAGTTTCTAATCAGGAAATTCCTGGCATCTGTGTTCAGGCATGGGGACAGGGGTTGTGGGGGGTGGGACTGTTGTTTGGAATGAAGGGATACGATTCAAATATCAGATTAAATCCCATTTCAGCAAACTTAGAAGTCCTTTAAATTCTTTGGGCAGAGTAGACTTGGATTGCATTAAGAAAGTCTTTGCCTCATGGGTTAGCAAGTCAGCACTCTGTTTTTTGGTAGATGCAAAATAAAAGAAGGCTTCTGAAAAGCACCACAAGAATCCCTCTAGTAGCTGCTGCTCAGTCCAGATTTCTCATGCACAAATCAGGAGGCCACCCTCTGTCGAGGTAGGTCCTGGAACTATAATGCCAGGTAGACATCTATGCAGTCTGAAGAGAAGCATGCTGACCTACTGGATTCTCTGCTGTTGTCAGATGCCCAGAGTATGAATGAAATCTCCAGGGGAAGGGCGCCTGGGTGGCTCAGTGGGTTAAGCCTCTGCCTTCGGCTCAGGTCATGGTCTCAGGGTCCTTGGATCGAGCCCCACATCGGGCTCTCTGCTCAGCGGGGAGCCTGCTTCCCCCCGCCCCGCCTGCTTCTCTGCCTACTTATGATCTCTGTCTGTCAAATAAATAAAATCTTAAAAAAAAAAAAAAAAAAAAAAAAAAGAAATCTCCAGGGGACCGTAGCACCAGACCAGATCTCTCTTTTCACCTAAGGGATTTGCATACACACCATCCAAAGTCACTGCGTGAGCAACAGTGCACTTTAAGATGAGATAAAGGCAATCACATCATGTAGAACTTTTTAGCAGGCTGATTTAAAAGAAATCTTTCCACCCACCTAGGCCCCTTTGTTCCCCTTAGAGATTCAGTGAGAAGCTTGTAAGTATCAAAATCAATCTCTTCCACCAGAAATCTTTTGTTTCATAAAACATAAAAGAATCCATTATAACCTGTTTGTGATGAACAGAGAATCAGCATATTGTTATTTAATATAGGAGATCAAGATTACACACCCAGGGGACAGGAAACTTGATGTTCGGATTACATAAACCATTCACCTGCAGGAAGGCAAAGCTGATCCCAGCACTGAGGCTTTGTCAGTCTGTCTTAATTCCACCCAAAGACAAACTATGTCTTCCTATTTGTTCAACAAATATTCAATGAGAATTTACCTCAGGCCACCACTGTCTGCTGACGATATATGGATGAAAAGAACACATTTCTTGTCCTCAAATTTAGAGTGTTAAGAAGGAGGCAAAGAGATGAGAGAACCACCCTTTGTTCCTGGCAAAGGAAATACGATCTCTCCAGAGCAGGTGGCCCTGGAGTAAAATCTTGAGGGTAAAAGAGAAGTTCGTCAGGCAAAGCCAACGATGAGGAAAGCAACCTCACAAGCAGAACAACTATCAGAATCAAAAGCAGGGAGGTGTGGGAGAAAATAGTAGTCAGAAAATGTTGACTAGTTCAATGTAAGGAAGCGTCATATGGCTAGAGGCTGCATGTAAAGTGGGGCAGGTGCACTCCTCATTAAAGAGTCAAGACATTCTAGATGTCTAGATGTCATTCTAGATCAAAGATACCTTGGACTCCGTCCAAAACTGGATTTTCTACACATAAAATCTTGCCTACGGATTCAGAATTCATCAGTTTCCTGACTGTAATTTGTGGACCCAGTTTTAAGAATTCTGAAAGCTAGAGAGATAGGAGGCAGAAAGTTTACATAACCAAATTGTTTGGAAGAAACAAAAGCATCCTGGTGTCAATAATCAGGACAGACTGGAAATGTGAATTAGTAGCGTCGGGACAACAGAAGCTGCTGCAATGTTCCAGATTACACCAGGGCATAGGTTCCTAACTGTATTGATCAACTGCAAGATAGTAACACGGGTTTATATAAGTTCTGTGCTAGCCTGGATACTTCCAAAGGGACATTCCAAATATCTAATTTCTAACACTGAGAGAAAGGGCTTTCACTGAGGCCAGAAATGAGGGGGGGAAAAAAAATTTTTCAGAACCCTCCTCTTCAAGAGGGTGGCCACCCAGCAACAGTGCACTCATTCCCTTCTCCATCACTCACATCAAAGAGCCAAAAACACAAGTTCATTCTTTCAACACAAAGTTTACACCAAGAGCTGAATAATAAAATTTGCAGGGAGTGTGAAATAGCAGTGATATTTCTTGAGCTGGAAGATTAATAACTTATACAAATAATTTCTAACCCTAACTTAAATTAAGTGGAAAAAAAATTCTATCATTCATTATAGGGAACAAACAAAAACAAAGCCTTTCTCTCCAAAGTTTGCATTTAAGTCTGACTAGAAATGAATATGACACTCTCTTCCTCTTCTGTTTGGAATTGCTGAGCACGTGAAATGAAACAAAAGAGGGAGGGCAGGCAAAAACAGGGTCACAGGTCCTTGTTGCTGAATCACTTAGGCAAGGAACTATGACTCGGAATGATGGATGGAAGGCAATCTGAATGACTTTTGACAAAACACATTCCCAGGGAGCCCTGGAAGGGGGAAGCTGTGAAGCCCAGCGAGAAGCTGAAGATGGGTGAGAGCCAGAGTTGCTTCTATTGTATTGGCAGGTACCCAGTAGTCAACGGCTGTCCTCGCTGCAGCCAAATCCATGTCAGGGTGGTAACACGTGACAATAACAGCTTCACTGCAGGTTAGTAAATCTTTGATCCTAGGATACGTGGTTGGAACTAGGACCCACCCCTTTGAGTTGTCCTAAGTCCGGGGCTCTTTGTACCTTGGAACACAATTTTACGATATAATATGACTTTGTACTTTGAAGGTTTCTTGGGAAATGAATCAAAAATATGCCCACGACGATGATCCATGTGCCTCTAATAGTTCTTTTCACTGAGGGTTCCAGAACTCAAGAGATTCTTGACACTTACTCCTGCATCTCATAATTACTTCTTTCTTCCCCCCAGAAGCAGTCCTGGCAACTTTGATTTACAAGGGCTTCCCACCTCATCCCCAGGAACGTCCCCATCCCAGGCTGCACCAACCTGTACCCATCACTCCAACGCCAACCTGGCTTGGGTGGGAAGCAACTGCTCAACATGTCTGGGCCTCAACTAAGGGCAGAGGACTGCCTGTGCGACAAGTGCTACCTTTGGACCTATCAGAGAATACACCTATCAAGACTGGGATGGTGTTTGCCAGGCAGCTTTTGCAAGATTTTTCAAACCACAAATGTCACAGTCAAGAACAATCTGAATTTCTTGCTTTTGCAAATATGTCTGAGAAGAAGAAGATCCCAACAACACTATGGCTTATTCCCAGGTCCTGGCACCTGACGAGCTAGTTCCTTGATTCGATCCCCCTACTCCACCCCACCCCAACAGCTTTACCAGGTTAACACTCACTGCTCCCCCTAGGATCTGGGTTACATCCTACTTCATCCAGGAGACAGTCCTTCCCAACCCCCTCACCAAGTCATTTAGGTGACTGCCTTGTGTGCTCCCACAGTGCTTGGCCCTATATTATAATGATCTGATTACTTGTTTATATTATGCCAAAAGGTTATAAGATCTACAAAGGCCTCAGTAGCCCTCGCATATAATAAGATGCAAATATTAACTAAATGGAATGAATGACTCAATTAAGTCATGAGATACCTTACAAATAAACCAAACTTCTAAAATACTTCTACTCTGGGTAAAACGCATGGATTTAAAGAACAGATATAAATAATGAAAATTTACTTATGTCATGTGTATAACCTCAACACTCATTCTTTTCTGTCTCTAACCTCTCCCCAAAAATACCAAGTTAGGATAGATCTTCAAGAAATTATCTATAGGGGCACCTGAGTGGCCCATTCATTAAGTGTCTGCCTTCTGCTTAGGTCATGATCCCAGGGTCCTGGGATCGAGCCTTGCATGGGGCTCCCTGCTCAATGGGGAGCCTGCTTTCCCTTCTCCCACTCCCCCTGCTTGTATTCCTTCTCTCACTACCTGTCAAATAAATAAATAAAAATCTTTTAAAAAAGAAAGAAAGAAAGAAAGAAAGAAAGAAAGAAAGAAGGAAGGAAGGAAGGAAGGAAAGAAAGAAAGAAAGAAAGAAAGAAAGAAAGATAGATTATCTATAATCATACCACTGAGTTTGAGTTTCAGGGTAAAAATTTGAAAAGTCTTACCCTGTCCTCAAACTTCTGACAACATTTACCAGATTAAGCAAGTTTTTATGAAGTGTGAACCAAAGAACCATTTTTGAAGTTTTCTCTTCAAAAATGAAGAGAAAAACTGTAGTAAAAAGAATTAATTGGGCAAATAAAAGTTTCTACTCAAGCAGAGTTTGCCATTATAGAATTTCAAGGAAAAATGGTGTTTGCTAATAACAGTAATAAGCTTCCTCTTCATTCACTGATAGATGCTTTCTCTATATCAGCCTTCATGAATCAGAGGAATGGTTCAGGGCTGGGACATACACCCACTCGGGATACCAGAGCAAGATCCAGAATCACTCTCCAGTTCTCTAGAAATCCAAACTTCTAATCCCAACATTCTTAAAACAACAATTCTACCTGGTTTATAGGAGGCAAAGTCTATGTGTCAAATGGGTCATTTATTATCATGGAGTTGTATTCAGTTACAGAAAAAAACCCTGCAAATTAACAAATAATGCCAAGTCCTATGACACAGTCTCCAGATCCAATCCTGCAGCTGCCTTGCCCACTTACAAGACACACTTAGCAACATGTGGTCAAAGCCCAACCTCCCTGTCACTGTTCAGAGCCCCTCATCACCAAGAAAAGCCCCAGGTGGTGCTTCTAGAGGGTGTATTCCTGTGCATGGGGGGAGACTACCCTATAAGACCCACTTGGCCCCCAGCACCTGCTCAGCTGCAGAGAGAGCTTAGGAAAAAGCACCAGGCCGAGGTCTCACATCTACAAACCCAGAGATTTGCAGCCGCGCCCATGCTGCATCTACCCCAGGATCACTCAGAAACATTTTCTGAATTCTCCATCCTTCAGGCTCCACTGGGTTTTCTAGGATGAGGAAAAGAACAAAGTCCCAAACTTAAGGAGGGGGTTAGGAAATAGCTAAGAAGAGAGGAGAAAGGAAGCAGATTATTCAGTCTTAAAAAACAGATAGCTAGAGGCCCCTGGGTGGCTCAGTAGGTTAAGCGTCTGCTTTTAGCTCAGGTCATGATCTCAGGGTCCTGAGATGGAGCCCCATGTTGGGCTCTCTGCTCAGTGAGGAGCCTGCTTCTCCTCACTCTGCCTGCCCCCCTGCTTGTGCACTCTCTCACTCTCTCTTTCTCTCTCTGTCAAATAAATAAATATCTTAAAAAAAAAAAAAAAAAAAAGACATCAGACAGCTACCAGGGGCGGGGAGGGGGCAGAATCAGCTAGACACAGAGTGGGCACTTATCATGTTCCCATGTGCCAAGGACCCAGCTGCAAACGTGAAGCAGTTCACCTCACTGAATCATCCCAAGCAGCTTCCTCAGCAGGAATTAGTACGTCCTTTTACAAAGATGAAACCAAGTCTCAGAAAGTTTGAATCAAAGCTCGCTCCAGTTCCTCTACTTACCACGTGACCTTGGGCAACATATTATATAAAATCTCAAGGCACATTTTCCACGGCCATAAGAGGGAGACAATCATATTATCTACATCATAGGATGGTTATAAGGATTCAATGCAAAATGCACGCAGATCCCTCAGTGCCTGATATGGTAAATGATTAATAAATATAAGCAGTAGAAGTAACTGCTACCTATGGCGAAAACGAGAACAGCAGTAAGGACCTAATTCTTACACCTGTAATACGGCACCTAGCTAGTAAGAATGAAGATGCACGAATGAATGGATGAAGGTGAGGGAGGAAGAGGAGAGAGGAGGAAGGAGGTGGGCAAGAAAAAGTAAACATTTGATAAACACTGATGTATATATCTTCATATACATGAATATGATACTTTTTCTGTAGATGATGATCAGCTTTTCTTCATTTCAAAGAGGTAACAGACACATGTTGCATTAGTTCTTTAAGTCAGGTATTTTCTAGAACAAACCATTTTCTTCCACTGTACCTCCAGCCATAAGCACAGAATCTGAGATGCAGAAGGTACTCAATAAATATCTGTTGACAGTTTCCTCTCAAAGGAGATTTCAGTGAGAACAGACGTCCAGCTGTTCAAGCCTCCAAGGTCTGTGAACTGGACAGAAGGCTACAGTGCCACTCTGCTTACAGAAGACCAGCTGGGCTAGGTCCCCGGGCTAGGTGGGCCATGAGAACCACAGCCAGCCCCAACCTTAGGTCCCTTCGAATTCACAGTTGCAAAGTGAGGTCTTCAAGTCACAAGGGAGTTGAGAAGCGATCACCCTGGATGGCAGTGAGGAACAAAATATAAGGAACAAAAAATTCAGTTGTTCTACTGAATGTAGGAATAAAGATTTTGCTGGATATAGGACAATAATTTAGACTATCTCACCATGATAGAGATAAAATATTTGATTCACAAAGCTTTCTCAACCTCCTTCTGGACTAAAGACTAAAGGAAAAAATCCACTTCTAAAAATGAAAGGAATTCAGGATCACAATTTAATTTCCTCCTCTCCTTGAGAAAAACACACAAGAACACAAAACAAAGTAACGGGGGATTTCTTAAAATTTTCTGTCAATAAAGGGAAGTTATTAAAGAAGGAGAAAGAGGTTTAAGTCTTTCCACAGGGAGTTAAAGGATACTATTATGATTTCAAAAGTTATATGTTAAAAGACCTTTGAGTTGATAGATTTAATCATGTATGAAATTAAAATGAGGTGTTATCTTAAAAGGCTAAATTTATTGTTGTACAATTCAAGCATTTTAATATATGCCCAAGGCTGACTGTTTATCAGAGTTGGCATTTTTAAAATAACAAGGGATGATGCTAATACTTTTTTTGTAACAAGATGTGTAATTTATGTAGCAGGAACAACTTAATGTCCCAGTGATTTGTCCTCCTGCATCTATAATTGATGACAAAGCACTAATTTTTATATATCAAAGAAATTAAACCTAACTTTCCTGTGTATTAGTGACCTTTACTATATCTACAGTGGTTCAGAAGAAACAAATTATACTAAAGTAAAGTTTTGTTATTTCCTTTCCACATTGGATTTCATTCAATGGTTGCCCATAAACTGCTAATAAGTGAATCATGTTTTGTCTTTAGAAGATGCTATTCCCATTTGAGGGGGGGGGAGAAAAGAAAAAAAATAAAAACCCAGCTTGAAAGTGGTCATTCTACCCATATGTTACTAAATTTACCCTTCAAAGATGCCAGTTAGGTGGCCTCCTTCAGAAGAGGTTTATTTAGGCCAGAACAGAAAATTCAAGATACAATCGGTGAGATCCTATAGAAGTAGATGATCCTGAAGATTTATTTAACAGGTATTTCTTGAGCACCTCTGAAAGCCCAGCACAATTCTGGTACTGGGGATACATCAGTGCACACTTCAGACAGCAGTCCTAGACTGTGTGAGGCTCACGGTCTATTAGAGAAAGGCATACAAATATATACATGTACACGTGCATGTGTGTGTGTGTGTGTGTGTGAGAGAGAGAGAGAGAGAATATGTGTGCTCAGACAGTGAGAGAGAAAAACAAAAAAGAAAGGGGGATAAAGAGTCAAGGTAGGGATTGTGATTTGAACAAAAACCTGAGTGAGAGTACATCGTACTGACATGTGGAGAACAGGTGTTTCAGGAAGAAGGAAGGGCATCTCCATCCTGAGATGGAGAACACGTTGGGGAAGGAGTGGGGAGACATCTAAGAATTGTGATGAGAACAGCATGACTGAGGCAGAGGATGGATGGAAGAGAGAGAGTAGGAGGTGAGGTAAAGGGTGAAAGAAAATGTGCTGGTAGTTGAACTAACCAATCAACCTTTAAATCCACAATAAAATCAATGAGGTCTCTGCCAATCTCCAGGATCTGGCAATCCTGCCATCTCTAGAAAGCACCATTGTCAGCAAGCTCTAATCTACATCTATCTCCGAAAGCTTCTTCTCAGTGGGTCCCTGTCTACCCTCTGGAATGCCGGGGAGAGGAACTGAATCCAGCTTCCTAAAGACAGACCAAGCAAGCAATGTCCAAGACTGTTACCTCTTCCCATTATTCTCTAAGAAAACAAGCCTCCCCCATAAACGATACAATTGTCAGTGTGCTCACTGTCCCAGAATGATTCCCTGAATATACTCCAGACATATGTGGGGCATTCACAAGTTCATGCAGCACGCATTTTCCCCTTGCCAGTTAAACTGTGCAAATCCGGAGTGAACAGAAGTAACCAGGGGTTAGACCTAGACCAGGGGTTCCCAAACTTGGCTGCACATCAGGGCCACTAGGGGTGGGGTGGGAGAAGTTAAAAATCCCAATGTCAAAGCTGTATCCCACACCAATTAAATCAGAATCTCTGGCCAATGCCCCCATCATTAGCACTTTGAACTTCTCAGGAGCACCCATGTGCAATGCTGGGTGCCTTATTCCTACTGCTCAAATGAACTCTGGCAGTCACATCACATGGTACATGACACTAAACATTTCTGAAGTCCCCAAGTTTGCAAACAGAGGTTAAGCCGCATGTCTTCTGTCTGCCACCCTCACAGTTTGTCTTTGAATTAATCAATACAAATCATCATATTTCTCCTTACTGAAACTTAAAGGATTAGATTTAGACTATCTTTTGAGTCTACTAAGATCCCTCTGAACCTGATTCTTATACCAGATTATACCGTCCACAAATTAAAGCATATATTCTCGTTGTTGAAGAAGAGAGAAACATTGGCTAGGTCAGAATGGAGACTCAGTGATAACATCTTCCTAGGTACCTCCTTCAAGACTATTTTTATGCCAGCCTTTTATGTTGCCATATTTGATACTCAGGACAACCCTACAATATAGGTATTATGAAGATGAGGGAATGATGATTCAGAAAAGTGAAAGGACTGCCTGGGATCACACAGGTTGAATGAATGAACCTAGAATTGAAAGTGGGTCTATATTTGATTCCAAGTCTCTGTTCTCTTCATTAGCTGCTTATCATGGTTATTTAACTACTTTGAAACTCACCCAACTGTCTTATTACCCAGCAACCATTGCTTCAAAGATAGCATGGGGGGCTCACTCTGTTAAGTGTCTGCTCAGCAGGGAGTCGGCCTCCTCCCCTCTCCTTTTACCCCTCTCCCCTGCTCATGCTTTCTATCTCATTCTCTCTCTCTCTCTCAAATAAATAAACCTTAAAAAAATAAAGAAAAGATAGCATGAGAACCTTCCTCTTTTAATAAAACTGAAATGAACTGCATCAACCTAATTTCTCTGAACACCTTCTATGCTGCAAGCATATTGAAAATATTGAGAACTCAGCAATGAAAAAGAAAGATCAAAAATTCTTCCCTTCATCAAGTTTAGATTGTTATGCCAGTCATAGCAGAAAATGAAATGAATCTGTCATAACCTAACTTAGTGAATCCTTGATAGTGCCTAACAATCATAATTTCCCTTTACATGTACTCAGAAATTATCCTTTTATTATTTGCTGTAGAACCTTTCCTAGAATTTAAATTACAACAATCTTAAGAATATCTCATGTGCTTTAAAAAATAAAAAATAAAACACAAGCACAACAACCACAAAACAGCACAGTGTTGGTTAAAAAAAAAAAGAAAGAAAGAAAGAAAGAAATCAACTAAGTAAACTTTAAGATCTTACTGGCTTTATTAAGCAATTTTTGAATTGGGCAACATCCGATCTAACAGAGAGAAAGGAACTCTGAAAACCTATACAAGGCAAGAGATTTTATAAGTAGAGGGGAGCAGAAACAGGGGAGTTGTAGTAGGCCAAAAAAAGGCAATTAGTTATTGCAAAGTTCCTTTCCTTTAGGGGATGGTGGATGTTTATCAGGCAGATTATTTAACTAAGGCTGATCAGACGATTCCTGATTGACTGGTTTAAGGTTCCATTTCTGAGAGAGCTGAAACTGTAATGAAGTTTTGGTTTGAAGATGTGAGTTTAGCATAAGTGACTCCATTTGGGCCTATTGTCAGGTTTTCCAACAGTGCTTTTAAACATATGAGTAGTGAGAAAATCTAAAAATTTGGATGCATCATGAAAAGATGAAAATATCAAAGCCAGCTATCTGTACCACTGCTATTTAATAGAACTTTCAGCAATGACAAAATGTTCTTTGTCTCTGCTGTCCAGCATGGTGGCCACTATGCTCATGTGCCCACTGCATGCATGAAATGTAGCTAATGTGACTAAGGAAATAAATTCTTCATTTTATTTAATTGTAAATAATTTAAGTGGTCACATATGATTTAAGGCAATCCTAAGAGACTACACAGCTCTAAGGGAACCTAGGTTATAAAATGACTGCCTCTCAAAGGGAGATGGAAGGCAAAAAAAAAAAAAAAATCTTTTTTTAAAAGATTTTATTTATTTATTTTGAAAGAGAGAGAGCATGCCGGGAGAGGGACAGAGGAGGAGAAAAAGGGAGGGAGAACCTGAAGCAGTCTGCACACTGAGCCCGGAGCTCGACCCAGGGCTCAATCACCACCAGGAGATCACAACCTGAGACGAAATCAGGAGTCAGACACTTAATTGACTGAGCCACCCAAAAAACGTATAAACTCACTCTTTATGGCCTTTGGTAATTGCTTTTTCTTGGGTTTCTTTTAAAACAATGGCGAGAGACAAGCAGTTCATTAATACATTCCTAAAAAGTAAGCATTCACTTAAGACCTAAAACAAATTACATAATGGCCGTACGTGGAACTCAGGAGCTTTGACTCTGCAAACACATCTCCTCCATGGGATTTTTCACAGTTAAGAACATGTGCCCAAATTGGTACCTGCCTTCCCTTAATCAGAGGGCACTGGCCACCAGAGGTAGATGCTCTTACCTACTGGGCTGTGATCAGAGAACAACAGACTCCTAAAGATTTCAGAGGCAGAATAAACACCTGGCATTATTCACCTCTCTAAAACACTGTGCATGTATTTGTTGCTTTAATGTGCACGTGACTTTAACAAGGTCTCTGACAAATGCTCAACGGGCCTGTAAGTTAGCACATCTCTGTGACTCCACTAGACACAGGTAGAGCAAAAGGAGGATATTCTTAAAGGGGCAGAAACCGGCATAGATACAGCACTGGTGAGCATTCAAGTGTTTTGGGGTCAAATATTTTCAGCATAATAACACTGGGAAACAAAACCAAGCTGAAATTTTATTGTTAATTAATACAGGGTAAGATAACAATCTCTAAATCAAATTTGGGTGGCTTAAAACATAATATAGATTTATTTCTTGACCAAATCACATTACAGTCCCATGTGAATTGATGAGGGGCTCTGTTCCACGCAGTGTTTCCAAGCACCCTTCCATCTGTCTCCACCATCCCCTAGCTTTCCCATGTATCTTTTGTAACCAGTCATTGAATAAGGGAAGAGGGAAAATGTGAAGGGTCATGCAGGAGGACTTCTAGGAGCCAGGATTTAAAGTGCCGGATGTCAGGATGCCTGGGGGGGGCTCAGTTGGTTCAGCATGTGCCTTTGGATCAGGTCATGATCCCAGGGTCCTGGGGTCAAGTCCCGCATCAATCTCCCTGCTCAGTGGGGAGCCTGCTTCTCCCTCTGCCTGCGGCTCGCCCTGTTTATGCTCCCTCTCTGTGACAAATAAATAATATATTTTTAAAAATAAGGTGCCATATGTTATTCCTACCAAAACCCAATGATCAGAATTCAATCCCGTGGCTCTAACCAACATCAAAGAATATAATATCCAATTCCTGCTACGTGCCAAGGAGAAAAAAGAACAGGAGTTTAGTGAACACATAGCACTGTCTTTGCCATTAGCACTAATTTGGATTATTGGGAAGTAGTCCAGCCTGAATTAATGAAGTCATTCATTTACTCATTCAGTTATTCATTTCGAGCATAAGCAGTAGATTTTAGCTATTTGCCAAATGTTTCCAGCCCAGAACGGGTCAGACTTTGCAAAATAAGCCTCCTCTTATCCTGTGTCTTAGACCCCCCACTGACACCCACTGATACTATCTATCTAGCCCAGCAAGTAACTGATCAAATAGTGCAAATAAAAAATTCATGACCAAGAAAATGGCCCTTATTTCATTATACTGATAAGCTTCCTTATAACAACCCTGAAACATTTCATGATTAATCCCCAAAGAATTTGCATTTTTTTATCATGCACCTGCATTTCAAGATAGTCTGGAAAAAATACTCTCTTCTCATGGAAAGCACTTTTACTGCCCCCACCGCCCCAAAATCTAAGTGTTGAATTTGTTCACTATCATATGGTAGACGTGAAAATAAGTCTTGACGATCCCTAAATACTGGGAGATTCAAGGTGGGTTATCAAATCCTCCTCTTCATTATCATCATTACCAAAATTGCTCATTAATGTTATACACAGGTGGGTGCTTTTTTTCCCAGGTAACTAAGGCCTCTAACTCCTCTTCATGATCCAGATCTCAGGAATTTGAACTCCAGAACATCAAGAAGTCTTTTTTAGATGATCAAAAAAGAGAAGCTGCCGAAATAAGTCTCTTGATTAAAAATCAACATGATTACTGCAAGCACAGGCTGGGGGCCAAGCCTGCCAAGCCCTTTGAGAATGCTACTTATGGGACAACTACGGTCCAGAAAACACCAATTTAATTTTAACAAAATGAGATTGTCTGGAAGCATTTCACTATATTTAACATAGGGGAGCAGTTTCCGAAGATGAGGCTTAGATTTTTGGATATAACAATTAGGACGCCATCTAAGGGGCAGGATCCAAAGTGTAATTACTGCTAAATGGAGTGTTTCTCTGAGGGTAGAAATGAAGTCTTTAACATGAGTGCATCAGCCCAAATGGATGGGAAAGATATCACTAAAATGTTGTTGCTTTATTACCCACTGGATTTGTTCAGAAAGTCTAGTAAGTGTGGGTTACTATGGAGTGAATTGTGTCTTCCCAAAATTCACAGGTTGAAGTCCTAACCCCAAAGGCGACTGTATTTGGAGATGGGGCCTCTAAGTAAAGTTAAATGAGGTCAGAAAGATGAGGCCCTAATCCAGCTGGTGTCCTTGCAAGAAAAGGAAGAGATTCCAGGGACGCACACACAGAGAAAAAGCCAGGTGAAGATGCAGAGAGAAGACAGCCATCTCTAGGCAAAGGAGAGAGGCCTCACCAGAAACCAGTCCTGTGATTTGAGACTTCCAGTCTCCAGAATTGTGAGAAATAAGCCTCTGTTGTATAAGCCCATCCAGTCTGTGGTATTTTATTATGGCATCCCTAGGGGACTAATACAAAAATGAGTACAGAAAGCTTTAGGCCACATTAGTACAGGTGCCCAGGAGAACAGATAAATTCAGTTCAATGTAGATAAGGTCCAAGTCATAGATCTCTGAACCAAGGGCAACAACAAGAAATGTTTACTAAATGGAATTGTACTAGCCCTTCAGCATACTAGACAAAGGACGGGTATTTATGGTTCACATGAGGAAAACAATAAAAAACCTAAGGTACCTGCAGCTCTCAGATACAACAACAGTGTGGCAAAGAAGGTTGCCAAGTCATCAAACTGTTGACTTCCAGAAAATGCAGTCCCAACTCCAAGTGGGGCTGCCCGGGGCACTGACCCGAACTGGGTGGAAAATGGAGGCTGACTTGTCAGAGCCCCTGGGGACAAGGTTATCTTAATAGAGCTAGGCTGCTTGAATATAACTTGGGGGCAGCAATTGTCTAGGGAGAGTGGAACTCTACAGGCAAGGGTACTTCTCGAGCTCCACAGGCTCAAATCAGATCGGTAGCTCTGACTGCAAGTCCCCTACTCAGTAAAGAATAACTGAGGGAACATAATAAATCATTCTGGGCATGTAAAATGCTAGCAAGTGCCAAGTGGTTCTTTAACAACTTTTAAACAATTTCTTTTGGCCTCTAATCCTTCATCTTGGAGAACGGCAAGATTCCAGGTGGGTGAGCATATCTTAGTCCCCTGCAAAAAATACCACCCCCTCTTTTTCCACCTTCTCCTCTCAAGATACCTAGCCAAATTAAAGCAGCCCAGCTGCTGGCCCATATGACACCTTTGTGCATATCAGGATAAAGCCCCTCCCCTGGGGATGCAGCCTTGTTACCAGGTGCAAGACTTGGCTAGGGAAGCCCAGGCTGGCAGTCAGCCCCCACTTGGCCCCCTGGCCCAGCACACTTGAGCAGGATGCGATCCGCACAACCTTGTGAGATGCTCTAATGTAAAGGAGTTTGTGAAGCCTCATGAGCCACTGTGCTCACGACAGTAAAAAGTCCATACTTTTATTCACAACACAGGCTCAGTGGCCGCGAGAAACATTCCGGCACAATGGATAGGGGGTAGAAGCCGCCATTAGAATGGGCCAAACATCACAAACCTACTCTCAAGACAATGCAACTTAGCAATGTGCCATGTGAACATTAGACTATCAGCTTAGCAGATTCTAAGAAATCTTTGAAACTAGAAGAATTAAATAATAAAATGCCTAAGAAAGCTCTCGCACATAAGCAAGTGAGCCACTAAACACGAAAGCTTTGAGAAGTACAAAAGATAAATTCATCTCTAAACATGAAGCACCGGAGGTTTCTGAGACCAAAGAAACTCAAAACTGGGCCAAGAAGAATTAGGAAAACACTAGAGAGAGAGAGAGAGAGAGAGAGAGAGAATGCATAGGTGAGAAAGACAAACTCCATAAAATCCTTATCGGCACTAATTGTCCCCAGAGAAGTAGATGATGTCTATACAATACAGTTAATCCACTTGAAGAACACATTTAATGTGAAAAACATTTATGATATATATTACTCCAAGTATAATGTGACTGGAAATAGTGGAAGCAGATGTTTAAAAAAAAGGAAGTAAACCAACAATGCCTTTAAATCCCCCATCATCCTAACAGAAAAAGAATCCTGCTACATACAACACAGGCACTCAGATCCCAGTTGAGAACGAGAATTAGAAACAGGTACAATGATCTTTCTCAACCCACGATGATGGGACCTTCTACTTGGACCCACTCTCAGTCTTTTGAGGTTGGATTCAATTACTTGACATAAAAAGTCACCTGAATGCCTCCCTCAGAAAGTTAGACTGAAAGTCCTTGGATTTCATCCAGGGCAGCAGAGTCAGACCCTGGAAGGCAGAGGTGCATGGCTTGAGTCTCTGTTCTGCTTCCGGCAGATTCTGACCTACTAGACCCTCATCCTTTATAGACTGATTCTCCAACTAAATATCTTATTTGGAACATTTGCTGCTCAAGCAAGCATGATTTAACAGTGGCTAAATTTCTATGATACCTGCTACAGTCTGCATGTTTGTGCCCCTACCAAAATTCGTATGTTGAAATCCTAACCTTCAAAGATCATGACATTAGGAGGTGGGGCTTTTGGGAGGGGCTAAAGTCATGAGTGTGGAACCCTCATGGACGAGATTAGTGACTTTTAAAAGAAGCTCCAAAGAGAGTCCTTCCCCTTCTGCCGTAGGAGGGTATGGTGTGAAGTCTGCAACCCAGAAGAGGGCCCTCATCCAACCATACTGGCACCCTGATCTTAGACATCAGCTTCTGGAACTGTGAGAAATAAGGTTCTGCTGTTTACAAGCTACCCAGTCTGTGGGATTTTGTTATAGCAGCTCAATGGGAGTAAAACAACATGCTATCATTTGCAAAGCATTCTGATATAAAAATCGTTGTCTTTACAGTCATCAGGACCACCTGCCAATAGCTGCCCACATCCCTCAGGCCTAGAGGTGCTCCCTCCAGGAAGCCAATTCAGCCCTCAGGAAGACAAACCTGGAGAAAAGTTCTCAGCAGACCCTGAGATGAGGAAAGTGCTACCTGGGTGGAGAATTCCAGGGTCCTGGGTCCCTGTGGTGTAGAGGGGATGGCACGGTTTCCAGGAGAGCCATCCCCCAGGCCCTAGGGACTTCTCACTCATGGTGGGGAGGGGATGGGACCAAACACTGAAGCGAGTCCCTCTGCAGCACAGAGGCAGCCTGGGGGTCAGGTTCTCCGTGTCCACGCCTAAGGACCGTACAGCTTCTTTTTCTTTTTTTTTTTTTTTTAAGATTTTATTTATTTATTTGACAGAGAGAGATCACAAGTAGACAGAAAGGCAGGCAGAGAGAGAGAGAGAGGGAAGCAGGCTCCCTGCTGAGCAGAGAGCCCGATGCAGGACTCTATCCCAGGACCCTGAGATCATGACCCGAGCCGAAGGCAGCGGCCTAACCCACTGAGCCACCCAGGCGCCCCAGGACCGTACAGCTTCTTTATGAAGCAAGTCCCAAGGTCATTTTATATGTTAGGCTCATTGGAGCATTTAAGGTGAAAATTTAATGGTCAGTAAAGAATATGGGCTATGGGGAATCAACACCAGAGAGAAGATAAATTTAACATCCATTTTTTAGCATCAGTCAGAAAGGGGGGCAGGTAAGCACCCTGTAGAGTCTCCCAAATGCTGATAAAACTCCATGCACAGGAGCAGAGGGATCGTTAAGTGAGGTGATGCAGCCCAGGTGAGCTGGGTGAGAGAGCAGGTGAGCTGGCACCATGGGGAGAGGCTCAGAATCGACCGCCAGCCTGCCACCCTATTGCTCACTGGCCAGCTACACCATTTGGGTTCCTAATTTATAAAATGAGGTTAACATCTACCTTACAGA
This sequence comes from Lutra lutra, assembly GCF_902655055.1. Taxonomy (NCBI): domain Eukaryota; kingdom Metazoa; phylum Chordata; class Mammalia; order Carnivora; family Mustelidae; genus Lutra; species Lutra lutra. The sequence continues at coordinate 133,696,888 of NC_062281.1, forward strand.
ACTGGAGAATTAAATGAGATTAATTGTGTCAAATGCTCTGAATAGTGACTCAATAAATATAAGCTGTTATTGCTAGTTACCAGAATGACAGAAAGAGGAAACAGAAGCCGAAAATAATGGATTGACAACACCCTCCTAATATGTGGCAGAAGCCACCTGAGGCTTCCTTCTTTGGGAATTCTTGAGAAATGTCAACGGGGTGAAAAATAAAACAACATATTGCTTCCTCAAGGGGAACAAGCACTGCTCCATGATATATTGTGTAATGCTGCTAATTTAGGGGAATGAAAAGTATTAAATCTGTCATATAAAGAAAGACAGGTTAACCTGAGCAAGGTGAATGGAGTCATTTTGCTGGAAGTAACCATTTAAGTATGAGTTTAGTGGCCCAATAGAAATACCTTTACTGTTACGATTGTTGTTAATAACCATCAGCACCTATCGAGTGCTTTCTAAATGCCAACACTTTGCTAACTGTGAGCATTAGCGCTATGCCTTACACATCTCTGGAAGGTATGGATATGCTTAGGTTTGCTCAGAAATATTAAGTCCTCTGCCTAAAGCTATGCAACTGTAAAGTGGCAAGGGTGGGATTCAAATCCAGAAATAACTCCAATGGCCATACTCCTGCTTCCACCCCCATTCCAAAGGAGTCTACAGGAGAATTAAAAGCCACCAGCCCTTAGCTGGCTCAGGCTGACAACAGACAAGGCATGCTTATACTCATCCTGAAAGGTGTTATTATTTTCTGTGCTGCTCCCTTCCTCACCGTGGCCTCATGGAACTGCATCATATAAGACCTCACAGGATTGTTTTATGGTCTCATTTTTCTGTTTCTTGATATATAAGCTTCTAGAGCCCAAAGAGTCCAAAGACCATGTCTCACACTTTGTTATACCCTTCTCAGGAGCTAGCACCAAGCCATAACATGAAAGGAACTCAAGAAATGCCATATGAATAAATGAATGATGTCCTGGGAGAGAAATAATGTAAAACAAAATTGGGAGAATGTAATGATGACGGCTAGGGCGAGAAACATAAAGGCAACTTCATTCGATTCCAAGATGGAAAATAATCCTGACATTCACTGTTTGGGGATCCATGTTCTAATCTCCTTTAACGTCCCCAGTGCTTAATCTGTCAGTCACCACACACAGATTTAGTACTTACTGCCAGGTATTCATTCCCAACTCTTTGAAGCATAAAATCGGCAGCATCAGATAATATAGCTGTGGAAATGCTTTTGGTTTCTTTGGGAGAAAAAAATATATGCACTTTCATTATTTCTCACTCCCATTGTAGATTTCCCTCCTCTTTGACAACATGAAAGTAGCAGCAAGGGTCCCATTCATAAATGCACACTAACTTTCCCCCAGGGGATGCCAGGTAGGGCGAACAGGATGCTCCCTGGAAAGGGGGCTCAGGTGTCTGGCAGGCACATCACCAGGCTCTTATCTCCTCCTCATCCCTGCTCTCATACCCACTACCCTTTGGGCCCTGAGATTAGTCTTCTGTAGAACAGGAGGCAGGAACTAACCTGCACTTTGAGGAACACTGAGCAGGGAGGGAGGTAGATGGGGAGGGGGGTGTGGCCCGCCCACCATTAGGAAGGCAAAAGAGAAGACCACAAATCACCAAGTACACATTGGGCCCTTTCTTCTAAAGCAGTCATTCTCTGCAATGTTGACATGGCAGACCATTTGGAAGACATGGAGCTCTTCGCTCATGTAGCAGACCACTGAAATACTAATATAAGATACTTTTAAAAATTACATAAGGGCTATGGACCCAAATCAGATTTAAACCGGCCACACCTTTACTCAGCACACATTTAGTGAGCGCTGATTCCATGCCAAGCATTGTACTAAGGTATCAGGAATATAAAGATAAGAACGAGAACTTGCCTGCCCTAAAGGGCCTCACCATCCAGGAAACAAAAGTTGGGAATAACACCAGTAGTGGGGAAGTTCTGGAACTGCTAACATTTACTGAATTCCCACTCTGTGCCCAGTATTGTCCTAAATGCATTTACATATGCCACTTCATCCAAGTGGGCAGAAGAACCCTCTGAGTTAAGATACTATTATTATGTAAGATTCCAAGGTTATTGTACTCTGACAGAGTACTACGGAAAGCCAAAGAACTCTCTCATGCCATCTCTCATCTCTCAGTTTTCTTAAAAGTTCTATCATCAAGTAAATATCCCTCACCCCATACAAATAGACTGCTACTGCTTGATTTCAGCATTAAGACACACGCCCTGTAATATGGAACTTTCTTTCTCTTTTCTTTTCCTTTTTTTTTTTTTTTTTTTTTTAGAGAGAGAGGGAGAATGAGCAGGAGCAGGGAGGGGAGGGGGAGAGGGCAAGGGAGAGAGAATCCCAAGCAGGCTCCATGCCTAGGGTGGAGCCCAACGTGGGGCTTGATCTCACAATCCTGAGATCATGACCTGAGCCAAAATCAAGAGTCGGATGCTTAACTGACTGAGCCACCCAGGCATCCCACAATAGAAAATTTTCTGAGTAGTGCACATTTGGGAAACATGATCCTGGATATCTGGGCCAATGACCCTTCCCACACATACCCTTGATCCCACCTCCAAGGTATGATAAAAAGGACTGCCTTTTATCATACAAGCATATCATCATCATCATAATATCATCATCATGGCTCTGCCAGTCCACCCAGCTCTACCCTACCGCCTCGACAAACAGAAACTAAGCATGCTTAGAGACCAGATTAATGGAGCAGTTCTCAATGCCATTTCTTCCCTCAAGAATGTAAGGTAAGGGGCGCCTGGGTGGCTCAGTGGGTTAAGGCTATGCCTTCAGCTCGGGTCATGATCTCAGGGTCCTGGGATTGAGCCCCTCATCGGGCTCTCTGCTCAGCAGGAAGCCTGCTTCCCCTTCCTCCTGCCCCACCTGCTGCTCTGTGTACTTGTGATTTCTCTCTCTCTGTGTCAATTAAACAAATAAAATCTTTTTTAAAAAAAGAATGTAAGGTAATTCTGGCAGGTAAGAGGATCAAGTTTTAATCTATAAGGTAGACTAAGTGGTGAAAACATATGCTAGAAAAAAGAATTTCTAAGAATTCCTACACTTACAAACACCTCCATCTGAATCAGCATGTTAAATACAAATCATTTTTATTTATTCATTAAATATTTACTACTTATATTTTATCACTACTTGCCCTTATTCGTTTTTTGGCATTCAAACATAGACTTTCTTGTACTTTTCCTCAACAGTTTCACACACTGAATCACCTTTCACCCTTGACTGTAATCCTCAGGAGGACAATGACTCTACCACAGGTACTAAACCCTCCACGCACATCAGAATCACTTACGGAGGCTATAAAACTTACCAACCCCAGCCCGATCTGCAGAGATGTTAGTTCTTTCATACGGGGTCATTCCTGGAGCTCTCCAGAGCTTTGATCGAGTTCTCACAGGTGGAATCATCTGGGGAGACTTACACACCAGTGATGCATAGGACCCTCTCCAGAGACCATGATTTAATTGATCTGAGTGTGTCCTTCATTGATCTGAATGCGTCCTTCATTGATCTAGGTGCCCCGTTCATTGACTTGAGTGACGCCTTCATTGATCTAAGTGTGTCCTTCATTGATCTGAGTGGATCATTCATTTATCTGAGTGCTGCCTCCATTGATCTGAGTGAAGCTTCCATTGATCTGAGTTGTAGCTTGGGTCTCAAGATTTTTCTAACGTGCTCCAGGTAGCTACTTGGAAGCCAAAGCTGAGAGCAACCTTATTACATCTTTGGCATACACCCTAAGACCTAGTCCAGCGCTTGCATATGGCCGACAGTCATTAAGGTGTTTTTTTTTTTTCAACATATAATAACAGTTTCTTTTAAAATATTCTAAACTCTGATTCTACAACTTCCCACAAATTAATCAGGACCCATAAAGTTTAATTACATGTTAAAAGTTACTGTACTTGGATCCCCATAAAACAGCAACCTGATTATCTCAGGAAGTATTTCCTTCCTTGACAGGCAATTTCTTCACAATTAAGATGAACTAAAGAGTATTCCGATCTCCATATTTAACACCAGTGGCCCAAAGGTCACATCAATATACACCTAATAAATCAGGACTTTAAAAATGCAATGCACTAAGGCCTACATTTTTTAAGACTCTGGGCAGATTTTTCACTGAAAACATTGATCTCAACACCCAAGGCTGACTGGTTTCATCAGCATAAAAGAGGCAGTCTCTGATTGCAGACACTGCACACTTCACTCCTCTCATCTGATGCTGTGTAATATCACCTCTACTTCTCTTTCCAACAACTCACCATACACATTCCTCAGTTCCGCCTACAGAGTTTCATGAAAGCCATGACTGGGGGAGGTTAAGGGAGAAGGACTTGGAAGATAGGAGGGGGTGCTCTTCCCTCTCATTTGATGCTCAGCTTTCTAAATGCAAGGCCTGGGGCTCTGCCCATATATACATGCACACGCACACACAATATACACATAATACATCCACACCCCCTTAAAGGACTCTCTTAGAAACACCAATGGTTTTCCCCTGCTCTCTAGATAAAGTACATTGCCTTTGAGTTAAATTCAAAGTCAACAGTATATGCATGGCTTTGTCTCTCTGTGTGTCTTCCTTCTATTGCAGCCAGCGAATTCCTGATTTGCCTCTGTGTCCTTCGCCGTTATCTCTGACATCGAGTCACTTTACCCAGAAGGAGTGCTGAGTCAGTTAATTACCTTTGCTTTAATGGGGATTCCGTTATTTTACCAAGTCAATGCTCCCAGAGCTTTGGGATAAATTTACTAATGCATTTGCCAATATATTTTGCACATGCTGAATGCTGTGTACATGGAGGTTATTAGTAATTATAAACTGGAAATTGCCACTCTGCATCCAAGGACAAATTCTTGCCATTTTGCATGTCTTCCTGTTAGAATCCCAAACTATACTACTCAAAGGCACTCTACTATCTTTCTTCTGAAGCCTCTGATTTCCTCCTCTTTTTACCTTTCTTTTCCCTCTTACTCTTTTAATTCAGTAGCTCCACTGAAATACAGTTTATTCTTTCTGGCCCTCCTTTTTTGAACAGCTATTTTCTCCCTACAATATACATCCTAGATTCCAGAACAGAGAAACCACTATTTTTTTTCTATACACAAGAGAACTATAAATAATTGTCATCAGTGCCAACTAGCCATGCAACTACCTATAAATTCAGTTTCCATCTCAAAGATGAATTCTCTTTTGCTTTCAGGCTCTCTGTCTCAACACACGGATTTAGTAATCTGGGTTTGTTTTTTCTTTTTTTTTTATACACTGCCGCATTCTCAAAGGCTACTCTAGCTGGGGTAGAATAGGAGAAGCCTAAAAATTCAGGTACAGATGATATTTTTATGGCACTTCCTATGGCCCTGATAACTTCTGGGTCTCAAAAATATTTGTTTTTATTAATTATAATAATAGCTACCATTGTCTGAGCCCTTCCTATGTACCAGCATGGAGCATTTCACATGTTTTATTTCTCTATCCCAACAAACTTGTGTATAATTAACCCCATTTTAAAAGGTGCTGCCAGTTTCCACCTGGATTACCAGCATCATCTCCTTCCTTGTCTCCTCACATTCATGTTCTCAACACGGCAGCCAAATCATAAAGTGATTTGTCTAAAACACTAAATAGTTTCCTTCTCTCTGTCTGCCTTTTTGGAAACATTAATGCTTTCCAACTGCCCTTTGAGAAAAGGACAAAATCCTTAATATGACTCTGCACTGGCCCCTACCTAGCCTCCAGCTCCACCTCATAAATTCCCCCCATCTCTCTAGCTGTCAGTACCACAGCCAGCCTATTCCCGGCATGCTCCATGCTCCCACCTCAAAGCCTCTGTCTGAAAAGCCACTGCTTCCCAGTCTCATTCCTCCTTTACCCACTTATTCCCAACAATTCCTTCAGTTTAAGCGTCACTTATTCAGGGAGGCCCTGCCTGACCTCTCCACATTCATTCGCTCTTTTGTAGCACCAGGACCCTCTCCTCTTCAGCACTTAACACAATTGGAATCAGACAACTTTGATTCATGCCTGCAAGCTCTGGGAAGGTGGCCCTCAAAGTGCTGTTCTGGGATCAGCAATAGCAACTTCATCCAGGAACTTGCTAGAATCACAAATTCTGGGCCCCCACCCCAGCGCTCCTAAATCAGAAATTGGAGGCGGAGTGCAGAATCTATGTTAACAAGCTCTGCAGTTGCTGATGATGAAACAATGGAGACTGTAAGCGCCAAGAGGGATTTTTTGGATCATCAGGGTATTCCACACTATCTGATGAATGAATGAATGAATGATGAAAAACCTAAGACTCTGAAAGGTTAAATTACTTGTCCAAAATCAAAGATCCAGCAAGTAACAAAATCAAGAAGTATGCCTTTTTATCACCAATTTTGCAACCATTTTTCTTTTCCAAGAAAAAAACTAAGAAATACTGCTCATTTCCACTAATTAATACCTGGACTAGCTCCTTGGATTTCCCTTCTCCTGATCTGTTTTTCCATATACCCTCATTTATATAGACACATACATACAGGATGTTAATTATGAGAACACAGTAAGGGCACCTAAAAGTTTCTAAGAACCTTTCTTTGGGATGTTAAAGGCCATAACCAGGATGATATGAATTGAGATTATAAAAGTCACTTACAAGATTTTCTTTTTTTTTTTTTACAAGATTTTAATTAAATGAACATAACTGACATTTAGAAAATAACGAGATGCCTAAAGATGAATATGATGTCAATAAATAATTGGAAATGACATGATAACAAAAGTAGATAATCACAATTTTCACTTAACTAAACCATTTATATGTGACGCATATAAAGTTCCCCAGTTCATTATAGTTAGACATCAATTATCAATTTTCTTTATACCTTTTCATGCACACATGTGCGTGCACTACTCTAACAACCATTTGGTAGGTAATCATACTTAGGTAAGCACTTATTTTTTGGTTAAGTGCAAGTATTGATCTTTCATCTCTCATTATAATAATTTCAAGCCACAAAAGAGTAACTTTGCATTTCTATTTTTACAGTAGTAAAAAATTCATATAAATGTAATTCTAATGCCATTTATTTAAAATTTTTTAAGGTAAAAATTGAAAATTTCCTCCCTTGCTCTATCAATTCCATTTTTTCAGAAGTAACACTTTTAACATTGGGGGCTATCTATCACAATATCTTTCTAAACATATAGACACATCTCCATTTCCACATATGAATACGTGTGTCTACATACAAATATGTATTTACATTCAGACATAAAGTCACAGTTTCTTTTTTTTTTTTTTACAGTTTCTGAATAATAAAAAAGGAACACTAGATACATTGGGATACATTTCGGCTTTGCATTACTATCCTATGGACACAGGAACTTTGTGAGGATATTTATTATTAATAATCTTCAAATGTCAAAGATGCAAGGGCAGTCTTCTTCCCAATGGTTAAAAACATTAGGTAATCAGAGGGCCCTGTTTAGGTTGGGATCCCAAAGCACTTATTTCAAGGAAAAAAGAGGAATAGGAGCAGTCTCTTGGGAGAAGGGTGGGAAGAGACGTTTCCTCCCAAAGGCACTTACAGTTACCAAATCCTACTGCCTCCTAACTACCACTGAAAGATTGTAATCTCTTCTCCTTGTCTGCACATCAAACTTTAAAAGGCTTAGATTACTAGACCTGGAGCCCATCATTGCTTATGCACACACACACACACACACACACACACACACACACACACATCTCTTCCTTTGTTTTAAGAATCTCGTGTATATTGTTACATTTCTCATCCTTATTGCCGTAGGTTTTCAGAAAAATAACAGTAACATTTAAACCAAAGACTAGTTCAACCTAAAGCCATCAAGTAATAGTCAACTTATAAAAGAGCTGGTTTTATGAATATAAACAGAATATGAATACCACCATCCAATCAAGAAATAAAACTCTAGGCAATGTAGCTGACTTCACTGTTCCCATGAGCAAAACCATCTGAGCTAGTTCAAGCACACATGGTGATTTATTAGACGGAAACAGGAGTCTTGCAAACCCCTTTATTAGAAGGATATAGGACTCTTTGTCTACAGGAAACCCTAAAAGCATGGATGAGTTGGGTCTTGGAAACTCACTGGAACTGGGGACTGAGACACTCCAGGGAAGCCTGGGAGTCCCTTCTCTCTGTTACTCGTCCCTGTTTCTTCCCCCTTATTCTTCTATTTCTATAAACCTGCTTTCTCATTTTCCCCATTGATATAGCAGAAAATGGCCACATCCAAAACATACTGGCAATGTGGTAGAACCAATTACAAAGCTCCAGATGCAGGGGGTGACTAGCAAAGCTTGGTATAGAGGGCTAATCCTGGTTCAGTCAGTCACTGCTGAAAAGTTCTATTATATAAAAATGGCTTCTCCCATAGTCACCATGTGGACAGTTGAACAGGTGGAACTACCAGGAAAAAGGATGTGGTACTAAATTTGGGAGATAATCTGCTACAAATTTAATACAAATTTTATTTTGTTCAGCTATAGTTTTCTATTTGAATACACAAATAAAGCTCTCATTTAATCAAGAGTCTTAAGTTTTCTAGTTGAGATGGCTGTAAATCTCAACTTCCCAACTCCTTCAGGACAAATGGGACACATAAATTAGAAAAAATGAAGATTGCCAGACCAGAAAATGTAAGGCATCTAAGGGTTTTAATTCAAATATGAGCTACTAAGCGCATTCCATATTATGTAGGAAAAGTTATGAAGCATCTTACTTTAATTAACAGAGCACTGAAACTATTGCTGAAATTTTAAAGCATGAAATCCAAAGTACACGGCACACAATTTCCTTGGAGTCAAATTAGCATATGGCCACAGGACCCAATTCTGAAATAGTCATGATAAATCACAACCACTTAGAATGTACTGGATCTTAGTTTCATGTAAATAATACATTACTGCTTTCAAAGGTTAGGTATCTGGAGCACACACCACTCAGGGAAAAAAAAAAAATCATACAATATTGTACAAAGCTGATCTCAGAGACTTGGTTATATGACATCATAACCCTTTGGTGATAGCTACATGATCTCTAAATTAAAGTTATTACTTTTTCATCAAAAGTGGCTTTTATAAAACAGAAACATACTTCTACTACTCATCAAGTCCAAAGGAAATTTTTTAAAGGAAGTGGCAAGTGATCTCTGGCTGAAGAAATCTGTCTCTATTATAAAGCCTACTATATAATTCAGCATCCTGGGCCATATCAATCCTGAGGAAGCATAGCATCTGTCTTCAACTCTGGATGTTATGACTCAAGAGCTTCTACTTGGGTGATATCAGAGTGGAATGTGGTGATCTCCATAAGTAATCATATTCTTCTGTTTTGTGGAGGTTCCAGTAACTGCAAAATGACCCTAATGAATATCTAAGGAGCACATGAAACTTAAATCCACCAAAGGAAAGAAAGGACTCTGAGCCATGGCCACAAAGTTTGCTCCTCTTCACAGAGCTGGGCTCTTCTAAACTTCCCTGGCACTGACACATCCTGGTTTTCTTCCTCCACATCCCCACCTTTCTCAGCCCCTCCTCCTCTTGCTGGGACCTGAACTTAGGTCTCTGCTCTTCACACTCAATGCATTCTGGCTCAGCCTCACCCAGACTTTCAACTTCCATCTAGTTACTGATTGGCTGAATATATCACCTAAGTTCCAGAACCAAAACTGCACTTACAGATGAAAATCTCCACTTAGCTTTCACAAGGAACTTCAAATTTGACATATCTAAAATCTAAGATATTCTCTCTTGATCCTCCCAAATAAATCTGTTCTTTCTCCTGTGCTCCTTCATCCGTGAACAGCACCACCATTTTCTTCAAGGTCCAAGCCAGAAACTTTGAGTCAGCCGTGATTCCTCTCTTTTCCTCACTATTCGCATATAATTAGTCACCAACATTTGTCAATTCTATCACCTAAATAGATCTCAAGTCTAGATATTTCTCTCTATCCCTACAGCCACTCCCTGAGATCAGATGGCTGGTATTTTTCACCTGCTGCAAAAGCACTCTAACACATTTCATGCCTCCTGTCTTGCCAACCCCCAATCATTCTCCACACTGCTACCATAGTGGTTGTCCAAAGATATAAATCTGTTCATGTCACTCACCTCAATAAAGCATTACAACTTCCCTCCACTGCTCTTAATATAAGGGAAAACTTGGTAACAGTGGTTCAGAACAGGAGCGATTTTACCCCCCACTCACAAGGAACATTTGGCAATGCCTAGAGACATTTTTGGTATCTAGCACAGAGAACAGGAATGCTGCTAAACATCTTACAATGCTTAGGACAGCCCCCACTCCCACCCCAACAAAGAATTCTCTGGCCCCAAGTGTCAATAGAGCCAAAATTGAGAAACCCAAAAGACATGGGGACATTGCCTAACCTTTCTATCTTCTTGTGATTTCCCACCTCTTACAAAGCTTGGTATAGAGGGCTAATCCTGGTTCAGTCAGTCACTGCTGAAAAGTTCTATTATATAAAAATGGCTTCTCCCATAGTCACCTTTGCCCCTTTTGACCCAACCTTAAGGAGCCAGCCAAATTAAACTTCTTCTCAAAAACAGAATTAAACTTCTTCTCAAAAACAGTGCTTTCACTCTCTTCCAGGTCTCCCTACAAACTATGTGTTTAGGCTGGAAATTGTTCCCACAGTGTCCATGTTTTCTGCACCTGAGTAATTCAAAGTCACCCTAAGGCTTCGGCTCTAATACCACTTACCCTGGAGCCCTGGGAAAACACCCTTGCCCCTCATGAATTAGGTGTCCCCCCAACCTCAGCTCAACCAGCTCCCTGTCCTTCCCTATTTTATAACTGCCTATTGACTGACCAGTGACCCAGACTGTTTGATGCCCATCTTGGCTTTTGTTTGGTTCTCAGCATCTAGCACAAAGTCTCGCACTCACATATTCATTAAACGAATGTATAATTTAATATCAACATCAGTGGTAATCATCAAACTGCCAACACTCTTCAACAGCTTTAAAATCAGCAGCTTCATCTATATTTCTGCATCCTGGAAGAAAATAAGCTATGGCAGGTTCAGAAAATTGCAAAGATGCCCTGTGACATTAGTCAGGGTGCATAGAGCTATAGAAAATTATGCTGGTGAATAAAACCACAGACAGTCAGGTGAATTTTTGGAACCCAGTCACTGGCTTTTAATGGCAATTAAGTGCAGCAAAACAGAGCATGTTTTCAAAGGTAATTACTGCTTCGGGTTATTGGTCAGAGAAAAAACACACAAACATGCAGGAAAAAAATGCAGGAAAATTTCAATTCTTAGGAAAAATTAAATGAAACAAATCAAACTAAGCGGGAAAAATAGGTAGACATCGTTTTCTATCTAAGTCTATCAAACAACAGGAATGGGCTTGCTGGTTAACTGGGAATGAAAAGGACACAGAGTGAATCCCTCTGATTCAAAGTTTCAAGAAATGTGCTACCTAGAATAACAGCATCACTATCACCCAGGAACTTGACAGAAATACAAATTCATGTACCCATCTCAGACCTTCTTAACCAGAAACTCCAGGGGTCAGGCCTAGCAACCTTTGTTTAACAAACCCTCCAGGGCATTCTGCCATCTGCTGAAGTTTGTGAACAGTCCCCTAATTCATCCCATAACTATAGCAAAATTCCATCTTTACAATAGCAACATTTAGACAGGTTGTACTAGGTACTAGGCTCTGTTCTAAGCTGTTTAGACATTAATTCAAAAAATAATAATAGTATTATATTCCCATTCTACAGATAAGGGAAACACATGGACAGAATCATTCTGTCCCAACAAATTTTGGAAAATCCTGATTTTCCTTGAGGACAAATTACCCCAGAATCTGTGCTTCTGAGCTTTAGGACTCTTTGCTAAACCTTTCTCTTACCAGTCTCATTCAAGGGTTGTCCATCTGCACCCCACACTCATTTCAGAGTTGCTAATCCATGAACTTTATACTCAAACCAAATGCAGACCTGTTCCTGGCTTCTTTCGTGGAACACATCCCATGACATAATTCCTCTAGCCCAAGAGTTCTTGAAGTGGAGTCCACAGATCTTGGGGCAGAGGAAGGAGGAGTCCATGAGACCTCCATTAGGGGGCTACAGGGCCAACCCTTTTTTTTTTTTTTTTTTTGTTAAGTAATACAAAGGTGTATTTGCCTTTTTCACTTTGTTGACCCTAGTACCAAAGACACAAAAGCAACAGTAGGTAAAAGTGCTAGTGCCCTAGCATGAATTAAGGCACTGGCACCAAACCACCTGTAATCACTCTGTTCCCCGAAGCCTGCCACTCGCAGTAAAATAAACAGCAGTTCCAATTAAGAGTGTTCTTGGGGTGCCTGGGTGACTCAGGTCATGAACTCAGCAGGAAGTTCGCTTCTCTCCCTCTGCTCCTGCTGCAACTCATGCACATGTGCTGGCTCATACGCTCGGTCTCTCTCTCGCGCGTGCAAATAAATAACTAAAATCTTAAAAAAAAAAAGTATTCTTAATGGAGCAGTAAGAATTATTAATTTTATGAAACCCTGAATACACATCCTTTTCATATTCTATGAAATGGGAAAATGCAAAAGTCCCTCCACATGTGAACACAATGACGGTCACAAGGAAAAGCACTTGTGCAACTGTCTGAGTTACGAGTTCAACTCCAGTAAGACAAGTCTTACTTGAATGAAAAACTAACAACGTATAATTATTTAGATGCCAGCATTTGCTTGAAAAGGAATGAAATAATCCCACCACTTCAAGAAAAACAACTAACAGTACTTGATACCAATGATAAAAATCTAGTTTTAAATGAAAATTAGGATTTTATAAGACCTGTGTCTGCCACCACGAACTTGACAGCTTCCTAGTGCTTAAAGACATTTCTAATAAGATATTTGAGTGGTGATATTATGGAATGCAATTTTGGGCTATTGTGTAATGAAATGTGTCAACATTTGAAAGATCTGCATTAACTCAGTGAACCGATATTCTCAAATGACCAATGCAAGATGTTACAAAATCATACATGGGTAAAAAATCCATTCCAAGTGCAAGCTACGCCAGTGGATTTTAACATAACAGAATATGAAAAGTTCATTGATTCAGTTTCAGATTTCATATTGCAACTAACCTTTACAAAACTACCACTTGAAGTTCTGCTGTAATAACAAAGCAGAATGTCCACAATTATCTGAAAAGGCTATTTCAAGGCACCTCCCTTTCCAACTACATACCTGCATTAAGTCCGAATTTTCTACATCTTCTTCAACCAGCACAATGCAATAGATTGAATGGAGAAGCAGATATGAAAATCCAGCTGTCTTCTATTAAGGCAGACAGCAGAGAGATTTCAAAAAGAAAAAAAAAATTCTGTTCATAGTCTCACTGATTTTTTTTTTTTTTGGAAAATATTATTACTTCTCTTAAATATACATTATTTGTGTTCCCATGTAAGAAGTTTATTATTATTACTTTTAAATGGATTAGTAAATATTTTTAAATCTTCCAAGTTTTAATTTCTAATACTATGAATATCAATAGATATAAATCACATAAACAAAAGCTTTTTAAGATTCCCAATACTTCTTAAGAGTACAATGGGGTTCTAAGACACAGGTTTAAGCAGTATTGTTCTAGTCTCTAAAACTCTCTTCCTTTTGTATAGTTCCATGAGATCCTACTCAGTATCTCAGAGTACTTCTCTTCCAGAAGTCTTCCCTGGTTTATACCCAACCAACTCTAATCACTTCTTTAGTCAGTAGTCCCTCACTGTACATACCTTTACAAGTCTAGGCCCAGTTTGAGCACACAAGCAATAAGCAGTAGCTCCCACTGGTTAACTAGTGCAGTTCTGGGCAGGTGCTAACTCTAAGCCTCAGTTTCCTCATCTGTAAGACAGAGATAAGCACATGCCTACCTTCATTAGGGTTGTTGGGAGGCATATGTGTCCCCCTAAAATACAGATACTGAAGACTTAAACCTCCATGAGGATATATTTGGAGTCAGGAAGTAATTAAAGTGAAAGGAGATCAGGAAGGTAGGGCCCTGGTCTGCTGGGATCAGACTCCTTACAAGAAGTAGGAGTCTGTTGTCTCTCTTTTGCGATGCGAGGATACCTGAGGAAGTGATTGTCTATAAGCCAAGAAAAGAACCCTAACTAGAAACCGAGTCAGCCAGACCTTATCTTGAACTTCTAACCTCAGAATGGTGAGAAAATAAATTTCTCTTGTTTAAGCCACCCAACCTATGGCACATTATTAGAGCAGCCCGAGCAGACTAGGACAAAGGACTGGTAAGATAGGTAAAGCATTTAGCACAGTATACACAGTATACTATCCTGGTATACAGTAAGCACGTTAAGTATTCTATTATTATCATTATTTATTCAACAAATATTAATTTCATAGCTACTAGAGTTACACCAAGGCTTCGGCTGCCATGGAGTTTATAGTCTGGGGAGGGGAGGTTAATTTTAAACAAATAATTATTCAAAAAAATACGTAACTATAGTTGTGTTAAATGTTGCAGAGGAAGACAAGAATGCTAAGAGAAGGGGTGCCTGGGTGGTTCAGTTGGTAAATTGTCCGCTTTCAGCTCAGGTCATGATCCTGGGGTCCTGGGATCAAGCCCTGCATCAGGCTCCCTGCTCAGCTGGGAGGCTACTTATCCCTCTCTCTCTGCCTGCTGTTCCCCCTGCTTGTACTCTCTCCCTCTGTCAAATAAATAAATAAAACCTTAAAAAAAAAAAAAGAACGCCAAAAGAAAATACAAAAGGGACACATAATGTGGACAGAAAGGGAAGCAGACATTAAAGAAGGCATCTTTGAGAAAGTGGCATTGATGCTTTCACCAAAGGATGAAGAGAAATCTTCCAAGTCTGGATTCCTAAAGAGAAGGGGCCACATCTTTCTTTTGTGGACCTTGCACACGGTGGAAGAATATGCTACTTTCACTACTGGCTATTTTTTTTTTCCCATCTAATTTAAGCAACACTCAGAAGCATAAAGGTTTCTAGTTTTTATATGACACTCCTAAACTTAATGTTTATTCTGGCTTTTATATGGACGTTTTAAGCTTAGTGTTTATTGAGAATTACTAAAAGAAGTAGAATTACCTTCTGGGGAAATTGAAAAATAACCTTTACAGGCAAAAAAGCAGACGATAAAAGGATCAATAAAGTCCCCAGTTTCCAAATTCACCTGACTAATGTTACAATCAAAAAGAATTTAATTCATAAGGTCAGACTCTTCAGAGAAGTAAAGACCAGGAAGTGAGAACAAGGACACATGGGAGTCTATGAAAGTGGATTCCAGTCTCACTGTTAAGTGATTTTTCCTGATCAAAGAGCAAAAGCACTGAAAAGCTTTGAAAAATGATACAGCGCTGAGAAGTACATTTCCGTGAATATTCCAGTTAAGGCAGAATATTTTAACCACCTGGCCTCGAAACAAAACATCCTCTTACCAAAACAAAGGTCCCCGCAACAAGGAGCCACCAGAAGGATGAAAAGCAGCTATGACTTCCTGTTGGCAGGGACAGTAGAAGGGGCTCTGAGGCTGTGTGTCAAGATACTAAAATATTAAAGTGTCTCTCTCTTTAACCTGTCCTTCGGCTTTCCGACAGATGTTCTGTGAGAGCAAGACTCCTCAAAAATTGCTTTCCCAAGTCAAGTAGAGTGCAGGCAGGCTCTTGACAAATCATGAAATGTAAATCGTCTAGTGGAAGGGACTTCCCGCAGGAAGTTAGCAGAGCCTGGTACCTAACCTCAGTTCACGACTATGGGTAACATTTATCACATATCTGGGCCCAAGATTCTCCATCTCTCACACTCCAATTATGGATTTTGAAGAAATGTTGTTCATGTACAAAGATGCTCTGACTTTTTAGAAATAAAGTATTAAGTCAATGCAAGATGCTCAACATTACTCACAGAAAGATGCTCAACATCATTCATCATCAGGGAAATGCAAATCAAAACTACAATGAGAGGGGTCCATGGCTGGCTCATTTTATAACAGCATGAAACTCTTGATCTCAGGGTTGTGAGTTTGAGCCCCATGTTAGGTACAGAAATTACATAAAAAGTAAAATCTTGGGGCGCCTGGGTGGCTCAGTGGGTTAAGCCGCTGCCTTCAGCTCAGGTCATGATCTCAGGGTCCTGGGATCGAGCCCCGCATCGGGCTCTCTGCTCGGCAGGGAGCCTGCTTCCTCCTCTCTCTCTGACTGCCTCTCTGCCTGCTTGTGATCTCTCTCTGTCAAATAAATAAATAAAATCTTTAAAAAAAAAAAAAAAAGTAAAATCTTAAAAAAAGACACACACACACACACACACACACACACACACACACAACGAGCTATCACCTCACAACTGTCAGAATGGCTAAAATCAAAATCAGAAGAAACAGGTGCTGGCCAGGATGTGGAGAAAAAGGAAACCTTGTGCCCTGTTGTTGGGAATGCAAACTGGTACAGTCACTGAGGAAAACAGTATGGAGGTTCTCAAAAAAATTAAAAATAGAATTACCACATGATCCAGTAATTCCA